>NW_005353967.1:6519588-6536864 GCF_000412655.1 Myotis brandtii | reverse complement strand
TCTGCACGGGCTGGGGACGGCCTGCAGACCAGAGCGGGTAGGACCCGCGGGGCCCCCCGAGAGGGTCGGACACCATCAGGGGGGCAGCTGGACTTTTTGTGAAGCCGGCCGGGCCGCGTCCCCGTGAAGGTCATATGCTCCCGCGAGCCTTCTCGGGATCCCCTTCTGTCCGGGGTGTGGATGCCCCTTGGGCCAAGGTCTCCTGGCCTCCGCACCCCGCACTTGAAGGAGAGGAGGAGGGCCTGCCCAAGGTCACGCCGGCAGGTAGCGGCCTGCCGGTGCCCCAGGCCTTGGAATCCCCAAAGGCCCATAGAACTGGCGTGGAGGCGGGACCTTGCGTTTGGCCGGAGGCGCCGGCGGGGCGGGGCACTGCCTACAGTCCGGACTGATCCCCGCAGCCCCTCGGTGGGGCGATGTTGCAGCCGAGGCCCCGGTGGGGTTCGAGCCCGTGCTCCCCGCCAGCCCCGTCTTTGCCGCTTAAGGCGGGGTGAGGTGGAACGCGTGTCTAACAGCCGCACCTCGGCTTGCCTTGCAACTGTTTGCAAAATCTGGGCTCCTTTCGAGAAAGCGCAGTTGTGTGTCCACACCGAGGCCTGGCAAGTAAGTTTAGGCCCTTCGTTTTGGGTTTTGTGTCGTGGCCTTTGTGCACACGTTTGAAAATTGGACGAAGAATGTGGACACACCGACTGCAGAGCCGCATTTGGGAGAGGGCGCCGGACGTTCGTGTTCCTGCGCTACCTGCGGAGGCCGGGGTCCGGGAGGAGGGTGGGGAGGACCCGCAGAGGGTCCCTTCCGCTGCTCTCCGTGCCGGGTTTGTCAGACGTGCTCTTTGCAAGTCCATCCTCAGAGTCCATCTTTCATGGATTCTCTAAGCACACTAAATTTAGAGCATTTAGTTGTTGGTTCTTTTAAATTAATTTGTTCACCCACCTACTTAGTAATTTAATTTCAGCGTAAAAGTTCCAGTAGGAACCAAGGCATTCAACAGTGTTGACATGACGTATGTCTGTAATTATACCTGCAGTTGTCTTCTTGAAAGGTATATACTAAAAAAATGACGTTAAATATGAGAGGGTTTAGTCAACCATTCATCCTATCCTGCCAACACCAGAAAGCATTTTATTTTATTTTACAGAGTGACGGGAAGGGAGGAGGGGGAGAGAGAGAGAAACATTCTCCCCCACCCCCACCCCCGGATGGGCCCTTGACTGAGACTTGAACCCCTCGACCCTTTGGTCCCAGGGCCTACGCGCTAACCACTGAGCAACCTGCCAGGGCCAAAATATTTTAAATACTTGCAACGTGCTTACTGACCAGAGGCACCTCCCACCCCCCATTTTGGGCTCTAAAATACAGGTAGGGAGTCCAAGTGAAGTTCATAGTCTGTGGAGTATTTTTAGTCGGCCAAACATGAGCAGGCTTGTGCTTCTTACTTGTTAGGTGAAATGGCAGATTGGTAACTGGTGGTGATTGAAAAAGGGCTAAAGTGTCAGTCCTGAACCCTTGCATTCCTTGTGCAGACTAAGATCCTCCAGCCTGTGGAATTTCCTTCACCCATACCTATCCTGTGTCAGTTTATGAAAACAAAAGCTGTTCTTTATCGAGGCTGGGCTAGAATTCTGGCTCCAGCTTATAGCTGAAAATGGGTGAGGTTCTAAGCACAAGAGGTCAGTGTGTGTAAATCTTTGGTATTGATTGGAAGTGATGTTCTTTGAAGTCACCAATTAGCTGCCAGCACTTTACTTACCTTCATTTTCTCCTTGAATCTTCACCACTCTCCCGTGTTTAGGTAGTTGTAAACATGATGGCAACATAGAGATAGTAAAATTGAACAAGGTGAGCCTATAAAAGATGGCCCTGATGAAGATAGGTTTTCCTATGGAAATTAATTCTGCCCTCAAGCAATATATTTATTGGAGATTAAGACTGGCAAGAACAAAAGCATCAATTTGACAAAACAAAAGAAAGAGAAATTTATGATGCCAACTGAGACATGTCCATGCAAAGTAGATGATGAGGATAATTTGAATCAAGTCCACAGAGAAGTTTTCTTTATCTCATTTTGTACAATTCTGTGGTGTTTCCAAGTCATTTAATATTTACAGATGCTTTCAAATTACAGAATTATCAACTCTGTTTTGCCTTTATTTCCTTTCCAGTTGTCCTAATGGTCTGACACAATTAGAACTGCCCAGACTTTGAGACCCTTGTCCTATCTAAGCTAACTTATTTTCTTTGCATTTATTGTTCTGAATATGTTTTAATGGTGTGGCTAAAATTACTTTATTTTTTCTTGGTGTAAAAGAGTGCTAATCCCATAGAGTTTTGTGTCGTGTGTAATGTTTTTCCTGATTCACTTGAATAATTATGGTTTGGCTTTTATATATAACCTGGATATTCATCTTACTTTGGAGTTCCAGATATTTTTCCCCCCCCAAGGGTCCTTAGATAGGAGGGAAAGTACAGGATCTGGAGTTAGCCGGGCAGACCCAAGTCCAAAGCTCAGGTACCCTGGATAGATTCAGTTTCTCTGTGGGGTTAATGAGGACTCTGATGTAATATGTGAAATCTGTGTGTGTGTTCATCTGAGCCAGGACCCACAGCTGGCAGGCTGTGCTCAGTAACCTTGTGAACTATATTATAACCTTGTCAGCTGTATTTTAAGCATCCCTGTTTTTAAATTTTTAATGAAAATAATTACACATAGTTGTTAAAAAAAAAAAAAGAAAAAGTCAATGAGTGCAGAAGGCCTCATAAATGAAAAGGAGTAAGACACACCACCCCTTTTAATGAAAATAATTACACATAGTTGTTAAAAAAAAGAAAAAGTCAATGAGTGCAGAAGGCCTTATAAATGAAAAGGAGTGAGACACACCACTCCTACCACCCCTTTCCACAGACCTGTTCCCCAGTGGAATCAATTCTAAATTGTTTCTGGTATTGACTCTTGGTATTTACCTCCTTTTCTCTAGCTAACATGCAGGTGCATTTTTATCCATTTTAGACATGGACTTTTGCTGGTAAGGATTTAGTTTACTTAAACCACAGTCTCAGCTCTCCCAATATAGTTATGCAATCACTTTTCAGATTCTCTGTTGGATTCTTTTGTAATTGTATAGATTATACTTGCAAATGAGTTTCTTGTTCATCATTTGTAGGTTCTATTAGTTGAGGATTTCCCCCACTTTGCTAGATTGATGATATCAGTATCTCTACTCTTCTCCTTTCTTTGCTCTCCCATTTACCTCCTAATTCAGTCACCTATACTATTAAAAGGTCTGAGTGTTCCTTTTAGTTGTACCTTAGGTAGATTTCCCTATTCTTCATGCTGCCCTGTTAGAAAATGTTTGATGGTTCTCTTAAAAAAAAAAAAATTTAGTAAGTGGCACAAAATTTGTTTTATCTAAAGGCAGAAATTGGGTTACAATTGGACTCTCCAAATTCTACAATCAGATTTAAATACAAAAGTTAGTGTTACTATTTTCCACAGGGAGACAGTGTAATCATTTGTTGAAGATTTCATTATAGTAGCTGCCCCTTTTTAAGTGTGTTTCTTTTTTTTTTTTAATATATTTTATTGATTTTTTACAGAGAGGAAGGGAGAGGGATAGAGAGTCAGAAACATCAATGAGAGAGAAACATCGATCAGCTGCCTCCTGCACACTCCCCACTGGGGATGTGCCCGAAACCAAGGTACATGCCCTTGACCGGAACCAAACCTGGGACCCTTGAGTCCCCAGGCCGACGCTCTATCCACTGAGCCAAACCGGTTAGGGCTAAGTGTGTTTCTTTATTTAACATGAACATCCAAATAAGTACTTAGGGAATCTCACTGTTCTGTTTTAACTTTGTATTACAAAATGTGTCATTCTTATTGGTACTGTTACCTATATCTATATTATAGATATCTAATTATATCTAAAATTATTTCAGTGACCTAATTCTTTGTTAAAATATGATTTTGCCATTTAAAAAATTAAATTGAAGCAGAGGAATTTTGTTCTTTTTAATTCATTTTCTGAAGGAAAAAACTAAATTGCCCTATGTCAGTAAAAACAAATGTGCTTAAAAATAAATTGGAGAAGTTAAGAATATCGCTCTTTTAAGTTCATCTCTATTTGAAAATACAAGAAGCTACTTTGTAATTGGAGCAATGAAAATAAACTCAAATATATGTGCCAGTCATCATTCAGTCTCAGGGTTAGAGGGAGCTTTAAAGGCAGAAGCCACCTCTGACTTCCTCACAGGTGGTTAAGCCATCCAGCCCGGCCTGAGTCCTTGCATCTTAGAGCAGCGGTTCTCAATCTGTGGGTCGTGACCCCTTTGGGGGTCGAACGACCCTTTCTCAGGGGTCGCCTAAGACCATCGGAAAACACATATATAATTACATATTGTTTTTGTGATTAATCACTATGCTTTAATTATTATTCAATTTGTAACAATGAAATTGGGGGGTCACCCGGCATTAGGAAGGTTGAGAACCACTGTCTTAGAGCAAAGTCCACTTAGTTTACAACAGCTCAGTGAGAGTTCATTTTGTATTTTGTCAAATTCTCTTCCCTATAATCCTCACTTGTTTGCCCTACAGAATAATTTAACCCACATAGTAAATAACTTCTCTTCTAAATTGCAGAATACTTGAAGGCATCTCTCATATCCCCTTTTGTCATTATTGAATGTACTTATTTTCTAAAACTGTTCTTTAGTTTTGTTAATCACCTGAGGATGATTTTTTTTTCCATTGATTTTTAGAGAGAGTGGGAAGAAGGGAGGGAGGAGAGAAACATCCATGTAAGAGAGACATGTGGGTTGGATACCTCCCACACATGCCCAAGGTTGGGGTCACGCCAGGGCTGGGGATCAAACTTGCAACCCAGGTATGTGCTTTGTCCCAGAATCTAACCTATGACCCTTCCCGTGTGCTGACCGGTGCCCTAACCACTGAGCATGCCAGCCAGTTGCTGGCCATTTTAGTATATGAAGAATGTTGCTTCTCATACTCCGCTGTGATTTCATTAATACCAGTTTTGTGTAAATGTTTATAGGATGGGACCTTTAAGCCGAGACTTGGAGAATTGTAGAGGTTCCCTAGGGATCGGCCAGGAACAAGTGTCCAGGTGCTGTGGTGTAGATAGATGAGAGGAGATGTGGCTGAGGCCCAGTGCCAATGCGGAGAGTGGCGAAGCATCGCTGGTCCTGGAATCCTCAAGTGTACAGTGCAGGGATAACGGCCCTGGTGCCTCAGTGTCACAGCCACCAGTAGAGCCTGTTCTAGAGCATTGATCTGCTACAAGGTCCCCTGTCTTCCCAGTGAACCGCAAAACCTCACAGACGGGTGTAGCTTCAGTGATTCAAAAAAAGTGCTTCCTTGTTTGCAAAACTACCACTTACGCAATGTAGATGTCTTCCCCGTTGTCCATTTAAAGTAACATAAATTCAGAAATTAATGTGAAAGTATACCTTGTTCATTTCCTAGCTGAGTCAGTAAGTATCCTGTTTGGAACCAGCTTCATCTAGAAGTAGTTTCCCTGAAGTGTCAAGTCCCCTTTGGGCTTGTCTGAGTCCTTAGCCCCTGCTCTACCCTTCAGGTTCAGTACAGGCTCCCAGGTGAGGTTTCTAAGTGAGGGGAGCATCCAAGTACATACAAAGGTTAACAACTCAGGAGAGGAAATTAATTACCAGCCCCCCTGTTTCTTCAAGGTACTTAGTGCTCTCCATCCCTCTCTCACCAGCGGCCGTTATCATCGGGATCCCGTGGTTTTGACTTCACTGTTGATGGGAGTAAGAGGTCGTCTGCTAAAGTTTCAGATTCAGTAAGTTCATGACTTTTTGTTCCATTATAAATTATTATCTTGGCTTAGAGGGATAGTGATCTATACCAGTTTTTAATACATTTGGTTAATACACAGGTCTTATTTAAAGAAAAAAATTCTCGTTCCAGTGCATGCCCAGATTATTTTTTAGTGTAGTAATAGTTAATGTATTATAAATATAAACATAGATACTAACATTTTTTTCTTACAGCTGTTATGTAAACCAGACCAAAATTTAAATCAAGTAAAGCAGCAAAATAAAAAAATACAAATGATAAATGAGCAGTGTTTACAGGGGTGGAAGATGACACCCTACTCCACACAGGACCCTGGAGGCTCTTTTTTGTTTAGTGGGTTCATCTGCTCTCTGTGGAAGAGATGGAAATTTGCTTGCAGGTTCTTTTCTCATAACCTCACAATAGTTACTGAGTGCTAGTTGGCACCTTCTCAGTTAGAAACGCAAACCTGGGCCTGAAATGGAGTTGTGGTCCTTGGTTCTTCTGAGGTCACCCAGGTGAACTGGGATAAGCTTATCTACATGAAAACAGTATTTAATTTTAACATTTTCATGAGAAGCTTACAGATCACAGATGGAAAATCGTGATCACCATATTATAAGCTCAGATTCATTTAAGCCTATGTATATAGGTATACATAAAAAAAGATAAGTAAAATGATAATTAAAAAGAAAAGCCAACTTTAGAATTGGTATTTTGGTCTGTGTCGGTGCTTTCCTTTGCATCCATACATCTCCCTGCTTGGAGGTGAACCTTTACATTTTCAACATTCCAGTTAATGATGGTTTCCTAGCTCCACAGGATAGATGGCTCTACTTGGTATGGGCAGAGCTGGCCCCTTTCACTGAGGGTGTGCCCACCATATCTCAGGATTACAAGTTGTAGGTATTCGGCCTCACACAGGGGGAGGCTCTTTGGGCATTTGCTCTTTTGTGTTTCTTTTCATTCCCTTTAAGACAGGGGTCCTCAAACTTTTTAAACAGGGCCAGGACTATAGTTTAAAAAAAACCTATGAACAAATTCCTATGCACACTGCACATATCTTATTTTGAAGTAAAAAAACAAAACGGGAACAAATACAATATTTGTATTTGCATGTGGCCCGCGGGCCGTAGTTTGAGGACCCCTGCTTTAAGATCTTTGACTGCAGCTACAGGCTCAGTGTTTGACATATTTGAATGGGTGACTGACAGGTGAATTTTTCTTTTCCAGATTTCTACACAATACCCAGTAGTGGATCATGAATTTGACGCTGTGGTGGTTGGCGCTGGAGGGGCAGGCTTGCGAGCTGCGTTTGGCCTTTCTGAGGCAGGGTTTAGCACCGCATGTGTTACAAAGCTCTTTCCCACCAGGTCCCACACTGTGGCAGCCCAGGTAAGAGAAAAGGACTCTCTCAGTGCTTTTGGCACCTGCAAGGTATTGTGCTGTCCAGACTCTGCCTGAACAACTTCCTGCCACAGGCCACCTTCCCACCATGCCCCTTGCATTCACTCAGCTCACTCCCTTAGGGATCTCTGCCCACACTACCCCTGCTCATTGCCTGGAACCTTGTCATTCTTTTTCTGCTCTAGTCACACATGGTTTTCTCTGACCACTCCACCTACATCCCCTCCCCTCTTCTTGGTTTAACTTTCTTTGTTGCACTTAACAGTCTGAAATGAGTTTGTCTCTAGGCTAGTTTTCTTTTTTTTTAATTCTTTTTTTATACATATTTTTATTGATTTCAGAGAGGAAGAGGGAGGGAGAGATAGAAACATCAGTGATGAGAGAGGATCATTGACCGGCTGCCTCCTGCACACTCCCTACTGGGGATCAAGCCACCCTAATCTGGAGCAGCCTGTATTCAGTGTCCAGCAGCGTTCTTCAGGAACTTAGCTGTCCAGATACTTTGTTCTAAGCTATGCTTTGTAAACTAAAGAATTAATATATACCTTTGTTGTCTAAAAGGAAAAATACAAATAGATAATTCTAAATAATATTGCAAAATATGTTCAGGTAGTACGGTTTTAATAAAAAGAATAAGGAAAGGATAGCTCAACTTGAATGTTGGTTCTTGAGGAAAGAGAGGTTTAATTGAAGGACAAAACAGGCAACGGCCTGAGAAAGTCTGAAGAGTACTAGGAATGCCCAGAAGACCAGGCATCTGTGGCCCTGATTCTTACTAAGAGTAGCAATAAAATATAATATATACCTTTGGAGAATTTGTTGTCTAAAAGGAAAAATACAAATAGATAATTCTAAATAATATTGCAAAATATGTTCAGGTAGTACGGTTTTAATAAAAAGAATAAGGAAAGGATAGCTCAACTTCAATGTTGGTTCTTGAGAAAAGAGAGGTTTAATTGAAGGACAAGACAGGCAACAGCCTGAGAAAGTCTGAAGAGTACTAGGAATGCCCAGAGACCAGGCATCTGTGGCCCTGATTCTTACTAAGAGTAGCAATAAAATAAATAACACTTATGCATGCACTGGGCCAAGTATTTTTTGTGATATTTTAAACCAGCTTTCTGTATCTGGCACTATAATACTTAACATATTTTATCAGAATTGCGTTTGAGTTTTTAGTTGGAGGGGTTGGAGAAGGGAGGGAGGAAGTAACAAGGTTCCTCACTGTCTGCCAGTGAATCATTTTGTCCTAACACATAATTTGGGAAACTGAGGCACGGCAGCACTAAGTGGAGAAGGAATTCCAATGTGGGTGTGCTTGATTCAAAAGTTGCGATTGAATAACAATTGGAAAAAAGAGAGGTAAGTTAGGAAATGTGCCTTTACTTGTGGGGAAAAAAAATCTAAAGAGGAGGAATCCAATTTTAAGTTATGGGGGGAAAGGGTAAAAGTTGCGATTGAATAACAATTGGAAAAAAGAGAGGAAGTTAGGAAATGTGCCTTTACTTGTGAAAAAAAGAAAGATTATCTAAAGAGGAGGAATCCAATTTTAAGTTGTGGGGGGAAAGGGCGAGCCTTAACATTTGTCCCTGTGCTACGTTTTCTGTGCCTCTGAGGGGTAGAGGCAGTGGGGATAAGGCAGGGATGGGGTGACCATGCACAGCAAATGGAAGAGAATGTGGGGGGTGTGACTCTTGAATTTGGAGTGTATTACTTGGCAGTAAGTGCGTCTCATCTTTAACACATGTCTACAGATTACTATTGAAAACATTTTGTCATAAAATTATCCAGACTTGTTGAGTACCTTTTATGTGCCAGGTTTGGTAAGAAGGGTTGCACATGTAACCTCTCACTTAGTTCTCCAGATAACTCTTCGAAGAGGTTAGCTTCATGTCCCGTTCACAAGACTGAGGCCGAGGGATGCAGTAACTTAGCCCACAACATTAGCTTGTTAAGGGGAGGAAGCGTGATTTGGAATCTGTCCTGCAGTGCTGCCTCCCTCTGCTAAGGAAGGTCCTGGACTTGGTCTGTAGTCAGATCATTCACGGATAGTTACCTCATAAGTACTCAGCTTCCTCCAAATCCAGTTCCCGGGGAGGGGCCAGGGAGAGATGAGCCTGGAAGATGCCATGGGGCTCCCAGTTGGAGCTCATAAAGTTGCTTTGTGTTTCCAGGGAGGAATCAATGCTGCTCTGGGGAACATGGAGGAGGACAACTGGAGGTGGCACTTCTATGACACCGTGAAGGGCTCTGACTGGCTGGGAGACCAGGATGCCATCCACTACATGACAGAGCAGGCCCCCGCCTCTGTGATTGAGGTAAGGTCCTCACAGTCTGTTTCTAATGGGATTGAGGCAGGTGTGGTCAGCAGAAAAGGATGGTGTCGAGCCAATATAACAGGGAAATATTTTCTGCTATTAACCATTCAATTAATTTAACAAGGGAATTTCTATCTTTTCTGAAGTGTTGACCTTTTCATAGAATATATTAGTGTTGGGTTTGCAGATTTAGGTTGAAGTTGCTTGGAATAAATTAGCCATGAGTATCTTGATTCCTTTAAAGTAATAGGTGTTTGTTTTTGTTTCACAGCTAGAGAATTATGGCATGCCATTTAGCAGAACCAAGGATGGGAAGATCTACCAGCGGGCCTTTGGGGGACAGAGCCTCAAGTTTGGGAAAGGTGGACAAGCCCATCGGTGCTGCTGCGTCGCTGACCGCACCGGCCACTCACTGCTGCACACGTTGTATGGAAGGGTGAGGCCGCCCTGGGTGCCCGGGGTGATGGGACATGGTCCAGTCTGGCCAAGCATGTGATGAGCCGAAGACAGGCCACCCTGGGGATGTGTCAGAGTATCAGAATGTCAGCCTAAGGAGTGTCATAAAAAGCAACAGAATAACGGTAGGCCATGTGTAGTAATTGTTAATTGGAAAGTATCTATTTTAGAAAACTAAATTGATAATCATTACATACCAGGTTTGAATTTGTAATCTGTCACACTGAAAGTATAAGAGCAGAGCACGTATTTTAAGGCCCTTTTACCAACTCTGAGTTCATGAACTGATTGATTTAATAGACTGTTAAAACTGGACTAAGACTTGAGGGCTAGCAGTCACTGGATAATCAGGATCAACCTCGGCGTGGCCCAGTAATCAATATTCTGAGTAATGTTGATTCAGAATAATCAGTATTCTGAACTCTTGTTTATAAATGGGACAGGCCATTGATTTGCAAGTATTAGAACACCAGCAGCTTTTCTGGCCAAGTGTGTTGACAAATATGTAACAGGACCTGCTTATCCCATGGAATTGTGTGTCACGTGGGAAGCTAACAGTTTCATGAGAGACCCTCCCATTAGCCAAGAGGACTGTCAGATCAAGGGCCGGGGCCACCATTGTCCAGTAGAACCTTCTGCCATAGATATATGCTTATCTGGGCTGTCCAGTCCAGCAGCTTCCCACCACATGTGACCATCACAAATGTGGCTGATGTTCTGAGGGGCTGAAAGTTTTGTTTTATTTAGACAAATGTGGCTGCATAGGGCCAGCAGATCCCGTATAATTCAGCCCAGCCTAAATCGAGGCCCTGTGGTCCGTGGGCCCCAGCTCTGGTGTCAAGCTGCGTGTGGTGCCAGAGAGCCTGTAATGCCTATTAGGATGTGTACAAATAAGGGATATGTTAGCACATTACCAGTCGCTTCTGGAGTCAGTCTCCTCCTTGCGTGCACTGACATGTGTGCACCTTTTTATGTTTTGTTTATACAGCCAGGAGTAGAGCCCCTTTTGTGTTTCACGATAGTATCAGCACTGGGTTGATGTGAGTTGGCATCTGTGACTTGTTTCCAGCCTGGTACTCTCCCAGGGTTTACCTGATCTTTTTGTTACATACCCCACATCAAGGTTTTTAACCAGTTCACATAAACAGCATCGCCTTATATGATGGTTTAACACCCTAAATGGGGGCTCTATTTTTGTTTCTGTTTTAGTCTTTGCGATATGATACCAGCTATTTTGTGGAGTATTTTGCCTTGGATCTTCTGATGGAAAATGGGGAATGTCGTGGTGTTATTGCACTGTGCATAGAAGACGGGTACATCCACCGCATCAGAGCAAAGAACACTGTTATAGCTACTGGGTAGGAATCTAATTTTTATTGTATTTAATTTCTCTATAGGGAAGTTGAGTTTCAGAGGTCCTTTATCCTAATAAAAGTAGAGGCATTTTGGACATGTGGTTCAGACACAGGCCATCACTTAGCCTGTGAGGGTAATCACCTTTGCCAGCCTCAGTTCCTCCTGTCTCAAGAGGGCAACGATATCATCCACTTCTGAGGTGGGCAAGAAAGTGTCTTACAGTTTGCGCGGGGGGGGGGGGCCTTGGAAAACTGAGGCCTAGAGAGTCACATGACACTTCCTGGAATAATATCTCTTTTGCTTTAATGGATACTGGTGTGTTTTTTAAAATATATTTTTACTTATTTCAGAGAGGAAGGGAGAGAGAGAGAAACATCAATGATGAGAGAGAATCATTGATTGGCTGCCTCCTGCAACCCAGGCATGTGCCCTGATCGTGAATGGAACCATGACCTCGTTGTTCATAGGTCAACACTCAACCACAGAGCCATGCTGGCCAGGCTAATGGTTACTGTTTTATACTGACTTCTCAGATAGATAAATGCTGTTTGTTTATTTGATGAAAATAAGTAGATTCCATTTTATATCATCAGTCTCTTATTTTAACTCTTTAAAAAGGTGAATCTATAAACATTTAAAAATTTCATTATAAAAGTGATATATGCTTATTATAAGAGGAATTGCTCAAACAGCACAAAAGTACTGAAGTCCAAATGAGAGTACCTTCTCTGTCCCAGGCTTCCCTCACTGTTGCCCAGGTGTGTGCAGAGGGCACCTGTGGTGGTGGGTAGGCTGCTGTCCACTGAGGGCTATTAGAGAAAGGAGGTTCCGATGGGGCGCTGCATGCAGTCACCACTCTCTCTCTGCTGGCTTATCTTTTCCAGAGGCTATGGGCGCACCTACTTTAGCTGCACGTCTGCCCACACTAGCACCGGAGATGGCACTGCAATGGTCACCAGGGCAGGCCTTCCCTGCCAGGACTTGGAGTTTGTTCAGTTCCACCCCACAGGTAGGATGGGGCTACTTTCGTGGAACTGAGGCTTTTGTGTCTTTTAAGCACTCAGTACTCATGGAATGCTTCCTGCAGTTCCTATACAAACTTCCCTGCTTTCTCATCTCTCGGGTCCTAACTTGTCATTTCCTCAGGAGACTTTCCCAGCTCCCCCAAGGTAGTGGAGGTCCTGTCTTAGCTACACCTGGCCCAGGTGTACTTATCCCACTCGTAAAGTAGCAATTGTTCAGTGTCCCTCACCACTGGGTTGTCAGCTCCGGGAGGTAGGGGCAGATCTGTTTCATTTACTGCTGTGATGTTCTCAGTGCCTGGCACCTGGTAGGACCTCAGTCAGTATTTACTGAAAGTGAGAGGAAGAACATGTGACTAGAAACGTGTCATGGGCAGATTTCAGTTTGTAGGGAGAACATCAGGCTGCCGTAGTAACTGAGTGCCATCAGGATGCAGCTCTGACATGTAGGGATCCATGAGGTGCTAACGAGTGAGGATGCCAGTCATGGTGGAGATGAACTCATCTTGGGTCATCAGACAGTACAGGTGTGGGATTCAGAAGGGGGGTGGTCTCGGCTGGGGTTGCAGGTTTGAGAGAGTTGGGGAAATGTTATCCATAAATGAATCTGAGAATCTCTCTTGGGAGATGAACTCATCCTGACCTTTTCTTTCTGAGTTGCTTTTCTGACCTGTCAACAGAAGAGACTTCACATATGGTGGCAGTGGCCACCATGCTAAGAGCTAGACCTGTGTTTTCTCTTTGCTCTGTCAGTATGTTCTTTCTGATCCCTGAAAGGGATTAAAAATAAAAAAATGTATTAGGTGGTTTTATAATTACTAATTTTAACTAAATCAGAGTAAGCTCTATTTCTCATGCTTCCTTTTCAATGTGTGAGAAATAAACTACTGGAAAAAATGCCATTGAAACTAGGAACACACAGGAATTTACATTCTCGTAAAAGCAAGATGACTCTCGATGTAGGAGTGAAAGTGTTAGCTGTAAAATTACTTTATGTATCTGTCTCCTTTGTTAAAACTGAAGCATGGTGTGGCATTCCTCATTTTCATTACATTGAGGGACTGAGTTGAGGTGAAGGGTGTAGACCAGAGGTCCTCAAACTACGGCCCACAGGCCACATGCAAATACAAATATTGTATTTGTTCCCGTTTTGTTTTTTTACTTCAAAATAAGGTATGTGCAGTGTGCATAGGAATTTGTTCATAGTTTTTTTTTAAACTATAGTCCGGCCCTCCAACGGTCTGAGGGACAGTGAACTGGCCCCCTGTTTAAAAAGTTTGAGGACCCCTGATGTAGACCTTGTGTGTTGCCAGGCATGACTTGGCCTCTGTCCTTCCCAGTTGGATGTTGGGCAACTTACTGAGCTTTAATTGTACTTTTCTAAAAATGGGGATAATATTGTCTGTCATTGGGAAACTTAGAATTGTACATAGCAAGTACAGTATAAGTATTAACTATATAATAATTACTATTGTTGGTATTTGGTTACTTTAGATACAAATGTTCCAAGCTATTTTTTTTTTTTACCTCAACTAGTCACCACAATTTCAGTGTGCAAAAGGATGTTCAAAAATTAAAGCTGAGATATTTAACATACACTTAGCTATGCTGAAAGGTTAAAATGCAGTTAAAATTAGAGTACTCAGCAGGGCTGTATCATTGTGCACTGCAGCTGTCTTTCTTCCTCACTCAGTGCTTTTGTTATTGAGAAACTTTGTACTTACTATTCCTTAACTTTTCTTCTGTCTTACTCTGACTTTAACGTCCTTTGCATACCCTTTGCTTCCCTATCCCCCCAGATATCTTTTAGAAAATACTTGCATAGGTCTAGCATCGACAGGTTATAAATATTCAATTAATTGGGTTCTTTGCAGGCATCTATGGTGCTGGTTGTCTCATCACAGAAGGGTGCCGTGGAGAGGGCGGCATTCTCATTAACAGTCAAGGCGAGAGGTTCATGGAGCGCTATGCCCCGGTGGCCAAGGACCTGGCCTCCAGAGACGTCGTGTCCCGGTCCATGACTCTGGAAATCCGAGAAGGAAGGTCTGTGTGATTATCTCCCAATGGGCCTGAGTGCACATGCAGGCACGCAGAACCTCCTCTCTCCGGGGGCCGTTGTTCATGTCTACATTTTAACATGGGCTGGTATGGCTTCTGTGTGAATTGCAGCACCCACCCCCACCTCTGCCTAGGCAGGCAGGCTTTTGCCTCTGCTTCTTCTGACTGTTGTCTGTTAGCTTATGTCAATGCCACGACCCTTTAATACAGTTCCTCATGTTGTGGTGACCCCCAACCATAAAATTATTTTCGTTGCTACTTCATAACTGATTTTGCTACTGTTATGAATCGTAATGTAAATATCTGATATGCAGGATGTATTTCCATTGTTACAAATTGAACATAATTAAAGCATAATGATTAATCACAAAGCAATATGTAATTATATATGTGTTTTCCGATGGTCTTAGGCGACCCCTGTGAAAGGGTCGTTCAACCCCCAAAGGGGTCGCGACCCACAGGTTGAGAACCGCTGCTCTAGAGAGTTACATTTTGAGAAGTTAGCCAGTTTTTTTGTTTTTGTTTTTCTAAATTCTCACCCAAGGATGATTGTTTTAAAATCTTTGGAACATAATTTGTGTGTGAAAGTATGCGTATGTGATAGAGACAGTCAGTGTTGGAGAAGTGAGACATGACACCCCCAACCTGAAAATAGTGTGGGAGCCTCTGGTGTTGTATTGTGTTTTAACCCTTGTTTGGGGACCTTCAGGTGTGTGGGCTATTCTGATACTTTGCTGTACTGTGGTGACACATCAGATATCTGCTGGTATGACCTTTGGAGGTTTTACATTTTTCCATTAAAAAATGAGAAGTCAAATGTTACTTGGGAGTATTTGGCATAAAAGGGCTTTCTGATGCACTTACCAAGGAAAGCGTAGCAAACTTTGAGCCCTGTGAGGCCAGGATGTGTGTCTGTGTGTTGTTCATGGCTGTGTCAAGTGTATGGAGTTCACCCTGGCCCATAGTAGGTGCTTAGAAAAGGAGAAATGAATGGGTTTTTTCAGTATCAAAAAATGAGGAGCCTCATATGCTTCGATTATTTTGTAATCTCATGTTTTCTATAATCATTGTTCTTTGCCTTATGTTATACCAGTGGTTCCCAAACTTATTTGGCCTACCGCCCCCTTTCCAGAAAAAATATTACTCAGCCCCTGGAAATTATTTTTTTTTAAATTTTAATAGCAGTTACTCATCGCCCCCAAATGCACCTGTGGCCATCACCGCCCCCCTGGATCGCTGCAGCGCCCACCGGGGGGCGGTAGCGCCCACTTTGGGAATCACTGTGTTATACTGTTCTTTTTTACCAGAGGCTGTGGCCCTGAGAAAGATCACGTCTACCTGCAGTTGCACCACCTGCCCCCGGAGCAGCTCGCCATGCGCCTGCCTGGCATTTCAGAGACGGCCATGATCTTTGCGGGTGTGGACGTCACCAAGGAGCCGATCCCTGTCCTTCCCACCGTGCACTATAACATGGGTGGCATTCCCACCAACTTCAAGGGACAGGTGACTATACAGCTGGAAAGAGGATGGGACAGTGGGCCCACTTCACAGTTGTTCCTGTAGATCTTAGAGGAAAAGGCAAATGTCTTTCTCAAAAAAGTACCTGTTGTTTCATAGGCTGCACTTCCTTTAGATTGCTGTTACTGGACAGCAATACTGCGTTCACTCCTTAATAACAATTCTTAATAATTTATTAATCCCTTCTTAGTAAATAGTCGTACACATCATTTGCAGTTTTTTCCTATATGATCTCGTTATTTTTACAGTGACCTTGTAAATTGTGTGTTCTTTATAATGTATATGTTTGGGTGGTTTGCAGTTCACAAAGAGCTTTTCAATCAGTTGCTTTTAGTCCCTCCTCATGTGATGTGGGTAGGAATTATATTCTCACTTCATAGATGAGTTATAAGTTGGAAGACTCTGAATTACAACTCAAGTCTTCTACCTCATAGTTTAATGTTCCCAAACCCTGCCATGCTCCCTTTATCTGAATCCAAAATCAGAGAATGGGAATACAGGAGGTTAAATCAGGTGGTGGGTGAGGTTTCTGATGGGAATTAGTGTGGGATTGAAATGACAGGTGCTGCTATTTGGGGTCCTTTGACCTCAGCACAGGGTAACCTAGTATCCGGAGGCAGCGGGAGGAGACGGGGTCAGCACAGGAGGTTCCCTGTAGACAGAGATCCTGTCCTTGTTCTGACCTATAGTGCAGCTGCTCCTTGTGGGGAAGGGCCTATGCAGACTGTGCTCTTACATCTGTTCCTCTTTTCTGAAGGTTCTGAGGCATGTGAACGGCCAGGACCAGGTTGTGCCTGGCCTGTACGCTTGTGGGGAGGCCGCCTGCGCCTCGGTGCATGGTGCCAACCGTCTTGGGGCAAACTCACTCTTGGACCTGGTCGTCTTTGGCCGGGCATGTGCCTTGAGTATCGCAGAGTCCTGCAGACCCGGTATGTTTTCTTCAAATAGCTACCCAGTTTGTTTCAGGGGCAAAAGGTTACAAAGTCAAGGTCTGTAATTGAAGGTTTGCTTAGTGGTCATATAGCGGTGGTCTGGTTTTCTCCCTGGAAGTGAAACAAATTCAGAGGTTTACATGGTGGCAGACTTAAGACTGGACATAGGCTGGGTGGGGGGCTTAACAGTTATGAGAGTAACATGTTCGGGCAAAACATTTTTTTGCAGTTACCATGTTCTGCTTAGAAAAATCTCTATTAGGAAATTGTTAATTTGAGGGGAAGTTTATCACATATTACTTGCCTGATATAAATTATTTGCTTGCAATGAAATATTTTTTATTTTTATTTTTTTTAATATATTTTATTGATTTTTTACAGAGAGGAAGGGAGAGGGATA
>NW_005353967.1:6502283-6517768 GCF_000412655.1 Myotis brandtii | reverse complement strand
CCCCTACTGGGAATGTGCCCGCAACCAAGGAACATGCCCTTGACTGGAATCGAACCTGGGACCCTTGAGTCCGCAGGCTGACGCTCTATCCACTGAGCCAAACCGGTTAGGGCGCAATGAAATATTTTAAATCATAGACATAAATGAATATGTAATTTTTTGGTACTCATAGAAAAGTAATTTAGGCCATTCTAAAAGTATATTCTGCTAAAGGAGAAAGGTCTGACTGAATGCAAACAAAACAGAGGATGGAGTCGTGGCTCCACTTCAGTGATAAAATGGGTTTTAAGCAATGATTTTCTCCGTGTGGTAATTTTAAATATTTGCAGAGGAAAAAATACTATGTACCACTGAGAACAGGACCTTCCCAAGGGTCTGTCTTCACAGAGACACTTCCATGCTCTGACCAACACAACTCCAGGCTGAAATGCAGAAGCAGGGCCTTGCCTCCAGTCATTGTGTCAAAGGCAGGAATTAACCCACCTGGTCTGACCCAGATCTAGTGCTCATTTTCCTAGCAGAGAACCTGATACCAAATCTTCAAAAGCATAGCAGAAAATTTGAGGCTCACTCTTTGAAAATGAAAAACAAAAGGGAAGTTTTATAAGAATACCTTATAATTTTATATCTGGAGGATCAATGCACACTTTTAAAAATGTTTTTAAACTCAGCAATAGAAAGGAACAAACTACCCGTACATTCAACAATATTGATGAATCTCAAATGTATTAGGCTTTATGATCTAGACCAGTGATGGCGAACCTATGACACGTGTGTCAGAGGTGACACGCGAACTCATTTTTTTTGGTTGATTTTTCTTTGTTAAATGGCATTTAAATACATAAAATAAATATCAAAAATATAAGTCTTTGTTTTACTATGGTTGCAAATATCAAAAAATTTCTATATGTGACACGGCATCAGAGTTAAGTTAGGGTTTTTCAAAATGCTGACATGCCAAGCTCAAAAGGTTCGCCATCACTGATCTAGACTCAAAAGACTACATTTGTATGATTCTATATATATGACATTCTGAAAAGTGGTTGCCAGGGACTATATCCTGCTTGTGGTTGTGGGTAAGGCTATGTAACTCTTTGTCCAAACTTAAAAAACTCTACACAAAAACTGGTATTGTACTTTAATTATACTTTACTTTTTAAAGTGCAAAAAGGAAAGGAGAGAATGTTTGCACCACTACTTCCCTCAAAATATTTTAAAAATTAAAGTTTTCAAACCCTATTCTGTATCCTGATTATGGTGGTTACAGAAATCTGTATGCTTATTAAAATGTGTAGAACTATGCACCTAAAGAAAAAAAAGTCAATTTTACTAAATGACAATTTTTTAAAACATAAACAAAAGCAAACCAGAACAGCAGCCTGCCTAGAAGAGCTCAGGAAGATCAGAGAGGCCAGTGCCCTGCTTTATTTGCAGACCTTTGTCTCCTGTGTGTATTACATGCTGAAGAAAATACATTTAAAAGTGTCATCCCAAAAAAGCCCTAAAATTCCTCAAAACATTATCTTCTCAGAAAGTCGAGAACAGCAGACCTTGAGGTATCGGTTAGGTACATGGGTACAAGGGTCAGGATTAGCAGGAAATATAAACACAGCTGGCCAGGCCTGTTGGAAGGAGGTTGGCAGATTTGCGGAGAACCGCCATTCGAAGGATGCCATTTTTCCCCATAACAGAATAATGGTGCAAAGTTTTAAATGATGGTTTATCTTTTGTGCATTCAAAAATTACTTATTGGACACCTACTCTTTGCCAGGCATTTTATCTTTATGTTTACTTTTTGACCCCAGGTCAACAGAACCTCGGGTATAGGGTGGTCAGGTAGAGTTTCAGGTGCATTTTCCAAACTCCCTAAAAGGTTAAAATATACATTTGGTGTCATTAAATTTGTCTTTTTTCTATGGTTTATCTTTTGTGCATTCAAAAATTACTTATTGGACACCTACTCTTTGCCAGGCATTTTATCTTTATGTTTACTTTTTGACCCCAGGTCAACAGAACCTCGGGTATAGGGTGGTCAGGTAGAGTTTCAGGTGCATTTTTCAAACTCCCTAAAAGGTTAAAATATACATTTGGTGTCATTAAATTTGTCTGTTTTTTCTCAGTGTTTTTCAGAAGTTAAATTCTAGCCTTTTTATTCTTTAGGAGATAAAGTTCCCCCTATTAAAGCAAATGCTGGGGAAGAATCTGTCATGAATCTTGACAAGTTGAGATTTGCTGATGGAAGCATAAGAACATCGGAGCTACGACTCAACATGCAGAAGGTAAGAACCTGCACACACACTGCAGTAAGCAGACCAGCCGCATTGACAGCCCTGCACTGGGGTTTGGGGTAAGTAGCAGAAGGACATACTTTTTGCTGTATCAAGTAGAAGTACAAAAGAGATCAAATAAGATAGAAGTGTATGTCTTTCTACATAGAATGCCAAGGGCAGTAATAGCGACTGCAGCATCAGGGAACTCAGCCTTCTCTTGTATGCTCCAGGATGCTTGCGCGTGGGCTTCCTTCCTCACATCATCTCTGGCCATCCTGTATACGTCACAGCCTGAAGGAGGAGGGCCAGTGGAAGGTCCAAGCTCAGTTCACAGCTGGACGCTTCCTTTTAGCAGGCTTCCTGAAAGCCCAGCATATCTCATTGCTAATAAATTAATCTCATCATCACACCTAGCTTTCAGCAGTTCTGGGAACTGTCTTTATACTGGACCACTGATGGCTGTAAATAAAATCAGGAAGAGGTGTGCACAGATCGAGGATGGAAACTGTAGTCTGTGCATTGATTACTGTTAGAGTATTTACCTTCTAGATCAGCATGTCTGGTGGAACATTCTGTGAGGGTGGAAACATTCCGTATCTTTAACCACATGTGACTATAGAGCATATGAAATATAGCCAGTCTGACTAAGGAACTAAATTTTAAATGGATCTAATTTTAATGTAAGTAGGTACATGTGGTTAGTAGTTACTGTATTGGATAACACAGATTTAGATCAGTAAAAAATAACGTTTTTGTTGATCCAATTCTTCTAGTATAGGGATTCTTGGTCTGTGAATGAACTCTCTGTCCACTTGAAATTATTTGCAAGAATTTCTGTATAGAGATATTTTCTGAAAAGAAGCCCTTACTTTAGTCATATTCTGGAAAGGGTCCAGTGGCATGTACACACAGATACCACCAAAAGAGAAAAAGTTGCATATTGCCATGCAACTTCCGTCTTCAGGTGAAACTGGGCTTCAAGAAGGTTTCACGGACTGGTAAGGAAAATAGCGTGAGTGAGGGAACAGAAGTATGTTTATGGAAAACCGGTAAAGTGATCCTCTGCAGGACTTTTGTAGGGTGCTGATATCAGGGATAGGGGGCCAGCTAGGACAGATGTGCCATTGTGTTATATGGGTAATGGAAATGGCAAATCCATGAGAGACTTTGAAATAGGAAGCACTCTTTCCACCAAAGAAGGCATGTACTGGTATCTACTCTGAGCCAGGCAGTGTTCTAGATGCCAGAGTCGGAATTGAACAAAAGACAAAAATTCCTGCCCTGATGGAATTTACATTTGAGTGGGGGATGGGGGGGGGGGCAGGGAGTAATTTTTTTTGCTGATTCCAACTTATACAATAAGAAACAAAAAGGAAATTAGCTAAGTATTGAAGAGATATGATTACCTAAGAATTCCAAGAGAATAAACTGAAAAACTAATAAAAACAATGCAAGAATGAAATAATGTGTCTGGATACAAGATTTGTTTACAAAAATCAGTAGCTTTCCAAGATGCCAACAATAATCCATTCAGAAGTTAGTATCTTATTCACAGTACAGCCAAAAGAGTTTAAAATACCTTGAATAAACTTAACCTTTATTGTTAATTTTTTAAATATATATTTTTATTGATTTCAGAGAGGAAGAGAGAAGAAGAGAGATAGAAACATCAAGGATGAGAGAATCATTGATTGGCTGCCTCCTGCACACCCCCTACTGGGGATCGGCCGCAGCCCAGGCATGTGCCCTGACTGAGAATCAAACCTGGGACCCTTCAGTCCGCAGGCCAATGCTCTATCTACTGAGCCAATCCAGATAGGGCTAAACCTAACCTTTTTACTCTATGTAAAAGGGGTGTGAAAAAATAGGACTACTGAGAACATAAAGAATGTATTAACTAATATTTACTAGATTCTAAGACAGTTTTTTTCCATTTGCTCTTCCTGAAGAACCTTGACATTGATGGTGTACATTATAATCTTACAGTGATGCATCATTCTAAGGAAGTAGGTGAGATGCCTATTAAATGGAATTAAATTATAAAGCTACATTACTTTGACAGTGGTAGAGGAAGAGACAGCTAGTCAGTAGGACAAAATCAAGTCCAGAAATAGGCCTCTCAGTACATACTTTAGCATATGATAAAGGGGTTTTTCAAGAGTGATGAAAGGTCATTCTGTAAATAATAGGAAACAGAATGATAGGAAATGATAGGAAACAAAATGATGAGATTCTAGTTCTCATCATGCCTAAAGTAATTTTCAAGTTTATTTCATATCACATTTCTTATGAGCATAAACGGTAACACTCTAAAGGTATTTAATATATGCGGAGCTTCTACAGAATAACCAACAGAGCAAGCAGTGAGGGTTCCCAGGCTTCTCTGTGATCTACCACCTCAGCACTCACTGCTAACCACCTCATTATCTCAGCAATTCTTCGTTTGTTTCACCAAAGGGGTGCCTACTGGCTCTTGTAACATTTAACACCAAGCCTTGTGAGTGGGGTGAGGTGTTCTATAGCCCTCATGGAGCTGCTGTCTCCTCTGATATTCAAGGATAGAGAACTTATGTCCTTTCTGCCACTATGTATTAAAAGCTTTAATCAAAACTTTATTTTAACAGCCATCTATGATCAAAACTCTCAACAAAGTGAGTATAGAAAGAACATATCTCAACATAGTAAAGGCCATAAATGACAAGCCCGTAGCTTACATTATACTTAACAGTGAAAGGCTGAAAACTTTTCCTCTAAGATCATGAACAAGACAAGGACACCTACTCTCACCAGTTTTATTCAATATAGTATTAGAAGTTCTAGCCAGAGCAGTAAGTCAAGAAAAAGAACTAAAATATGTCTAAATTAGAGAAGAAGTAAAACTCACTATTTGCAGATGACATGATACTGTATATAGAAAACCCTAAAGTGTCCACCAAAAAAAACCTACTAGAACCAATAAATAAATTCACTCAAGTTGCAGTATACAAAATCAACATACAAAAATCTGTTGCGTTTCTATATACTAATAATGAGCTATCAGAGAAATTAAAAAAATAATCCAATTTACATTTGCAGCAAAAAAAACAAAATACATAGGAATAAATGTAACCAAGGAAATGAAAAATCTGTATACTGAAAACTATAACACACTGATGAAAGAAAATGAAGAAGGCCTGGCTGGTGTGCCTCAGTGGTTGAACATCGAACCATGAACCAGGAGGTCACAGTTTGATTCCAGTCAAGGCACATGCCAGCACTGTGGGCTCAATCCCCAGTAGGGGGCGTGCAGAGGTACCTGATCAAAGATTCTCTCATCATTTATGTTTCTCTCCTCTCTAAAGTCAATAAAAACATATATTTTTTAAAACTGAAGAAGACAAATAAATGGAAAGAGATTCTGTGCTTATGAATAGTAAGAATTAATGTTAAGTTGTCCATACTGCTCAAAGCAATCTTTAGATTCAGTGCAATCCCTATCAAAATTCCAATGGCATTTTTCATTTAAAACTAATCTTACAATTTGTATGGAACCACAAAAGATCCCAAATAGCCACAGTCATAATGAGAAGAAAGAACAAAGCTGAATGCATAGCACTCTCTGATTTCAAACTATATTACAAAGCTACAGTAATCAAAGCAGTATGTATGGTATTGGCATAAAAACAGACGTATAGATCACTGGAACGGAATAGAGAGAGCACAAACCCATGCATGTGTGGCCAATAAATTTATTGCAAAGGGGCCAAGGACAGTCTCTTCAATAAATGATGTTGGGAAAATTGGACAGCCACAAGCAAAAGAATGAAACTAAACCACTATCTTACACGGATCACAAAAATTAACTCAAAATTAATTAAAGACTTGAATGTAAGACTTCACCATAAAGCTCCTAGAAGAAAACAGGCGTGAGCTCCTTGACATTGATCTGGTTGAAGATTTTTGGGGCCTGGCAGCTAAAGTATAAATAACAAGTGGAACTACATCAAACGAAAAAGCTTCTGCACAGGAAAGGGAAAAACCAACAAAATTTTGAAAAGACAACCTATGGAATGTAAGAAAACACTTGAAAATCATATATCTAATGTACTAATATATGAAATATATAAAGAACTCATACAACTTAATAGCAAAAAAAAAACATCTAATTTAAAATTGGGCAGAGGATCTTAATAGACATTTTTCCAAAGAAGACATACAAATGGCCAACAGGTACATGAAAAGATGCAAATCAAAACCACAATATGATATTGCCTCACCTGTCAGAAGGGCTGTTATCAAAAAGAAATAGGTGTTGGCAAGAATGTGGAGAAAGGGAATCCTCATGCCCTGTTGGTAGGAATGTAAATAATTGGTGCAGCCACTATGAAAGAGTATGGAGGTGCCTCAAAAAGTTAAAATGGAACTACTGATTCAGCAATTTCACTTCTAGGTATTTATCCAAAGAAAAACACTAACTCAAAAAGATACATGCTCTTGTGTGTTCACTGCAACACCATTTACAATTGCCAAATCATGGAAACATTGACAGATAAATGTTTAAAGATGTGGCACATATGTACAGTGGAATATTATTCAGCCATTAAAAAGTAGGAACTTTTGCCATGTGCAACAAGATGGATGAACCTGGAGGGAAATTATGCTAAGTGAAGTAAGTCAGAGAAAGACAATTACCATTTCTCTCATGCGGAATCGTGAGTGAGTCCTGGGGGTGTGATGTGCAGCATGGTAACTAGCTAATAACACTATCGCACATTTGAAAGTTGCTGAGAGGGTATCTCACAAAGTTTCATTTTAAAGTTCAGAGTAATAACCAGTCTGAATTTCCTAGTTTTTCTACTTAATTTACATAAATATTTTACAGAAAATGAAATGCACAAGAGGAAAATCTGAAGGTTTAGCAGTTTTGATATGGCTTCTTTGTTTGATATCCTGATGATATTTTGTGTTACAGTCGATGCAGAATCATGCCGCAGTGTTCCGTGTGGGCAGTGTATTACAGGAGGGCTGTGAGAAAATCAGCCAGCTATACGGGGAGCTAAAACATCTGAAGACGTTTGACAGAGGTGAGCAGTTCCCAGGCCCCTGCACATAGTTGGGGTGCAGGATTCCTATTCAGTGGTGATTTAGCCTCATCCTGGCAGTCTCTCATGGGTGGCTTTTGTGTCCCCAGGAATGGTCTGGAACACAGACCTGCTGGAGACCTTGGAGCTGCAGAACCTGATGCTCTGTGCTCTTCAGACCATTTATGGAGCAGAGGCCCGGAAGGAGTCACGTGGTGCTCATGCTCGGGAAGATTACAAGGTGCGCCTTCGTGACACACTCATGTGCACCACATGTCCTCCCCATGGGCATCCCTAACTGACCCTGCAATTTCTCCACGTTTACTCCATTTTGAGTAAAGTCAGAGAAGTAAATTGAGAAACATGCTTTTCTTTCCTCCTGGTAACTTCCATAGCTGTGTTCTCAAGGTATTTGTACCACAGGACTTTTTTCTGGCTTTGAGTTAGTATCTCTTGCTACTAACTGTGGCATCTCCAAGCAGAGTGCAGTTTTCCTCATTAGGGCACAGGTTAGGCTGCAGCTCGAGTACTGTGACCAGAAAATGCTACCTTAGTGATTTAAAATGATGAATAAATCATCATTTTGGGCCTGTGATTATGGGTCCTTGTCTTGGGGCCACAGCATTTTTAAAGAAGCTGGTTCTGCAGAGCACACTTGTCAGATTCTGCCAGAAAGAGCACTCAGCTTATGAGAGCAAAAAATTGTGGGCGGAGGAGCTTGGGGCAAGTGCCATTTAAGGATGAACAATATCAGCAAGCCGTGGGCCAGTTTCCCCAGACAGGCACACAGACTCTTGTCTAGGACAGTGTTTGGGCTGCTGATAGCCTACCAGTCTACCCAAAGGGTTAGTGGAAGATTGGCTAAGTCAAAAGGATCTCTCTTTTTAATATATCTTTATTGATTTCAGAGAGGAAGGGAGAGGGAGAAAGAGACAGAAACATCAGAGAATCATTGATCGGCTGCCTCCTGCACACCCCCCACTAGGGATTGAGCCCACAACCCATGCATGTGCCCTGACCAGGAATCAAATTGTGACCTCCTGGTTCATGGGTTGACATTCAACCACTGAGCCACACCGGCCCAGCAAGAGGATCTTGATTTATTGAGAATCTGACTGATTCTGTACTGATTGGGGCTGGATTAAATTTGCTGTTTACATGATGTGAAGTAAGAGATTGGTAAGCACATTCATCATGTGTACGGAAGAACTGGAAGCTTCTCCAGGCTGTGATTGGCAGTTCTTGTTGCAATGAAGTCTTCATTTCATTTAGTCAGCACGTAGAACCCACTCACCCCAGGAGAGCAAGTCTTGTCCTTATGTGTTTAGAAGTAAGACATTGTGCTATGGCTCGCTTGCCCCTAGGTAAAAGGTCTTGCCTCTGCCCACCCCCACACTTCCCCACCCCGAAGAAATAACAAGTGTTTGTATCTTTGGGGTTTTATATAAAGAGGCTCTTGTATGGCCTATCCATTACCATGTGCTTAATAGCTTCTCTTTAGGAGATTTTGAAAATTTTAATATAATTTGCTAAGATTGAAACATTTAAATTAAAAAGGCTGAAAGAAGGTGAAATCTCTCAGAGTACAGAGCAAAAAGATAAAGTTTTTGATAAATGTTTAAGTGCATAAAAGCACATAAACTGAACTCTGGACCCTCCCTGCTGCAGAAGCCCACTGCCCAGCTGTGTGGCCTGACCTCAGGGATCTTGACTTCGTCAGGACTTGGGCTGTGGTGGAAATGGAATAAGTAAAGTGGGGTTCTGGGATGAGCTGGTACCAAATGAGGGGCTTACCAGTAACTGAGGCTGATGGCTGATAAATGGCTGGCACATCTCGTTTCTCCATTCCCGTGTCTGATACTTAGTTGCACTGTGTTACATGTTCTTTTAGATGAGATGTACACAAGTGGTTTTCTTTGTAGAGGGGCAGACCTGGGATAGAACATGACTAGGAAGGTCCTGGCTGTCTGAACAAGGTCTGCTTGGGACAGTGGGGCCTCCTTGTTGAGTGGGATGTGGGGTTCATATTAGACCCGTCTCTCATGTATCAGTTTAATGAGTTTGCCATGTTTTGTGGTTATTGCTCTGTTAGAGTAGTAAGGAATTTGGAATGTAATTGTCGATGCTTTCTGAAATATATTTCCTTTCTTGGCCTCAGGACCGGGTTGATGAGTATGATTATTCCAAGCCCATCCAGGGGCAGCAGAAGAAGCCATTTGAGCAGCACTGGAGGAAGCACACCCTTTCCTATGTTGATGTTGGGACTGGGAAGGTAGGTGGAGAATGTGGTTTGCTCATATGTGCAGTGACACATGCATTTAATGAACTGGGAGAAGCACCATGGGTTTAAATGGACTGCTGATAGATTTGAGACACCACTGAAAACAGAACTCCGCATCATTCAGCAGGACTGGTCTTCCACAGCATTGCCGATGGTCAGGGAGTAAGCCCCGATGACTCGATGGCAGGGTCTGAAATGGTGAAACCTGAGCCCATGGAGAGTGGGGGCTGGGAAAGGAAAACACCCCTCACCACTTCCCCTCCATTGGCTGGACCACCTGGAAGCAGCTTCAGGGAAGCCCAGGGGATTCAGGGAGCAAGCAGATGGGGTGAGCCAGCTGAGATTGCAATAGAAGCTTCTGGTCTTACCCATTGGGCATTTTTGTCACCGTTAAGATAGAAATTAAGATACAAAGTGTTTACCCCTAAGCTTTTTTTGTTTTTTAATCTGTTTTTATTGATTTCAAAGAGAGGGAGAGAGAGAGATAAAAACATCAATGATGAGAGAGAATCGTTGATTGGCTGCCTCCTGCATCCCCCCTACTGGAGACTGAGCCGCAACCCAGGCATGTGCCCTTGACTGGAATTGAACCTGGGACCCTTCAGTCCACAGGCCGAAGCTCTATCCACTGAGCCCAACCAGCTAGGGCTACACCTAAGCTTTTAATAGCTTGTAAGCATAGTCTTGATCCTTTATCTGGGTCTACAGAAATTAAGTTGTGTTTTGTGGTCATTTAATATAGAGTGCCTACACCCAGGTGGCTCAATTGTTTAGAGCATTGTTCTGTACTCCAAAAGGTTTCGGGTTTAATTCCCCGTCGGGTGCATGTGGGAGGCAACTGATCAGTGTTCTCCCTCTCCCTTTCTCTCGTTTCTCTCTCTCTCCCCCTTCCTCTCTCTAAAATCAATAAACATGTCCTCAGGTGAGGATTAAATATATGCATATATAGAGAGCCTACTATGACTGTTTAATCTGGGCAGTCAGTCATTTTCATAATTTTTCATGAAGGCTATTTTCTGACTATATAGGAAGAAGTCAGACTTCCCTCTCCCAGTACAACCCTATTTTTTAAAAATATGTTTTATTGGTTTTTGAGAGGGAGAGAGGGAAGGAGAGCGAGAGAGAAACATTGATTGCTGGCCTCCTGCACGCACCTTGCCTGGGGACAGAACCCCCAACCTGGGCATGTGCTTTGGGGAATCAACCAGTGACCTTTCTGTGCAACTGAGCCACACTGGCCAGGGCTGTTTGGGGTTTTGATGATTATAAAAGAAATACATGCTCATGTTAGAAAGTACAAGAAGAATAAAGAAAATTGACATTTACAAGTTCACCAATTAGAAATATTGTAATTTTGAAATATTTCCTTCATTTTGTGAATGTGTACAATTTTTTCCTTATGTGTGTATATGTAAATATTCACTTGCAAGTAGAATACAATGGAAGTAAATACGCAGTATAAAGATACTTTAAGTATGACAGCATATCCAGGATTTTATCTAAGTGCCTGCATATTTGTCTGCAATCTACTTTTATGGTTAATTTTTCAAGAGCATATGATAGTGCTGTTAGTACATTTTTGTGCCTCAACTTACCACCGACTCTTCTGTTTAAGGTTTCTCTGAAATACAGACCTGTAATCGACAAAACTTTAAATGAGTCTGACTGCGCCACAGTCCCCCCAGCCATTCGCTCCTACTGATGAGACCGGAGTTGACCCGCTTTTGTAATTATGTATAATAAATAGCTCACAGACGTGCTTAAATAAAATTCTGTGCTCTAGTGAATAAGGAGTGCCATCTCAATAAAGATCAGTGGCTTGCCAGTAATCAAAGCCACAGTGAATAACTTTGTGTGTGAAGTCGTTTTTCTTTGCAGTTTCTTTGAGGTGGAGTCCTAGGTGTAGAATTGCTGAGTCACCTTTTGTCAAATTCCCTTTCTTAGGGCTGTGGCACAGTGTTTGGACAGGTTCAAGCCTCGGACTAATGAGAAGGCACAGTCCTCTCGTGGCAAAGCCACGTGCAAGTCCTAGCTTGGAGGGCAAAGACCTCCCAGCACAATTATAGCCAAAGGCTATAGTTGTAAGCTTGACCTTATGGTCCGAACCTGTGGTCCCACGTGGCTGAGTGATACAGGCTGCGGGAGGTGCAGCAAGTAAACAAAGCTTGATCAGGTGCAAGTAATTGAGTAGATTCAAAATGCGCGAGAACGTTGTAACCACGCCCTTACTTTGCCTCCTGGAATCTGGCTATAAAATAAAGACGGCTTTCAGGCTGTGGTGCTGTCGCTAGCTCTCCATCAGAGAGGACAGCGTCCCACCCAGACCCAGCTTTATTCTCTTGTCTGTCTTTTCTCAATCCCTCACCGCCCCCTCTCAGGTTCACCAAACCTGGCCGAGCTGGCTCGGCACAGTTAACGAGAAAGGAGACTGGCGTGTTTCATGGGTTGAGGGCTGCATCCAGGGTGCCAGAACTCCTGGCCCTGCTCCATGCCACACTTCTACCACCAGAGAGAGCCCTCAGCAGAGTTGCAGGTTCTTGCAGCAAGAAGCCAGAACTCCTGGCCCTGCTCCATGCCACACTTCTACCACCAGAGAGAGCCCTCAGCAGAGTTGCAGGTTCTTGAAGCAAGAAGCTAGGGGCTGAGTGCTGAGGGACAGCATCAAGTGTCTGCAACCCAACTGCAAATCCGGCTGTGACAGTCACACAGAGGAGAACATTATTTCAAGGTTCATTGAGTCTACAATTTTAGTAAATTAATCTAACTACAAATAGAGCCACTAAGAAATCCTAAATTTCAATCAGTAATCTCATTATTGGTAGTAATGTTGGTATTTATCTTTTGAAATTGTATAGTGTGGGTTAAAGCTCATAACTAATATTAATGTTAAAACTAAAATTTTTTTTAAGAAAGAAAATGTTCAAAAACAGGTGAAAACCCTGTAATACTAAATTTGGCACAGAAATAAGTGTCAACTCATCCTTTTCTTTGTTTTTTAAAAAAATACACATTTCCTAGCTCTGCCCTAGTAACAGTGGACACCCCAAGCACCTGGATTGTGACCTGCATATCATATCCCACTGAAAGAAACCAGGGCTCCTTGAAGAATTGCTGGTTCCTGGAAGGGGGAGCGGGGTGCAGTTGCAACATGAGCCTAAAATGTTTTTTTGATTCAGAGAGCCAGGACACCATCAAAGACTGCTGGAACCATGTCAGGCGCCTGGGAGCTAGCCAACAATAATGATCACATCTGATTGAAACACTGAACATACTAAAAACAATGTATAATAGTTTAAAAATAAAAACAGCCAAAACCAACCAAACAAAAACATAATTGGTCACTCTTGGAAGTAACTAGGGCACTAACTCCTAACACTGAAAATGGACAATTAAAGGAAAATGAACAATTATCCTGCCTTTTCTCTACAAACTGCAATCCAGAATAACCTAGTCGATTAGTGAAAGTTCTTTACAGAGGATTTCCTGTAAATAAAAGGAATGATAGGATTTGAACATCGCCACTTTGCAATCCCTGATACAGTGGTTCTGGAACTTGAGTGTGCATCAGAATCACATTGAGGGGTCGTTAGCCCCCCAGAACTTCAGTAGATCCTGCATTTCTAACATGTCCAAGGACCACACTTTGAAAACCACCTTCACAGAATGATGTGGTCCCACAACCATGAAGGAGGTAATTGAAAGATTAAAAATGGTGGCGGAGTAACTGGATGCTACACAGACATGTTCCCAGGACCAGACTGGAGTTACAACTAAAATACAAATAAAACCCAAACACATCCTGAATAATCAACTGAAGACTAGCTGGAGAGAACCCTGATAACCAAGGCCAGAAAGTGGAGACCACATAGACTGGTAGGAAGGGCAGAGGCAGGAAAGGCTGGCTGGGAACCCATAGATACCTGAAGTTCCAGGGAAGAGAGATCTCAGCTGTGGGGGGCTGCCACTGAGAACTCTTGGGTCTAATCCTCCAAGCTGGGCCCCCAAGCAGAGAGCACCAGAACCGAGAAAGGTGCCCAAATAACATCTGGCTGTGAAAAGCAGCAGGGTTGCTGTCTGCCAGAGAAAGTAGGCTGGGAAATGCAGGCACCCTTTGAAAGGGCCAACACACAAAGTTCCATGTTCAGCCACTCACCTTGTGCTCTGGCAGAGGGAGGGCAGAGTGGACTGGAGCTATGTGAGCAGGAGCCAGGGTGGGGGCTCTGGTGTTGAAGCTCAGAAGGCAGACACCTCAGTTTCCTGTGCTGAGTCATTCCCTCATGCTGTGGAGGTCATCTTTCTCACGCAGATATTTGCTATTCAATCGGTTTTGCTTGGGGGGAAGACTATTGACCCACCCTATTGGAAAACACGTTGCCCCACAGTGTGGAGTTTCTGAGGCCCATTAAGAGACTGAGAATAACAATTAGCCTCCAGGCAGAAGCAATTGCTTCACCTTATTGACAAAACTCACCATACCTGGGGTCGACTGCCTGAGGACTACTCAAAATAGAATCCAATCAATCTGCAGACAGAGGCAGCCACTGAAGTTCTTGAGTCTTTGCCTGATCTAATTAGAAACAACATTTGACACTGTCGTGGACTAGAGATTGAGAGGCATAGCAGATCTACCTAATACACAGTCACAACCCAAAGAGCCAAAATGAGGAGACCAAAAAAAAAAAAAAAAAAAAAAAAAAAAAAACAAGTGAAAAAACAAGAGAATTCTCCAGAAGAAGAGATAAATGGAGTTAAGAAATTTATCTGACCTGGAGTTCAGAATAATGTTGGTAAAGATGCTCAATAGCATGAGAAAAGATACAGTAAATCTGAAAATGGAAATAATGAACAAGATAGCATAAACAAAGAACACATTGGGAGGAATACACAGTATATTAGGGGAAACTGAGGGTCAGATCAGTGAGTTAGAGGACAGGGAAGAAAAAAATCAGAGAACCAAGAAGAAAAAAAACAATAAAAAAACAGTAGGACAGCTTAAGAGAGCTGTGGAACAACATGAAACAACAATATTCGTATAGTTGGTGTGCCAGAAGAGGCAGGGATGCCCACTTTCACCACTCCTGTTTGACATAGAACTGGAAGTTCTAGCCATAGTGATCAAACAAGAAGAAGAAATAAAGGCATCCAAATTGGAAAAAAGGAAGTAAAACTCTCATTCGCAGATGGCATGATATTGTACATAGAAAACCCTAAAGACTCCACCAAAAAACTACTAGGTTTAATAAATGAATTTGGCAATGTAGCAGGATACAAAATCAACACCCAAAAATCGGTGGCTTTTTTATATACTAACAATGAATTCTCGGAAAGAGAAACTAAACAATCCCGTTGCAACAAAAAGATTAAGATACTTAGGAATAAACTTAACTAAGGAAGTAAAAGACTTGTACTAGGAAATCTACAGGGTATTGAAAAAAAGAGATAGAGAAAGATATAGACAAGTGGAAGAATGTACCGTGTTCATGGATTGGTAGAATTAACATCATTAAAATGCCCATGCTACCCAAGGCAATCTACAGATTCAATGCAATACCGATTAAAATACCAACAGCATAGTTCACCAATCTAGAACACATACTCCAAAATTTTATGTGGAACCTAAAAAGACCCCAAATAACTGCAGCAATCTTGAGAAAGAAAAACAAAGTTGGAGGAATTACAATACCAGATAGCAAGTTATATTACAAAGCCACCATAATCAAAATATACTGGTACTGGCACAAGAACAGGCATATAGATCAATGGAACAGAACAGAGACACCAGAAATTGACCCAAGCCATTACGTTCAATTAATATTTGACAAAGGAGGCAAGAGCAATACAATGGGGTCAAGACAGTCTCTTCAATAACTGGTG
>NW_005353967.1:6499386-6501333 GCF_000412655.1 Myotis brandtii | reverse complement strand
GTGGCTCTTCCACAAAATACCACATGCAGGCGCGCACGTACAGTGCGATTGAAACTTCGTGGCCACACTCAAGGGGCCAAAGAGTCGCATGTGGCTTGCAAGCCACAGTTTGCCAACCACTGTTCTAGGGCAAGAAAAACAAACGAGAAAATAAATAAATGGACTACATCAAAATAAAAAGCTTCTGCACAACAAAAGAAACCATCAACAAAATGACAAAGGAGCCCACTGTATGGGAGAACATATTTGTCAATGATACATCTGGTAAGGGGCAAATATCCAAAATATATAAGGAAGTCAACAACTTAACAAAAAGAAGACAAACAATCCAATTAAAAAATGGGCAAAGGACCTAAATAGACACTTCTCCAAAACAAATGGCCAAATGGCCAAGAGATGTATGAAAAAATGCTCAAAGTCACTGATCATCAGAGATGCAAGTTAAAATGACAACACCTCACACTGCAGTGATCCCACTTCCAGGTATATATCGTAAGAAACTGGAAACACTAATTAGAAAGGATATATGCACCCCTATGTTAATAGCAGCACAATTTACAATAGCTAAAATCTGGAAACAGCCCAAGTGCCCATCAGCAGATGAGTGGATACTATGGAATTCTGTGCAGCAGTAAAAAAGAAGAATCTCTTACCCTTTGAGACAGCATGGAGGGACCTGGAGAGTATCATGCTAAGTGAAATAAGTCAGAGAAAGACAAGTATCACATGATCTCACTCATATGTGGAATCTAAGTAACAAAATAAACTGATGGAGTGAATCCAGAGACATGGAAGGAAGCATGGAACAGAGTGTGGAATCTTGGAGCAAAGACGGGAGAGAGTTGGTGGGTGGGAGGTAATCAACCAAAGACCTTGTATGCACATATGCAATCAACGCATGGACACAGACTATAGGGTGGTGAAGGCGTGGGGCAGAGGGCAGGAGTGGGCTGGAAAGGGTCATTGGGGCAGGGGGGAGGGACATATGTAATACTTTTAACAATATTTTTTTTTAAAGGAGGTCATTGAAAATGGGTAGAAACACACTGACTACCTCAGGAGGATTCATTCAAACCAGCAGATGTAATGAGAAAGTATATGCCAGAGCATTTTGTAAACTAAGAGGAAGCTTTAGTACAGGCTTTGGAGCAACATTTAAATGTTAGGACAATGAATTAAAAGCTAGCACAGGTAACCATGGAAACAGGAAAGGATAACAGAGGGCCAATTAGATTTCAAAGAAATAACGGGTGATTTCCTTGTGTCTGCCTGCTACTTCTAAACCAGAAACCTTCAAACTACTTTCATGAGTATTCTGAGACCAAGAAAATCACCAGCAAGTGGGTATGTAAGTTTCTATGAGACTCCACTAATTAAGGAGCCATGGGACAATATTTCACACTGGAAATGTTTGTAAAATGTGTTCACAGTTTCTAAATGAACTCATCTGTGCTAGGGGGGATGACAAACCAGAGAACTAAATATATATATATCAAGATATAATGAAAATAGAATGTTGTCCAAAGAGATGATGTGGATAATTTATAATGTGGATTAAAAGAAACAAAAAGGTAAGACATATAGTAAAATATTCAGACTTGCACTTTCCATAGCAATAGCCATAGCCACATGCCTATTTACATTTAAGTTCATTAAAATTAAATAATATTTAAAATTAAGTTCCCAAGCTACCTTGATCCATTTCAAGTGCTCAGTAGCCATATGTGCCCAGTAGCTGCTATATTGGACAGCATATACAAAACAATTCCAGGAGAAACCAAGATGGCGGCATAGGTAAACACCGGAAATTGCTGCCTCCGACAACAACTTCAAAAATACAACGAAAAGACAAAACGGACATCATCCAGAACTACAGGAAGGCTGGCTGAGTGGAAATTCTACAACTAGAAGGAAAGAGAAAAGCACACTGAGACCCAGAGGAGCTGC
>NW_005353967.1:6480870-6497388 GCF_000412655.1 Myotis brandtii | reverse complement strand
CATTGCAGGTTCTTCTATCGGCCACTGCTAATGTATACATTTGATAGTATCTAAGAAAATAGCATATATTTGATAAATTGACTACTTCAGTAAGCCTGACAAAAATATCTTAATCAATAAAAAATATATTTTAAAAAAAACAATTCCATTGCAGAAAGTTCTATCGGCCACTGCTAATGTATACATTTGATAGTATCTAAGAAAATAGCATATATTTGATAAATTGACTACTTCAGTAAGAAGCCTGACAAAAAGTGCTAGGGTATTCCTTTCCTCCTGAATTCTGACAAAGCAAAACAAAGGAGAAGGCTGGGTGTGGTGGACTCTGTCTCCTAGAATTTTACACCCGAGGCTGTAAAAGGGGAAAAGACTGAAAAAGAAAAGTTATTCATTGTGCAAATGTCACAGTGCAACTGATAAGAAAAGACATAGATAATCTGTGAAGGTAAGATACATACAAAATTTGGTCATCTGTTGGTTTAACATATTTATAGAGAACTTACTGTATGCCAAAGACAGAATGAACAAGAGGGTGGACTGTGGAAAGTTAAGAATTCCAACATCCAGATAAAGCCAATGTTCAGAAAAATTCTAAGAATAATAAAAGAGGCATTTCCCAATTAACTCAGAGAAATTAGACCAAAAGGAAAGCCTGGCCTGAGATTTGATACATTGTGTGACAACGTTAGTGTAGGGAAGAAAGCAGTGTTGTCTTTCAGTTTATTTCCTCCTCCATCCAGGAGCACCATCTAAATGGAAAGCTTAGACCAGACCTGGTTAGGAGGGAATTGAATCCTGAGATAGGCAAGGAGATAGCGGCAAGTGCATCAATACTTTAAGTGACTGAGTCAGGAGGACCAGGGGCAGATGATCTGCCTCTTTCTATTGGGAGAAGGTGGTCATTGTTGGTGCTGTGCTGTACATCTTTGTGATGTGGTGACAGGACCCCAGGCAACACCTCTCAGCAATAGCCAAGGTCCATGGTGAGGACCTTAAGGCTTGGTTGTGCCGAGCAGTGCAGCACAGGTGTGCAACCCACATGTAGTGCTCAGACTTAGCCTCTCAGAGCCAGAGGTTCCTTGGAGATCAGGGCTTCAGTGATGGGAGGGACTGAGGCTGCCTGGTTTGCAAGTGCACCAGGCTAGTCTGGTGAATATATATGGGGCAGGGGTGATTTTTATAGAAACCTTTATTTCCTAGTACTGTCCCTTTTAAGGGTCAGTCTTGCCACCACTGAGGTAATGCAGGAAGAGAAGGCAGAATCAGTTGCCTGTTTGACCTTAGGCCAGCCATGGTTTTCTCAGTAAAATGTGGACCTTGGTACTACAAGGTGCTGGTATGAGGATTACATAAAGCAACGAACACTAGGGTAGATTCTAGCTCAGCGGTTCTCAATCTGTGGGTCGCGACCCCTTTGGCGGTTGAACGACCCTTTCACAGGGGTCGCCTAAGACCATCCTGCATATCAGATATTTACATTACGATTCATAACAGTAGCAACATTACAGTTATGAAGTAGCAACGAAAATAATTTTATGGTTGGGTCACAACATGAGGAACTGCCAAAGGCACACAATATCTTAATTTCTTTGTAGGATTTGAAGGAACTCTCCAGCGTGTAGCCTTGTGTTAAGTGGGACAGAGGGTGACAGGAGAATGAGCTGCAGCTGTGCCCAGGGTGCTGAATAATGGATTCCTGTCCACAGGGAGCAAAGTCTCAGGTGCCTCCGATAAAGCGCCATGTCCTTGGCTCCTGGTCCTTCCGCGCTCGGGTAAAAAATGCTTCCCAGCTCTGAGGATGAAACAAGTCAGCCATCACTGAGTCAAGAATTTAAAAACCTGCGAAGCTGGAAGTCTACGGAAGCACTGGAACGAATTCAGAGTCCGGACCTGGGTGGGAGGGGCGAGGCTGGCGCACAGAACGGGGACGCGAGTGCCCTTAAGCGGGGACCTCGCTAAAAACGCTCCGAGTCGTACCACCGTCCAGTTGAGGTCGGTGTCAATTACCGGGAGAAGGGAAGGAGCCCGGCCGGGAGCGTGAGGGTTCCCGGGTACGCAGGCTCTGGAGAGCCGCTGGTGAGGCCTGGAAGAGCGCGCGGTGACCCGACCTGAGGAAGCGGGTGGGGACAGGGACTGGAAAACCCTGAGAAGCGCAAGGGTATCCCATACACGTTCTCCCCTCGATATCCTACGCTTTCACGCCTTTTTTGGGTGCAGGAATTAAACGTGCCCGAGCGGAGCCCCTTCCTCCCCTCATGTGCGCTCTGCAAGGCTGACGCAAGCGGTACCCAAAGGCCGCTGGCCCCCAGAGCAGCTTGATTCTGGCGTTGCCTGGCAACGGGGCCGCGAAGGGATTGGCAGCGTCAGGCCCCGTGACCTTCCCGGAGACTCGCACTTCCTGTTTCCCCCAGAAGTGACGTAACTGTAGGCCACGCCCCCAGCAGAGGCGGAAGTGGAGCTACCCCGAGGCGCCCCGGGACTGGCCCAAGCCCCGGCCCACCCGTGGGCGCGGCACTGCCGGACCAGAGCTTCCTGTGGAACGTCTTCCAGAGGTGAGATCGGGCGCGCGGGCACTTAGGGGAGTCCGCCGGCTTCCGCTCCTCTTCCCGGCCTCCTGCCCCATCCCCCCCGCCGGACTGCACTCGGGCCACCCCCGGCCTCTCCGCACTCTCCTGCTCCATTTTCCACCTTCTCCTCTTCCCCGTGTCTCCCGGTCTCTGCTCCGCCTCCCCCAGCCTTCCTCCTGCCCCCCGCCCCCTTCTCCCCCCCCCCCCCCCACCTTTCCCCTGCTCACTCCCCTCCTGTCCCACGCCCTGTGTCCCATTTTGTCTCAGGGCTTCTCCCTCGCCGCGGGCCCCTCCTTCGCACCGGCCCCTCCCGAGGTGTGGCGCCTTCCGTAGACTCCCTGGAGCTCTGCCTTCACCCCCTACCCCCTAACAGCCGAGTGCCCGCAGTTGAGGGGCGGGTTCTTGCTCCTCCGGGACAGTCTCCTGGCGATGCTAGTTTTAGATAAACAGAAACAAGACTCTGCTCCAGCGCTATTAAAATGCCAGCAGACAGGAAAGAAGCTGGAACGTGATGGCCGCCGGGACAGGTGATCTTTTACCTGGGCTCCTTCTGACCATGGCCGTCCTTTCGGTGAATGAGGAAAAGTGAGTGACTCATAGTCACGGAATGACTTGATTGAGAGAAAGGAACAAGAGAGAAACTGGTGCAGGCATAACTCAGGTCAAGGGATAATCAAAGAGAAATACCTGGGAAAGGAAAACGAGAGTGAAAAAATGACTAGGCCACTTCGGGGAGAACCGACGTGGGCTTGAGCAGGTGGAGTGCCTCCGCTGGGTGAAGGAGCTCCAGAGCCTACTTAATCCCCAGCAGAACAAAGTGGGAGGAAGGAACATGCCAGAATTAATGCAGGGTGGTCAGTGGGGGTAAACGTTTGTGCTCGCCATGTTTTGCTTTTCATACCCTGTTAATCACCAGCTGAATTGGTCTTCATTTTGTAGGGTTGATAAAGACAGAAGCGGGGTGATATCCGACAATGAGCTTCAGCAAGCACTCTCCAATGGTGAGTGGGACCTGGCCACCAGGACTTCTGCACTGCAAGCCTGACACACCTGTTATTATTGGCACGTGGTGGAGGTGCTTCTGATTTATTTTGCCAAGCGGTTTCTTGGTTGTTGTCAGTGCCACTCCAAATGCCTTTCGGAACAACTGTGTGGATGAGCATAGGGAAACGCTGGTTGAGAAATGCGGGTTGGAGGGTAGGTTTTTGGGAGGGATAGGAAGTTTAGCTTTCTACAGATATCCTTCAGGTGTCTTGAAAATCATTGAATTTCTTAGGTAATCTTTTCGACCCTTCTGGAGAGGATTACAAAGGTCCCAGAGGCCACCGGACTGTGGGGAGGTGGTCTTGTCAGTGGCAGAATTATAGGCATTCAGCTAGGGATGAGGGTTACAGCCCTTGTGGGTGGTGTATTGCCAGCTCTCCATGGAGTTGAGTTCTTGCCCATTTCAACTTGATTAATTGGGGAAGTACTATTAGAGTTACACTAGCCCAGTAGAAGACAGGGTTAACTAGAGAGATATCCAGAGCACTGAAAACCAGCAGGCTACAGTCTGGCAAATCCTGGGTTAAAACTTCCTAAGTGTTGACCAAAATGGGTGATTTCTTCACATCATATGTTAATTGTGATCAGATGTTACAGATGTTGTCCACCATAGTGAGAGTGCCCTACTGGCTAAGGCGTTTCTTTTGAGCTTTTTTGCAGTGAGTGAGGACTGATTTGTGATCCATTTGGACATCTCCTTTTGTTCATTTGCTATAAGTTTTGAGAGTGCGGCCCAGATTTGTGTGAAATCTGTTTAATTGAGAGTGATGGTCAAATACTCTAAATTGCTGGAAGGGGTGGGCTCGATGGCGTCACGGGGTCAGCCTGCTTGGATTCAAGTCCTGGTTTTACCACTTCTAGGAATGTGGCCTTGAGCAAGGACTTGACCTTTCTGGATCTGTGTCCCACAGTTAATGGGCCGGTAAATCAAGAAAATGCATGCAGAACACTGGTGTGAGCCTGGCACAAAGCAAGGCCTCAGTGTTGTTGCTGGGATGAGGAATAGTGGTGTTACTGCCACTGTTACTGGCCAAAGAGCCAGCTGGAGTCTTTGATGGCTTTTCTTTTCCTAATGACTGTGATGATGATGGTTATCACCTACTGGACATCCACTACACGTGGGCACAGCGCTGGTGCAGAGCAGGGCTGCCGCTCACATTCCATCTCAGGTTTACTGCTCAGTCAGGCCCTCGCTGAGCCTGGTGCTTTCCCACCTGTCTCTCCTGTAGGTGACCACCTACCTAATGCTTCTAGTGCCTGGAGTCTCTGCTCCTTCTGTTTAGAGTGCCGGCCTCTCCTGGCTGTGAGGTGGTCGCCACCCATCCCACCAGTCTTCAAACCCCTTTCCTCCCACATCAGTGGGTGCCCCCTTTGAACAGCATTTCTTTTTCTTTTATGTGTTCCTTTCTCTCCTGCTCCTATAAACATTTTTGTAGCTGTCTCCTAAATGAGGGCCAGTGGGTTACTGGGTAGACAATGTCAGTTCTTTTCACTCCTCCTTGAGTTCCTGTAGCTGATACAATAGAAGTTATTTTCAGTTTTGATTTTTCTCCCAGGAATGGGCTTTTTTTTTTTTTAATATATATTTTATTGATTTTTTTTTTTTACAGAGAGGAAAGGAGAGGAATAGAGAGTTAGAAACATCGATGAGTGAGAAACATCGATCAGCTGCCTCCTGCAAACCCCCTACTGGGGATGTGCCCGCAACCAAGGTACATGCCCTTGACCGGAATCGAACCTGGGACCCTTTGGTCCGCAGGCCAACGCTCTATCCACTGAGCCAAACTGGTTAGGGCAGGAATGGGCTTTTGTTTTCATATTAGAACTGGACTTTGGGCTATTTCAGAAAATCATTTTTATTAGTTTATTGCTGGTGGGAAACAAATTACAGAACAGCATAGCCTCTCACTTTAGTTAGACCTGTGGTTTGGCATGCTCTCTGTTAAAGTCGAGCTGAAACCACCTTGGAAAAGGGCTTTTGTAGGTCCCACACACTGAGTCCTTTGTACAAAAGCCTCCAAAAATGACTGCTCTCAGGACGTGTGTGGTCAGTGGGTTTGAAGAGAGAGAAGGCTGTTCTTGTGCCTTCGTTTTAAAATAACCTTTCACAAACTATCTTGACTTTTAGGTGTTTTTTTTAAATTTGCTCTAGTCCCTTTTTTGTGCTTTAAGGTTTGCTTTAACATAAGATATTGATGTTTTTTGAGGAGGCATTTTTAGCTATGCTATAAAAAATAGTAATTCATGTTTTTAAGGTATTTTTACCAAAATAGAGTTCCAGCTATCTTGAGGAGCCCATATTTGAAGAAATGAGACCATCCTAGCAGATAGGCCCGACATTGCATCCCTCTCCTGCCCCAGCCCAGTGTCGTGGGTGATGGTGCTTGTTGCCCAGACGCAGCAGAGGGAGTGAGATTCTCCCCAGCCCCATCTGTCTGCATGGGGGTGAGGCTGACTCAGCAGGCTGTTACTCAGAGCCTACACGTTCCCAGGAAGGGTCTGTTGGATGATGGCTGCCTCTGGAATGTTCTGACTGTTCAGAGTGTTTTGCCCACTGAAGGCCTTGAGCGCATTGCATCCATTTGCTTGGATAATTCACACTGAGAGTTTGGGGATGGCAAGCACCTGTCTTCTCTTGGCATCTGGAGCTTCCGTGACTGATCCCCAAAAGAAACCCCGGACTCCCAGGCTCAGGGGAGCTTCCCTGGTGGACAACACTTCATGTGTGTCGTCAGCTGTTGTCCTGTGTGAGTTCACGGGGGGCTCTGGAAGCAGTGCCTGGTCTCCCCCAGACTTGTCCTCATGCCTTTCCTGGTCTTACTCTCCGTCCTTTTGCTCTAACAAACTGACCATGAATGTTGTCATCCTAGCTAGTTGTTGAGCCCGAGAGAGGTCTGGGGACCCTCAGTACGGCCTGTCACATCTGCTCTTCCTAGAAACCCACCAGTTTCAGATAGAAACAAGGAGGGTTGGACTTGGGCAGGTCACAGCATTCCTGGTCTCTGTCTTTGGGTGTAAAAACAGGACGACTGGAAGTTGAGATCCCTTTTCCCCTCCAGCCAAGCCCATCTCCACCAACTCCCACCCTGCCTGGTCCAGAACTGCAAGACACTGTTGGATCTACCGGAGTGGAGTTTACAGTGTTCACCTTAGACACTTGGATTGTTTTCATTTTCATTAATGTAACTACTGCAGTGATTGGACCCAGAGTTTCATAGAACAGGTTTCTAGAAGGGGCATTTATCAGATCAAAGGGTGTAGGCATTGTACTGTTGGTCAATCTTCAGATGGCTTTTCAGAAAGGCCATATTTCCAGTCGTAGCTATTTGAAGATGACTGGTGAAATGTGGGATTTTGCTGAACCTGAAGAGGCACCAAAGTCCTCGCAAACCATGTGTTGAACCGCATCTGGACCCTGTGGTGCTTCCACCCCCTCCTCACAAGTTCCTCTGGCAAAACAGCCCAGGACAGCTGGACTCTGGGTCTGCTGTAGGGAAGCGCAGAGATCGCCAGTGATGATGGGAAGTCTGTTTCCCCCAAAAAAGATTCCAAGTACTTGGGTGTTTCAGTTGTTCCTATGCAAGATGTTATAAGGACTTAACCCTTCACCATCTCTAAAGTCTACATCAACCAAAATTTTTGGTAAAGAGGACATAATTTCAAGAAAGAAAACTCTTTGGAGAGTAAAAAGACAGAATATTTTATCCCAGAGCAGAGTGGGATTTCCCCTGTTGAGAAGGGAGCAGACATAAATTCCTAAACTCATTTATGTATTTGGAGTTTAAGTGGGAAAATGCTGAAGCCCCCAATGATGACTGACCGACCACCCCGCCGATGGCAGCGTGTTCCGTAAGCACACCATTCGTGCAGCATTGCTTCTTAAGGTTTTAGTCCTGTTCCCAAATTATCGGTGAAATGTTGAGTATTCACCTTACAGGGGAAATAATAGTATGTTTCTATTTTCTTTGGTTGAGATGAAGTTGAGACAAGACTTATACAGTGAACTTACATTTCTATGGAAAAGTCTGACAGGAAATCTATTGCTTCAATTATTCCTGGACACGGTGGTTACTGGGAGGAGCAGATGGGAATGTTTGAATTTGCAGCTGGCCCAGGAAACCTGGGATAGAGGCTCGCTGGAGGAGAAGGGCTTGTGGACAAAACCCACCTATAGATGTGTCCTCTGCTTTCAGCAAGTGCTGTTGGAATTGCTTTCTTGGCATTGCAGTGTGATTTCCTGCAGAAACCTGTTTAGGTTTTCAGGCCGACGCTCAGGTGCATTTAATGCTTAATATAACCAAAATGCAAAATGTCTGCACATTGCGTTTAGGCTTCATTGTGGGTTGGTAAGCTTTGATGTTGCCTGGGAACCAGGCCACAGAACTAGCACGCAACAAGGAGTCAATTACCTGTTGGCTGTTGTTATTGCCCCTGGTTTCTGTAGAGCAGTGGTTCTCAACCTTGGCTGCACATTAGAATCACCTGGGAATCTTTTTTAAATCCTGATTTCTGGGCCTCATCCTCCAGAAATTCTGTTTCTTTGTTATGGGGTGGGGCCACGACATTAGTAACAAAGAAACAGAATTTCAGGAGGATGAGGCCCAGAAATCAGGATTTAAAAAAGATTCCCAGGTGATTCTAATGTGCAGCCAAGGTTGAGAACCACTGCTGTAGAAAGTTAGGTCCCATTTGGTTAACAAGGACGAATGGATGTCTATAGCCTTGGCTCCACCTTCCAGGTCTCGTCATTGATTCAGCCCCAGACCCTCCAATCCTCAGGCTCCCCAGCACAGTTGGGTCCCCTGGGCCTGCCTCTCTGAGGTGCGCCATCTGTGCACTCACCACGAGAGTGCCTGTTTGCAGCCTTATTTAATAGTTTACTTGTACTGCTCTTGTTTAACACTTATTCCCCAAACCATTTGCTGACGGCCGGGGTTGATGTGCGCAGTTGGGATGGACTGTGGGTGCAGCCTCATCTCTGAAACCCCTCCAGCTCTGCATAGTCAGCTCAGTTTAGCCCAAACTCACAACTCTTCCCCTATGGCCACTTAGTCTGCATCAGGTGGAGGGAACAGGGCGGAAGGAAGGGATTCCAGTGGGTGCCTGTGGTTTCTGGCTTCTGGTCAGTGAAGGGTTATCTTCTGTGAAAACCAGTTCAGTGCCTGGAGCCACTAAGGGAGGGAGGGGACAGCAGGCATGGGTGAAGCAGTGAGAGTCCCCTGTATGTGGAATTTTCCTCTAACATAGTTTTCTTTTTATACTGGTTTCCAATAATACTGACTTTTCCTCATACCTTTCTATACATACTCCTGCCTACCTTCCCCCCAAAGGTCTGTGACACCTGCACACAGGTGCTCTCCAGCACTCATGTGTGTCATGCCCGGGGACAGGTGGCCCCTATTCTCTTGGGAGGACTGGCCTTGTTGGAGTAATGGCCATTGCAGGTGTCAGAAGGGGCAGTCAGAGGTGCGGGCAGAGCATATGGAGTTATCTTAGCGACCTGGAGTGGGGCATTCAGCGAAAGCTCCCTGAGGAAGCATTTCACCCAAGGCTTAAAGGGGAGGTAGGAGTTGGGTGGAGGGTGTGCATGCATTTGGAGGGTTACATGTGAGGGTGAGAGAAGCCTGCACAAGCCCTGAGTTGGGTGGGAGTGGCACTTGGGAGGTGCTGCAGAGCCCAGTGTCCCTGAGTGTGAGCCATGGCACCTGCAGACTCTCCAGCCCTCTGCAGCTCAAAGGTCGGGAGTGGCTCTCTATGTCCCACCCAGAACTGAAACAGTTGTGTGTGTGTTTGTGTATGTGTGTATTTTTTAAAGGGTTCTTTTTATACAAGTGGGGGATGGGCAGAGATACTGCTTTCCCCACATTAAAAACATTTTTGACTTTGTTTTTACTGAGTGTAAAAATCAATGAAGGTACAAATCGCTCTCTCTTACTTTAGTTCCTGTTTGTTTTCAGGCACCTGGACTCCGTTTAATCCTGTGACTGTCAGGTCAATCATATGTAAGTAAGGGCGCCGGTGTCCTGCCTGTGCAGGCAGACAGGGGTGGGCTGCTGGTGCAGGGTGTGCTTCCTGCCTTATTCTCCCCCAACTCCAGTCAGGTGTGGGCCTTCATCCCGCCCTTCTGTCCCCTCACTGACTCTTTACTGTCAATTTACGTCTGATCGTTCCTTCCAACCCTGAAGATTTCATGAACACACCCGACTGCACGCCCCACACGCAGCCCTTGTCCTGTGTAACCACTGACTGGAGCCATCCCCAGATTTTTTATTACATGAAGCTTCACTGAATGTAGTGTACTTCTGACCAGACTGAGAGCATTCAGGCTATAGGCTTCCATCATCGCCTTGCCTGAAGAGACACCAATGATTTATCATTTTTTTATGGCAATAATTCAGACAGTTTTTATATCATATATTTTAGCCATTTTGCAAATTTTTTAATAGATTTTTTAAAAATCCTCACCTGAGGAGTAAGGATATATTTTTTCCCATTGATTTTAGAGAGAATGGAAGGGAGGTGGGAGAGGGGAGAGAGAGAGAAACATCACATCAATTGGTTGCCTCCCACATGGGCCCTGACTGGGGGCAGGGATCGGACCTGCAATCCAGGTATGTGCACTTGACTGGGAATCGAACCTGAGACCCTCTGTTGTGCAGGCTAATGCTCTAGCCACTGAACTACACCAGCCAGGGCAGCCATTTTGCAATTTTATGTAAGTGTAGTGGTAGTTCTTTTGTATTTGGACCTGGAATTGGGATGATTATTTTAAAAAATGAAAGGCAGTTCTAAGAAAACATTAAAGCCAGTAGAATCTCTTTCTCATTGAGTGACCTCCGCTGGAGGATGTTGGTCCTGGGAAATGGAGGGGGCCCCATGTTCTAGGCCCAGAACTAGGAGCTGGGAGTAAGGGGCACTTAGCTCTGGCATCTTCAGAGCACCCGCAAGTGGTCGTGCTTCTGTAGAACCTACTTCAGTGTAAAGAATCCTTTTAATTGTGGCTCTAATAGTGTGTTTTGCTTCCATTTTCCTTTTCATGGGGGGCTGTGGCTGGGTGACAGGCCCCCTGCCTCACCAGAGCTGATCTTGCCCCTGACTCAGCCAATGAGCATGATTAGCAGCACTCAGGGCTCTGCTGGCTGAGTCCATGCTGGGGAGGTAACTGCTGCCGCTGTGCTTCTTGCTGATTAACATCGAGATTCCATTCATTGGGCACCACTTATGCTCCTTTTTTCCTCAGCAATGTTTGACCGTGAGAACAAGGCTGGTGTGAACTTCAGCGAGTTCACGGGCGTCTGGAAGTACATCACAGACTGGCAGAATGTCTTCCGCACCTACGACAGGGACAACTCGGGGATGATTGACAAGAACGAGCTCAAGCAAGCACTTTCAGGTTTTGGTAATTCACTTACCTTGATTGTGTAGCATGTTTCATTTTGGAACCTAGGTACCATTGAAGTTCTTTTGCTTTGTTCAACTGACTGATTTTTTAACCCAGTCTCTGTGAAATTTTTGTTTACATTACACCGACTTATATTTTGTTATTATTGGAGGAGACTTTTATGCATCTTTTAAATGCAGTTTTTCATCCAAAATGAGATAGGGGCTATGCAATCGTTTATCTTTTGTGAATTGAAATGACGTCACAAGCACATTGAGAATGTAGCTTTGAAACAATTTAAAGTAAGTGAAAAAGATAGTGTAGGGTAGCATATATTTCATGAAACATCAAAATACACAGAAAGATGATAAAATACCCATAAGTGACGATTCCCTAAGCTCTAGCGCATATCGAGGGCCTCAGGTAGAACATTAAAGTCAGCGCGAGCTCCCGGCCTCAAGTGCGTGTCAGGGTGTGCGTGTGCCGTGCCGTGCCGTGAGGAGTGTGCACATGGTACCTTTCCAGAGTGGGTCAGTGGGCCTCTGATGTATCTGAGGGAAGTTGGGATTTTTTTTGTAGAGGAAAAACTGAAATGTTGGGGTCTTGTTCAAGGTTTGAAGTTACACTGAGATTCTAATTTGAGACAATTTTACTTGGCTCAGTGTTCACTGGGCCCAAATTACAGAACCCCATCTTTGTTTTTCTTAAAAGGCTGCTTATAAATGCCTTCCCGAGAGGAAGGGAGGGGCAGAGTTAGAAACATCGATGAGAGAGAAACATTGATTCAGCTGCCTCTTGCACGCCCCCTACTGGGGATGTGCCCGCAACCCAGGTACATGCACTTGACCGGAATCGAACCTGGGACCCTTCAGTCTGCAGGCTGACACTCCATCCGCCGAGCCAAACCAGCCAGGGCTCTATGTTTTTCTTAAAAGGCTGCTTATGAATGCCTTCCCAAAGAAAATAAAACTTAGATTATAATGTACTATTTTCTAGGTGTTTCGAGTTTTATAGTATGGTTAACATGGTCCTGCCCGCTCCATTTTTCTCTGGTCATGTACACTATGACTGTCTTCTCTTTCTATCGCTTTCTTTTCTTGCCTTAGGAGCTCAGACATAGTACCAGGTGGAGGCTGTCTGATGGCACAGGGAGGCTGTTTGGAGCTCACTAGGTGTGGTCAGAGTTTGGGCAAGGCGTGGACCTCAGGTTCTTAGAGTTGGAACTCAGAATGCAACTAATCTTGCTCTGCCCTTAGGTGGGAGAGTGATGGGGGCCTAGGGAAGGAGCCAGGGGCCTGCAGGCTGGGGAGAACTTGGGAGGAGCCCAGATCCTAGGAGTGATTCCTAGTCCTGTGACCTCAGGTATATCACGGCACACAGAACTGCATTTTCTAACCTGGCGAGGCCCAGAGCCCTCTTTTTACTTAGTGCTGTGACCACCGGGTCCCTGGAGCTCCTGGTGGAAAGACTCTCAGGCCTCCCAGTCGGGGTCAGACCCAGGGTGTCTGCAGCTGCGGCGGAGCTGCGCAGAGACCCCCGTCGGGGCTGGCAGGCCCTCCTGTCGGCGCTGAGATCCTTCCTGACTGCTGAGTTTTTTCTGGAGAGTAAATACTCTTTCGCAGCATTTCTTCAGTTATTCCAGAAAGTTTCTTCCTGTGATTGGTTCTTGATTTTTTTTTTCCTAGGGCTTCTCCAAAGCCTTGTTTTCTGTGAAAGGAACATTGTCATCATTTTCCCATGTTGATTATTTTGGAAGATTTTCTGTTGTAACTTAGGAAATGTGCCACAGAAGCAAAAAATTCCCTTCAGTCTTGACCCCTAAGAATAAGTATCTTGCCTTGCGTCAGAGGGGGATGATTTTAGCTCAGCAGAGGCTTGAGGGAGTCGGGGTTGAGCACTTCGGTGCCCTCTGACCTTTGTCAGCTCCATGGGGGTGTCCAGGCCAACCTTGGCAACGCTGTGTGACTGACTAGCACACATTCTGGATTTGATAGTCCATTCGTTTAAAAATTTTTATTAGTAGGTGCTATATGCCATGAACAGAGACGTGGAAAGGAGAAGGTGCACGAGGCCCAGCCCTCACTCTCGCCAGCGCGAGGTGGAGTTTACTCAGCACTACAGGCCTCGGGGGCAGCTCCGCCGGGCCCAACTCCCCTTTCCTCCGCACGGCCCTGGCAGCCACTGAGCCAGTGCAGTGTTTATTATGAAAACTTTGTGAAAGTGTAATGAACCTTGAACTTATCACTGGTTTCCATCTTTTTGCTGCATTCCCCCCTCCATTTTATGCTAAAGCAGAAAGGTGCTCAGCCACAGGTCAGGGTGAGGCACTGTGCCAGCACTCCAGGTTTGAAGGGCGGCCAGTCCGACCAGGGCCCCAGGCTGTGGGGGCAGGGCCATGAGCAGAGGGCACCTCCTTCTAGTTATTGTTACTTGGGTTTTCACTGGAAGGACCTCGTAGAGAACTGACTGCTCCCAGATTTTGGCCTCTCGGATAAATATTCTTTCCATGGCTTGTACATCATTTATTTTTCTAGTCTGACTTCCTTCACTTTTGTTTTCCCTGCAGTAATATTGAGGACCAGGGACACTGGGAGTTAATGCCAGGGGTGACGCAAGTCGCTTCCCTTGTCGTGGATTGTGGAGTTACTGTGTCATTGTTACTATCTTATCTGTCCTTCCAGTCGGGCAGGAGACCATTGCACCCTGAAGGGCACGGCCTTGTCACTGTGTCCTAAGTTCAGCCCTCACCAGCCTTGGCCGGTCTTACCTGACCACAGGCACAGGTGCTGGTGTGAGGAGATGAGAATCAGAGGGGCAGGAGGAGTGGCAGCTGTCGCTTTCTGACTAAGTCGGGCATCCAGTCTTCTACTCAGCTTGCAGGGAGGGGGGCCCTGGATGTAAGTCACAGGCGTGCAGAGCACACTGGCCACTCAGAAAGGTACCATCACATGCTTGCATGTTTGAATCTTTTCCAGTAAAGTGTTAAGTGTTCATACAGGTAATTAACTGTGAAATTCACTCAGACAGTGGGTGTACATTTTCTTGCAAAGACTGCAGCAAGACTGAAAATCAGTAAAAATATTTTGGCACCTGGATCTTGTCTCCTGACTAAGTAAGGATACCGTGGTCATACAGGTAGTGGGATGACGAGGGGAGGAAGGGGAAGGCAGTAGGTGTCCTGGTTTAGTTGGCCCCCAGGGGTGTCCCCCGTCTTCAGAGCCACCTTCCTGCTGGAGATCTTTTCAAGACACATTTGTAAATTGAAAACAGAATCGGTGACCCTCTGCGTAACATTGGATGAACCTGTAGTGGTTTTGAACTTTGTGAGGCTACCTTACTCCTTGTAATGTTCAATTTCCTAATCAGGTCATTTCTATGGGGAAATACCTATCACTGAATCTGTTTCCTTAGGCTTACATTTTGTTTAATTGGAAGATGTCAGTGATATTTTATCTTTCAAAATGAGATTCTCTAGTGATGAGTTAACCCAGGGCAGCTGAATTATTCAGAACTTTCATGTCTAGGTTAATAAATGTAATAAAATCTGTTGGTAAAGGGCTTTAAAAAAATCCTCACCAGAAGATATGTTTTTATTGATTTTAGAGAGAGGAAGGGAGAGAGAGAAAACATCAAAGTGACTGGGAAATAGTGACCAGTTGCCTCCCATGAGTGCCTTGACTGGGGATCGAACCCACAACCTTCTGGTGTATGGGATCATGCTCCAGCTAGCTATAGGGCTTTTCAAAATGATCACTGCGCTGCATTCAAGAAACAGGTCCTGGCTGCCCTGTGGGGTGGTCTGTAGGGTAGCCACCTTCCGGAGTTCGGGTGTGATGCGAACTAGTGAGTTCACGGGATCCTTCAACTGGCAGTGTGGTCCTGCCTCCAGTTACTCCTCCCCTCCAGGGAGATGCTCTGGCCTGCCAGCAGTGTCACCACTGAGTGACTCGCGTAGCTTACAGTGCATTGGAATAAATGTGTGCTGTGTGTTCCCTCCCCAGCCCAGACCGCTTATCCTGAGCTGTGATAAGAGGCATGTGTCTGAGGCGAGCGGGGCACTGGAGGAAGCGCCCTCCCCTGGCACGCTGTTTACTCTGATTCCCTTTCAAGGCTACCGGCTCTCTGACCAGTTTCATGACATCCTCATTCGCAAGTTTGACAGACAAGGACGGGGACAGATCGCCTTTGACGACTTCATCCAGGGCTGCATCGTCTTGCAGGTAATTGGGCTCCGAGGAGAGAAAGGGAAGGGCCATTCTGGAATTTGGGATTTAATGGAGTCAGACACGTATAAAATTAGTTCCTGGATCTTCTAAAAGTTAGTCTTGTCTCTGGAGAAGTATCTATGTTTTTCTGTTACACTGAGGTGTAAACAGTGGTGCTCTTCCTCCCCCTGCAAATATTATAAAGCAGTCCATTCAGAAGAGGTTGTTTTCCCATAAACAGTGGGTTATTTACTTGTTACTCTGCTATTTTTGTTGTATTTTCATTCTGAGGAAATGGGTAAACTTTGCATGTGGCCTTCCCTCTGTCCTGCCTACCTGTGTGAGGTGAGCTCTAAGTCCCCAACCTGGCTCCAAGCCCTTGGGTCCTTGTGCGGTGTTGGTGGAACTCTTGAGTTGCTGACCGCTGCCCGTCCCATTTCCCCACACCTTTCTGAGATGTCCATCCTACGGCCTCACCCTTTCCCTCCAAGAGAACTGAGTGCAGAGCTTAACGAGCTCACCCAGAGACACCCTCTTAAGACAGAAGAGTAATCGATCCTGTGCTGCTGTTCCCACCGTTTCTAGGTCCTGCTCCTGTTTCTAGGTAGGGATCCGAGTTCTATATATTTTAAGCTTTAGAACTAATAAACATACCTTTAAAATTTTTTATTATGACAAATTTTCCCCCAAAATAACAGTAGTAGAGACAACAGTAAAATGAACCCAATCTCTCAGATTCAACATTATCACCCATGGTCATTGAATTATGGTAACTGTAACCCCCACCCGGCATTATTCTGGAGCAAATTCCACTACGGGAAAGAGTGTTTTTCCATTAATATTTCAGTAGAGCCCATCTCTAGAAGATAAGTCATTGCAACTTGAATCCAAGTTGAGGTTCCATCTTGTCAGCTTTAGGATCCACTGAACAGCATGAGGTTTTTAATGTAATTTGGAATTTTTGAAAACATTCTCACATTTTTAAATTTTCCTGTTCAAATGATAGGTCAGTCAAAAGTGAAGTTTTTCTGATTTCTTTACCAGTGAATCTGGTGGGTTGGTCTCTCCAGATCCAGGTTTGTTAACTCTTACGCTTCAGATCTCCGGGACGGGAGAGCCTGCCCTCGTTCTGCCTCGGGGTCTGTGTGGCTGGGTGACGTGTTAGCAGTTTGAACACCCCAGGAAAGGTGCAGTGTAAAATCTCATTAGGGTCTGTATCTGATTGGCTTTAGAATAAGGACTTTCATTTGAGGTTATGGCCTGTAGTAAACATCTGATCTTTGTATTTCTGCCTAAGCAAAGGCTACTGCATATACTGGTA
>NW_005353967.1:6472954-6480813 GCF_000412655.1 Myotis brandtii | reverse complement strand
GGGGTTGAGGACGGGCCAGCCACTGCTTCCAGGCAGGCTTCCAGCTATGCCTAGGGCCTCATTGCCAGTTTCTAGTCCCACCCACCCTTCCAGAATGACCCTGAATGCTGGAAAGAGGTGGGGCATCGAAAAGAAAACTGCAGGCCACAAGCAAAAAGCCTTGAAAATATATTCCTCCTTCTGCCTCTTTTTGAAAAGGAAAAGGCTTTTCAAAATTGTTTATGATAAAGTAACATAAAAATTTGTAGAAATCTTGGAAAAATACAATTAAAACATAAAGAAAGATTGCCCAGACCTGCCCGGTAGCTCAGTTGGCTAGAGTGTCGTCCTGATATGCCAGAGTTGTGTGTTCGATTCTTTGTCAGGGCACATATAAGAATCAACCAGTGAATGCATAAATAAGTGAAACAACAAATTCATGTTTCTTTCTCTTCCTCTTTCTCTTTTTTTCTTTCTCTCCCTCCCTCCCTCCTTTCCTCTCTATCTAAAATCAATAAATTAAAAAAAATCAAAAGGAGAAAGAAAGATTGCCCATTGTTCTTCAAGCCAGAGTTAAGTGCCACTGGTGGTCTCTGCCGCTGTCTTGCACACATGCTGGGATGCTCCTGGCTGATACCGAGGGAGCCCTGAGGAGACTGGCAGGCACAGCCCACATGGCCAGGCTCAGCCTTTCTCCAGGCCCCGCCCTGGGCAGCTGGCTGGGCACAAAGGCCATCATGAACCTGGGTGTTGTTTTCTTATCTTGTCATTATAATTCTTCAGAATCTGTTGTGGTTGCAGCCCTGTCCTCTGGGGCAGCCCTGACCTGACTGTCCCTGCCTTTGAGTACTGGTGGGCTCCTGCTCCTGACCTGATTTGGATGGTCAGGCTTATGAATAAATTAAGGTGGAGCCCTGGGGTGGGGATCGGCAGACAGGAGGATGTGGGGGGCAGGATGGACCCTGAGCTGGCGAAGGGAGACCTGCCCTTGCACGATGTGCGCTGGCCCTCACCTGCTGGGCCTTGGGATCAGACAAGGATCCCCACATGTGCCTCCCTGTGCTGGTTTCGTCAGTTAGGGAATGTGGAAACATGAGTGCTGCTGAAATTGGGTTCCTAAATGTCTTTTGCCAAATTTATTCTGTTCCTTTAATATCAAGATCTAAATGCCTGTGGTTTTCTTCCTCAGAGACTGACAGATATATTCAGACGCTACGATACAGATCAGGACGGCTGGATTCAGGTGTCATATGAACAGTATCTCTCCATGGTCTTCAGCATCGTATAACACTGTCCTTTTATAAATAGCAACATGACTTACGGAAAAAAAAGACTGAAAATGCCAAATCTCTTACCGTTAGTGAAACGGAGCACAAATGCAGTTGTCTTTATATAGTTAATATTTGGGGACCCAACTGTACATATGTGGATAATCTGATTAACATTTTTGCAGTTGTAACAATAGTCATATTGTTATTCAGATACAGACATTTGATTTGGGACTGTTTAATTGTGCCATGAGGTAAGATATAATAATGTTTCAGGTATTCTGCATGTCAAACATTTATCATGTGCTTTTCTATGTAGCTCCAATTCTATAGTGGAAATACTTTATTAGCCAATAGGAATTTTAAAATAATACAGAACTTGCACAGAAGACTTTTCATGTGCCTTACTTTTTAAAAGGGGTTTATTGTATTCATTTGAATATGCAAGGTATGCAATAAAGCAATATACCCCTTGTCCCAGGCCATCTCTGATGTGCTCATGAGGGGAGCTTCAAGGGGCTCTGGGCACCTTGAGGTCATTTTCGGTGGTCCGCATGACTCACTTGTGGAAATGCGTAGATATAATTGGTCCTCTTACAGGAGTGTGTTTAAATTTCATAGAACAACTTTGAACATAAAAATCCAAATGTAGTTTAGAGGCGTGTTTTTGTCATTTACTAATGATTAAGTCTGCCCTGTTAAGGTCTGTTTTCAAACATGAAAGTGAAGTGAGTGTGTGATCTGACAGCCCATGACCCGTGGCCCTACCACTTGTGGAATTGCTTTAGGCTGTTTCTGCCCCTCCTCCCTTTTTAAAATATGTTTTTATTAATTTTTTAGAGAAGAAAGGAGAGAGAGTAAAACATGGTTGTGAGAAACATCAATTGATTGCCTCCTACTGGGGATCGAGCCCATAACCTGGGTATGTGCCCTGACCGGGAATTGAACTAGTGACCTCTCAGTTCATGGGACAGTGCTCAACCAACTGAGCCACACTGGCCAGGACACTCCCCCCTTTTAAGTGTGCTTCCCAAACCAGAATTTGGGGGGTATTGTGTGGATATTTGGGTTCTGGATGGTTGTCAGAAATTGGGTGGCCCTGCGTGTCCGTGATTGGGCACCTTGCTGGTTGGGGATATGGGTACCTGGGAAGGGTGTGGGTTTCTTATCTGTGGTGTTTGATGGAGGGATGAGGATATCACTGATGAGAATCTGTGGGGCTTGAAAACTGTCCTTGTGAGCTCAGTGCAGGAGGGTCCACAGGGGTCTCTGAGGATTTCCACTCCTTTTCACGTTGGGTGCCTCTCTGGATGTCGACACTCATGACACAGCACCAGCACATGACCCCAAGTTCTACTTTAGTGATGTCAATTCCCTGACCCCGAACCCCAAATTTGCAACTACAGGTGGCCTTCAGACTCTAGAACCCACTTGGTGAACCCCACACTTCCAGGTGCTCAGGTGACTTCTTGGGTTCTCGCGAACACGTTGGATTCAACAGCTCCATCTAATCCCATACCCACACCCCCTGCACCAGTAACTTCTGCTGCTTCCCTGTCCCCATTCTCGTGCCACACACTAGGGCCACTGGAGGTGCCTGTGGATGACACCACTCCCATTGCTCCCTTGATCCCAGGCCTGTAAAGACCCCAAGCTTAGAGTGGGGCAGCAGGCATCACCACTAGCCTAGCCTCACTGTGCTCTGTGCCTCATCCTCCAAATGCTGGCTTTCCCAGTCCACCCACTTCCCCCACCTGCCCTGCACCTGCGGCACCTTGGGCCCTGGATTCAGCCTGACTCCCAGGAAACTGGAGACTCCTCGAGCTGGTCTTGGAGCAATGGCAGTTCAAGGCCTTGGTAAGACACCTTCCCCCAGGTACACGGGTTTAATCTTCAAGGATCACTCGATGCCATACAGGCTGGATGCTGAGAGACCTGTTCTCACACTGTACCAGCCACTGAGGAGATTGTAATGGGATTAGGGAAGGGGAGACGGACACTTACAAAGAGAAGATCGGATTGTAGGTGAGTTAAGGTCTTATTCGCAGAGAGAGAAGTTCCTCTATGAAAATAGTGTGGGCTTCTCAGCAACTCAACAGGTGTATGGTGCAGATTCATGTAAGGTACAGGTGTGCTCAGGTGTATGATGCAGATACTCAGGTAAGGTACAGGTGTGGTGAAGATACTATCAGGTATGCTACAGATGTGCTCAGGTGTGCAGTATAGATACTATCAGGTAAGGAACAGATGTGCTCAGGTTTGTGATACCAATACTCAGGCATGGTACAGATGTGCTCAGGTGCTGATACTCAGGTAAGGTACAGGTATGTGGTGATACTGTCAGGTAAGATACAGATGTGCCCAGGTTTGTGGTAGATAGTCTCAGGTATTTGGTACTGATGCTCAGGTGTGTGGCACAGACCTCTCAGTGGGAGTGAAAGGTTTTGGCCAGTGGAGGCACAGTGAGGAGTGGGGGACAGGGGGGACGTGGGGGATGGTTAATGGGGAGGTGTTGGGCAGCCACTGAGGGCTAGGGTGGGGGAACACGAGCCTGCTCTCTGGAAGGCCAGAGAGGCAGGTCAGCTTTGGGAGGAGGGAAGAGGTCCTGCTGGAGGGCAGGGCTACCTGAAGGGTGGTGAGCAAGCCCTGGCAGAAGGGCCGGAAGGTAAAGGACACCAAACGCAGCCCACAAGCAGTCAGTCTGCCACATGGGGGCAGTGTAGGCACACCTCAGGGACTCCAGCCACCTCGTTCTGACTTGCCATCATGGAATTTACAGCAGCTACTGAGAAACCAGGGACAGTGGTGGGGAGGCAACAGCACTCTAGTAGAAACAGGCTTTTGCAGCGTTACATCCATCACGTTGCTTTGCTCAAGCTGCACCTGGTCCACTTGGAGTCAGGTGTTGGGATGAGAGAGGAAGCACTGGCGGCAGCTGGCCTGGCCTGGCAGTCACGGAGACTAAGCCAGGCAAGCTGCTGAGGCCACCACTGTACCCAGTCCCTGTCCCCTGGTCCCCTTCCCTTTTCCCCATAACTCCTCCCTCATCCTTCACCCCACCCCCGTCGCCTATCCTCAGTCCCAAGTCCCCTATCTCCATCCCCCATCCCTGTCCTCTGGTCACTGCCCCTGGTCACGTGCTCTCATGACTTCCTCTCTTGCCATTTGAACATGTGTTGACCCAGCTCCTAATTTGACTTTCGGACAAATGAACAATCTGCCCAAGACTCCTGTAGTTCTCGCTCAGTTCTTCATGAAGAGCAATCAGGACACCTGACCTTGGCCACCACCCAGATCACCACTGAAGTCACCTTTGCCAGCTGGGAGAGTCACCTGTCCCATTCTAGGTCAATCTGGCCAAGGAGGGGAGCAGGTGGGGGTCAGGATGGGGGGGGTGTCACCACCAGGGCCCAAAGCTGGCAGAGATGGGGACCGTTACCCCTCACCTGGGGAGGGAGAGGGTTGCAGGTAGAGCAGAGGTCAGATCCGTTCTGCCTGCTGTGTGGCTGAGTCTGTCCCCATGGAGTCCCTGCTGGGTCTCCTCCTGTTCCCTCTGACAAGGTGCCCACAAGGCAGGGACCTGAGGAGCTGGGTGGTGTGTGCCCTCATACCCAGCCCCTCACACCACATGGCAGATGGGCCTGGAGCCAGCTTGGAGTTTGCTGCTTCTCTAGCACTTAAGTGCAGTGTGGACTTATGCATGCACATGTGAGTGTGCATGAGTATACGAGTGCACATGTGTGAGTGTGTGTGCGAGTGTGTGCATGTGATTTTTTGATCAGTGTCTGACCTCAGACTTGAGGCTCCAGGAAGCTGGCCCATGTCTGCCTTTAAGAGTGGGAACATACATATCTGGTGGATAAATAGGTAAAGGTGGTGATTCTTACGTGTTTGTGTGTGTGTGTGTGTGTGTATGGGGGGGGGTAAAATATACAGAACATAAAATTTATATTTTAACTATTTTTAAGTGTTCATTGGTATTGAGCACATTCACATTGTGTAGCTGTCACCTATATCATCTCCAGAACTTTTCCATCTTCCCAAAAAGAAATTCTGCCCCCATGAAACACTAACTCCCCATCCCTGTGCCCAGCCCTGGAACCTACCATCTACTTCCTGTCTCTGAATTCAATGACTCTAGGGACCTCATATAAATGACACCACAGTATTTGTCTTTTTGTGACTGGCTTATTTCACTCAGTGTAGTATCTTCAAGGTTAATCCATATTGCAGCATTTGTCAGATTTTCCTTTTTAAAACTGAATAATATTCCATTATATACCTGTACCACATTTTGCTCATTCATTCATTTGTCGGCCATTGTGAGTAATGCTGCTGTGAAGGTGGGTGCACAGATAAATATATCTTCAAGTTTCTGCTTTCAATTCTTTTGGTTGTGTACCCGGGAGTGGTGGATGATGTGGTAATTCTATGTTTAAATTTTTGAGGAACCTCCATACTATCCACAGTGGCTGCACCATCTTACATTCCTACCAACAGTGCAGAGGGCTCCAACTTCACATTACTTTTTAAAAAAAGAATAGCCATTCTAATGGGTGTGAGGTGGTATCTCATTGTGGTTTGATCTGCATTCCCCAATGTTCAGTGATGTTATGCATCTTTCCATGTGCTTTTTGGCTATTTGTATATATTCTTTAAATGTCTATTCAAGCCCTTTATCCATTTTTTAAATGGTGGTTTGACTTTTTATTTTTGAATTGTAGGAGCTCTTTATATATTCTGGATATTAATTCCTTAGCAGATATGTGATTTGTGGTTATTTTCTCCCATTCTATGATAGGTTGCCTTTTCACTCTTGTTAGTGTCCTTTGTGCACAAAAGTTGTACATTTTAATGTGTTTTTTCCTTTTATTGCCTGTGCTTTTGGTGTCATTATGTAGGATATCAATGCCAAATCCAATATCATGAAGCTTTCCCCCTACATTTTCTTTTAAAAGTTTTGTCTTTTATGTTTAGGCCTTTGGTTCATTTTGAGTTAATTTTTGCATATGGTGTGAGGTAAGGGTCTGACTTTATTCTTTTGCTGTGGAGACCCTATTGACCCACCACTATTTGTTGGAAAGACTTTTCTTTTCCCGTCAAATCGCCTAGGCACCCTTGTCAAACATCATTGACCACACAAGTAAGGGGTAATTTCTGGATCTCTATTCTGATCCATTGGTCTAGATTGACCTGTTTTATAGATAGGAAGATGGAAACCCAGAGAGGGCCCATAATTTGGCAGAGATCACATGATCGGCAGTGGTTAGGTTGGAGTTTTGACCCTGCCATGTCACACTGGGAGATGGGGAGTGAAGAGGGAACGTCTAACCTGTCAGCTTTCCCCACCAGGTGACATGTAGGCCAGCAGGGGTGTCTTAAATAGCTGCCAATAATTGAGGAAGGCTTTCAGATGGAAAGTTCCTCTTGACATTGCCTTCAGCAATGAAGGTTGTTGGCGTCAGACAATTCAGGGGAGAAGGGAGAAGGTGCCAGTTCCTGCAGAGCCTGGGAAGGCTCAGGAAGGTGGTGGCAGCAAAGGGGGACAGAGGGCTGCCCACAAGGTTCCTGCAGGACAAGCCCCTCACCCCCAGGCAGGAGGTCAGAGAAACCACCATACTGAGAACATGCCTGCAATGCCCACCGCCCAACATGCCCACCCCTCAGAGTGCCTGTTCAGGGCAGTGCTCCCTCCTGTATGAAGCCCCACAGAGTTTGCCTGATGTTTGTGAAAGGCAATTGAAGTGTTTAGAATCCTACACTCTACAGCCGGCATCCCAGAGATGACTGAAGACACTGCATCCATTAGAAAACCAACAGATCCTTTAAGAAAGAAAGAATACAGAATGAGAATTCACTTGTAGAAATTAAAAATAGAATATCTGGTAGGGGAAAATGAAAGAACAAAACTATAGGGAAGAAAATTTAAAAACAAAGGTGGGGGGGCATTTTCCAGAACAGGTGAGGCTGGTTTGGAAGGAAGGGTGCACTGGTGTCCGGCACTGCAGATGGACGAGGCTGCCTTGAGGACCACAGGGGACAAGGAGACCCTAACCCTCCCGAGAGGCCTGGCACAGGCCCCCATGAGGCTCGGGGACGGATGGCTGCACCAGGAGCAGCGAACGTCAGGCACGTGGAGGGAAAGCTGTTTCCATCTTCAATCCTGTCCTTGTCTAGCCGTCCGCCAGCTGTGCAGGTGGACTGAGTCTTCAAGAGGTTTCCCCCACGTTTAGCTCCTGGAGGGTGTGCTCCAGCAAATGTGAGTCAACCAAGAGGAAGGCCCGGGCTCCAGGAACCGGAATCAACATGGGACAGGCCCAGGGTAGCCAGGGAGTGGGCAGCAGCCCGGGGGGAGCCGTCCCTGTGTGTGGGATTGAGACGGTCTGACTCATGGAACCCTGTGGAAGGGACAGCTTTTGCAGAGCTGCTAGAGGATGTGGAGGACAACAGCAGGTTCAAGGAAAACCAAGCAAATGAGTCTTTGTTCAGTCGGGCTGGGGGTGTGCAAGAAAGGAAATAAAATAGAGTAAGTATGTCAGGAAATAAAGTACAGTAAGCTGGCCCTCCCCCTTTCCCCCTCTTCCCCATCTCTTTTCCTCCCCCTTCCTCTAT
>NW_005353967.1:6469521-6472782 GCF_000412655.1 Myotis brandtii | reverse complement strand
CCTTCCCCTCATCCTCCTCTTCCCCCACCCTCCCTCTCCCATGGACTATGGAGCTGTAGCAGGGTACAAGGTGAATGAAAGTTCCTGCACTGCCCCCACCGTAAACCCAAATATCAGTTGGTGAAGGGCATAAAAGTGGCCTCTTCTTGAAGGAGACCTTTAAACTGAAGGAGTAGGACAAGCCAGAATTTGCAGGGATGAGCATTCCAGTCAGAGGGAACAGCACCTGCAAACCCTGAAGGGTCTTTGCTCTGCCTTCTTCACAAGTGTGGGTCTCCCACTCCCCACTTCCTTGGAAGGAGAGTGCACCCCAGGAGTGGCTTACCTGCTAGACACCCATGTTGGTTGAGACCCTGAGGTCTGCTTCAGGTGGGGAATCCATCTGGTTTCCTGCTAGCAGAGGAACTTGCAAAGTATGGTCACCTGGTCCCCCCCCTCCCCCTTCCACACACACCTTTGAGATGCATCAGCCGGCAGAGGTGGGGCTCTGTGGGGCTTTGGGCCACCAGAGGCTGGGTTATTGACACCAGGGAGGAGACAGTGGGCGGTGGAGGTGAGTGGCAGGGTCAGACCAGCCACTCCCTGAGAGCAAGTCACCTCCTCGCCCTCTGTACCCATTTGCCAGTCGGCCACAACCACACCTTTGGTGTTCAGGAACAACCCTTGAACTCCAATTAGTTGACTCAATGTCCCTGCGCCAGTGGGGGCTCCTGGCTTCCCGAGATGGGTATCTACTGGATGGTCCTGCCCCTTTCTCCACCTCTGCCCTGGGGCCTCCTGCGGGTGGAGAGTCTGGGGAGGCACCGGGAGCCGCAGGGGCTGCAGGGCCATTCTTGGAGTGGTCACAGCTCATGAAGCTAGCTGTCACAGCACTGAGCTCTCACCTGGGATGGCCACATCTGGATGCAGATGTTTGGGAGAGAGGGTGGCACCTGGGGGTTTCTCCTTCCCCAGCACCCATTCCTGCCACTCTGAACAGCTGGACCAGGAAAGAGGCACTCCTCCTCACCTGGTGGGAGCAGGACTCCGCCTATCTGCAGTGGGGGGTCCTGACTGGAGGGAAAGAGAATGGGCATCCCCGGGGGCGGGGGGGGGGCGGTGCTGAGGAGGCCTGGATCAGGGCCCCTGCACTGTGACGGGGGCATGTCCGCTGCACCTGGACCTGAGTGGTGGGAGTACGGGCAGGGTGGTCCCGATGGGGAGGGCATAGGGGACGCCTGGATGTACACCGCCAACTGTTGTGTGCGCCCAGGACCTGTGTGAACAAGAAGTTGCCCAAGGGAAGATGTGCCCACTGAGCTCCTGGGAAAACTGCCTCAGATGGAGGAGGGCGGGAGCCACTTTGTCCTGGGGGGTCCCCAGAGGCTCCTAGCAAGGGCACTCCCCTGGGAGCCCTAGGACTGCAGGGGAGGCGGCCTACCTGGGGAGGGTCATCCTGTTTCCGTTTCCTGCCTGAGGCTTTGCACCCAGGGTGGCTGAGGTGGATGGCCTGTGCCCATCCAGGGCAGCTTGAGGGAAGGAGGGGGAGGTGGACGCTGGCTGTCGTCAGCACCTGTCTGGCTGCAGCCAGTTCCCTGATGGGATGGGGTGGGTGGGTATGACTGGTGTTTGGACAACAAGGCTAGCAGGGGGTCCCCTGAGATGTGGGGGTGCCGTTTTCCCATGCAGGGGAAGTGTCGGCTCTTACTACAAAGCTCAAATTCCTCAGGGTGTTCACCCAGGTGTCTGCCCTCATTCCTACATCCAAGGGCTCCCCTACAGGCCTGGACTTCCCACACTGACACAGGTCACCACTGCTACTCCAACAAGTGCTTACTTATTTTCTTTAACAAAGAGAAAAAACTACCAAAAAAGTACCACATGCTTCTTGCAAAAGATTTTTAAAAAGTAAAAAAAAAAAAAAAAAGATTAAAGTTCTCCTGTAACCTGAGTTATCCAACTTTTCTGTGTATAGTTGTAATAGGCAGCTAGACACGTGAGCAGAGCAAGGATGATGGGCCTGGAAGCCCCAGATGGATGCCTCACAAGGGGCAAAACTGGGAAAACAAGGACCTCGCCCCCAGGGTAACCTGTTTTCCTCTAGCATATCACTGGTCACGGGTTTGGATCTCTGACCTCTCATATCGCTGGTCATGCAGTTTAGACACCCCCCCTCCCACTTTCCTCCTGAAAGATAGCATCTAGGCCTCAGTTGTATTTCAGCTCCAAGTCCAGAAAAGCAGCAAAACCAGACAAGCAACAGTATGGCTGCCTCAGGACCAGCTGCATTGACTAATGACCTCGCCCTGAAAGGACACACCTGGGAGGCTGATACATATTCCATTGGGACCTTCTCCTGAGACCTCCTTGAGATTTCCACCTGCAAGAGAGAGAAATACCCTCAACTCAAAGGACCCAGCACGCATCCTGGGCTCACCCCCGAACCTGTCTCCAAGGCCCCCTTTTCTCTGACTTCCCAGGGAGCCCCAGCGGCCCCGCCCGCCCCGGCTCTCCTGCTGCCTCTATGCTCAGCCCTTCCTGTTTCACTGTCCCCAGCTTCAATAAATGTCTCATTTGAGTGTTTTTGCTGCGGCCAATAAATTCCTGCTTGTTTTGCTGCACTGTTTCTTTGTTTGTTTGTTATTTTGTTTTGTTGTGTTAATCCTCATCCAAGGACCCAGTGAGGACAGGACTGTAGCCTCAGAGTGGGCTGCGGTGTCTGGGGCCTCCCCGACTTTGGGCAGGGGCCTCAGGGTGTGAGGCCAGGCTCAGGATGAGTGCCGAAAGCTCCGGGGAAGGACACGGGTCTGAGCCTCGAGGTGGGCGTGTGGGTAAAAGTCCAGAGGTCTCCACCGGGACGGAGGAGGACAGGGGCCTGAGGGCCACAGTGTGGAAGAGTGGAGGGCGAGGGAGCGCGCCCGAGGGGTGGTCAGGTACTCCTCGCCGGAGGTCCAGGGAGGAAAGGCAGGAAGAGGATCGTGCGCTTGGCCGTGCGGGTCCGGTGCCCAACGCGTGCGGGTTGGCAGAGCAGGGCGTCCACGCTGCGCGCACCCACCCGGTGGGATCCGAACTATCCCGGACTGGGACATCGCACGAACGACGCGGGGGTTCCTGGGAAGTTCAGGGTCCAAAGTATTACAATGTTGTAGTTTGTAAACCTTTTGATTCCCACTACAACCCCTTGGAGCCGGCGGGGCCGGACACGTTGTCCTCCTGTAACCTATTGGGGTTGGGACCTCCGCGCCGCCGCCCGCGGCCAGGGTAGCCCGAGCCTTGCACCTG
>NW_005353967.1:6462878-6469012 GCF_000412655.1 Myotis brandtii | reverse complement strand
AGCGGCCCTGGTAAGTGCCCTGGGCGGGCTCCGTGGCCCCGCCGCGCGATGGAGGCGCTCGTGGGGAGCCTTCCTGCCACGGGTCCTCCTACCCCATCCTTCCTTGGATCACCCTCCTCCCACCCCATCCCCACATCTCCAGGCCCTGGGGTCCGACGGGCAGCTTCTCACTTAAAAATAAAATCGGGACTTTTGAGGACAGCCTGTCCACTTCCACTGACCATGGTCCCCAATTCTACCCACCAATAGCCTCAGTCCCCATTCCCCCTCCCCCCATGCAGGGATTTGAAGCTCCTGCTTGTGACCCACCCGCCTTAGGGCAGTTGGTTTAATTGCCCTTCAGTCTTAGCCCAGTTTCTTCAGAAATGTTTTGGGCAGATGGTGGGTTTTGAACCCATGCCCTGAGCCCTCACCAGGGCAGCTGGGAGTGAAGGCTGGGCTGGGGGCCCCCAGAGCCGGGGTGGCACAGCTCGGCCCCTGGCACAGCTCGGCCCCTGCTTCCTGGCATGGAGCACCGGGCTTGGTTCTCACACTTGGGAAGGGCGGAAGGGCCCAAGTTCCAGGAATTCGCTCCCTTTCAGTTAGAGGCACCAAGAAAGTTTCCCCCCTAAAGTCTTGGTTTGAGTGGCTGAAAATCCCAGGTTGTGGATACTTTGTGAGTGACACAGACCCTCAGGGACCTGCCCACCCTGGTGTTGCCCCAGTGACCCCCGTTGGGAGGGGCTGGTGCTATTCAGGGTCAGAGGTCAGAGACCTTGGCCCATCAGCCCCTGTTCCCTCCTGTTTCCTGGTTGGCTCCCAGGGCTAGGGCCGGAGGTACTTGTCCCCTGGAAGCATCCAGCAGGCCTCCAGCTGTTGGTGTCCTCGTGGGGGCGGGGGAGATGGCTTCTGTGGGACCAGCCATGGGCTCTGGTCCTAAGTGTGTGCCCTGGGCATCTGTCCCCAGGCTCTGGGTCCTTGACAGCTGTGAACTGGACATCTCCGCTGAGGGCACTCTGCAGGGGCTTCTGGCAGAGGCGGCTCCTAAACCTGGCTGGCCTCTGCCCCACGCCAGGCCTGGCCTCTGCAGGCTCCTGGATGGAAGCCTGTTAGACAGGGTGGAGGAGACTCTGCGGTCCCACTGGTGGGCAGGTGCGGCCCTGGCGAAGGGTTTCTGCCGTCTCCTGAGGTGGCCGGAAGTCGCCCTATTTTACAGAGCAGGAGTTCCAGGCGCTAACTGGTGGAGTCTGGACCCAGATTGTGTGTGGTTTCTGCCCAGGCTTGGTCCCAGAGCAATGATGCCCTGTGGAAAGAGGGTGGGGGTGCTGCTGGGTGGGGAGGAATTTTGTTTGTTGCTTTTATTTTTCTTAAAAGGACAGTTATTCCTTTTGCTTCTTGTAAGAGAAAGGTTTGTGCAAAAGTTCAGCTTTCTCTGGACACAATCAGCTCAGAGGTTGGTGGCGGACGAAGGCCCACAAGTTGACTAGTCAGGCTCGGTGCACCTGTTGCTCCCCATATGTGGCACCCAGCCCCCTGCATGCCTCCACCGCTGCTGGAGGAACCTGGCGCTGGGCAGCCTCAGGCTACAAGGACCCTGACCCCCAGAGACAGAGAAGGAAGCTGACCCTGGGCTGGGGCCTGCGTCCCTCCCGCATGTCTGTGGGAAGGTTGGTTCAGTCCTAGGAGGCTTCACTTTTTTGAGGAGAGTGCACAAATATTCAGTAAAATGGAGAACCTACCGCGTGGTATCCGCCTCCTATATTTATGATTCCTAGGCTGGGAATTCGGCACAGATCAGACTCCAAGCTGTGTTACTCAAACTGGGACTGGGCTGGGGAAATGGTGAGGGGCAACTATCAGCTCCGATATCCCCAGTAGAGAGGTACCTGGAGATATGTATCTTTTCTTGGTGCTTTTTGCCATAACCTGTGTTTTTAGGGTCCTTTGAACACTGAGCTGGACATACAGGGAGAATGTGGCTTGGTGGGAGGGTTGGGCGCGGGGAGCTGTGTTACTCAAACTGGGACTGGGCTGGGGAAATGGTGAGGGGCAACTATCAGCTCCGATATCCCCAGTAGAGAGGTACCTGGAGATATGTATCTTTTCTTGGTGCTTTTTGCCATAACCTGTGTTTTTAGGGTCCTTTGAACACTGAGCTGGACATACAGGGAGAATGTGGCTTGGTGGGAGGGTTGGGCGCGGGGGGTGGGGGGAGGCAGGTAGTGTGCAAGGCTGGGGAGGAGTCACACAGAGGAGCCTGGAGCCTGTCTTAGCTCCTGCTGTGAGGAGGAGGGTTTTGGATGGAGAGCGAGGGGGTCAGTGCAGCCCTTCCTCGAGTGTTCCCTGGTCCCCTCTCCATCTTCCCGGGTGTTCCCCCTCTCCCCCCATATCCCTGCTCTGAGGCTCTGGCTCATTTGGGGAATGGTGCTGCTGGGCAAGGTCTCCTGGGGCTGGTGCAGGTCAGCTGTCCCCTTCACCTTGGACCTTGAGGGATGGCTGAGTTGGTTACTAAGTGCCCTGCTCCTCTCGGGGTTCAGGGGAACCTCCCTGGCCTGCTCTCCCCCAGGCTGGCTCAGGACTCTCCTGTTTGAGTTGAAAGGCCTGCAGTTCAGATGGGAGGGTCTTGCATACAGGCGTCCAGCCACCGAGGGCCTGGCTTCTCGAGATGTGGGCATGGTGTCCCTGGCACCGGTGAGGCTGAGAAGGCCGCGTCTTCTGAACCATCCATCCACCTGTTCCTGCTCCAGCCTGTGGCCACCGGGACCCTATCCCCGCTCACCCACCACAGCCCGTGGCTCAGGGCTCCCTGAAGCCTGGTGCACAAAATCGTGCAGGGCAGGGCGGGGGGTGCCCTCAGCCTGGCCTGCACCCGCTCCAGTCCGGGACCCCTTGGGCCTAAACCGGCAGTTGGACATCCCTCTTGCAATCCGGGACTGCTGGCTCCTAACTGCTCACCTGCCTGCCAGCCTGATTCCCCTAACTGCTCTCCCCTGCTGGCCTGATCACCGCTAACCGCCTCTGCCTCGGCCCCGCCACAGCCACCGCCACCATGGCTTTGTCCAGAAAGGACGACTGGAAGGTCGTCTGGAAGATGTCTGGTCTAATTAGCATATTACCCTTTTATTAGTATAGATTTAGTATATTGCCAAAGTTGTGCAATTACCACCTCTGTCTAATTCCAAAATATTTTCTTCACCCCAAATGGAAACTGTACCCATTAGCACTCACTCCCCATTCCTCCCTCCGGCCCCTGGCAACCATGAATCTATTTTCTGTCTCTATGGATTTGCCTGTTCTGGACATTTCATATCAACGGAGTCAATGTGTGCCCTTTCAAGTCTGCCTTCTTTCACATAGCGCCACGTTTTCAAGGTTCACCCATGTTATAGCAACAGAACTTCACTCCTTTTGTGGCCGAGTCATATTCCACTCTATAGAGACCACACCTTGTTTATCCATCCCCCAGATGATGGGCATTTGGGTTACTTCCCCTTTCCGGCTCCTGTGAATATGTGGCCATGAGCAATTGTGTGCCAGGTTTTCAGTTCTCTTGGACACCCACCTAGGAGTGGGGTTGCTGGGTCATATGGCGACTCTGCATTTAGCCTTTTGAGGAAATGCCACACTGTTTTGCGCAGCAGCCACACCATTTTACATTCCCATTGGCAGTGCACAACGGTCCCAATTGCTCTACAGCCTCAGCAAGACTTATTGGATTATAGCCATCCCAGTGATATGACCTGGTATCTTATAGCGGGTTTGATTTACATTTCCCTAGTGACTGATGGTGCTTAGCATATTCTCATGTGTTTGTGTACTATTTCTATATTTTCTTTGGAAAAAAATTTATTAAAATTGTTTGCCCACTTTTAAATTGGGTTGTTTGTCTTCTTGTTGTTGAGTTGTAGGAGTTCGTTGTATAGTGTGAATACTAGATCCTTATCAGTTATATGATTGGTAAATGTTTTTTTCCCCAATCTGTGGCCTGTCTTTTCACTTTTTTGAGAGTGTTCTTTAAAGCACAAGTCTTAATTTTGATGAAGTCCAATTTGTCTATTTTTTTCTTTTCTTACTTGTGCTTTTGATAACATTTCTAAGAATCCATTGCCAAATTTAAGGCCCTGAAGATGTAGCCCTATGTTTTCTTCGAGAGTTTTATAGTTTAACTCTTACACTTTGGTCTTTTAACTAATTTTGCTTAATTTTTTTATATGCCATCAGGTAGGGGTCCATCTTCATTCTCCGGTCAGTTGCCCCAGCACTATTGTTAAAGAGACTGTCCTTTCCCCATCAAATGGCCTTCGCACCCTTGTTGAAAACCAATCGACTGCAGTATGCCTATTCTTATGGCACATTTTCTCTCTTTTTAGTGCTTTGAAAAGTTATTATGGATCTTTTCACATCTTTTACAAAAGTGGGCACAATTTTATAATGAGCCCAAGTTACTCTTCAGCCAGCATAGATGGCCAACCACCCATATTAGCTGATCCATTTCCATTCAGACACCACTCTGCTCCCTCGTTGTAGAAGCAAATCCCTGACATATCATTTCTTTCATATGTGTTTTAGTATGTGTCTCTGAAATATGTGCACTTTAAAAAATTAGCTTTTTATACCCTTAATCTTTTTGTGTGTGATTTGAGAGATTTAAATATAAAGAAGTAAGTACTAGCTCCAACAGTGAAAAGAGACCCTGAAGGGTTCTCCAGGCTTGAGCAAGTTGAGGAGCACACTTAGATGTGAAAGACCCTCCCCAAACCTTGGAGAAGGTATTGTTCAGCCCCCGGTTGGTGAAGTTCACTGGGTCCTAGCCTCTAGCAGTGGTGAGCAGAAACACACAGAAAGATCAGAAGCAATGGAACTTGAAGCCCCTCACTTTTGCACATTGTGCTAACTTCAAAGAAGAAATGCTTGAGAGGTGCAGCCCATCGTGTGGATCAGGCAGGGAGGGTGAGTGTGGAGCCTGGAGGCTACCTTCTACCCCTTCAGGGGTAGTGTAGGACCCTTACCCACCCCCCTCCCCCCCTGGCCTTTGTGCTATCCTTGCCACACCCTTGACATTTACATGTGTTATAAAGCCATGATACAGTGTTATCATTGTTTTTAAACAGTCGATTATCTTTTAAAGATATTTAATGGCAGGAACAAATCCGTGCTTTGTGTTCCATTCTGTGTTCCATGTTACCATCTGGTATCGGTTTCCTTTGGCCTGAAGACACCCTTTCACATTTCTTCTAGTTGGGTCAGCTGGGTTCTTTCAGCTTTCATGTGTCTGAAACAGTCTTTATTTCACCTTCATTTTTGAAAGGTATTTTCACAGGGTGTTGAATTCTAGGTCTGAGTGTTTTCTCTCTCCATGCTTTCAGGCTGGTGCCCCACTGTCTTCCGGCACGCATGTTTCTGACGAAGCATCTGCTGTCACTCTCACCTTTGTTTCTCTGCCCAATGACTGTTTTAAAGATTATTCTATTCATAGCTGATTATTTGATTATGATTGTGCCCAGGTGTCATTTTCTTTATGGATGGGCTGTTCATGAGGGATATTGGTCTGTAGTTTTCTCTCTTCGAAATTGTCTTTGCTTTTTGGTATCAGGGTGATACTGAACTTATAAATGAGTTGGCAATTTTTTATTTTATTTTTCATTTTCTGCCAGAAGTTGCAGAGAACTAGTATTATTTATTCCTTAAATTGGTAGAATTTACCAGTGAAACCACTGTTTTCAGAACAGACATAGGACTAAACATGCTATCTATTTTTTCTTGAGTGAGTTTTGGTAGTTTGTGTTTTTCAAGGAATTTGTCTATTTAACCTAAATTGTTGGATTTGTGGGTATAGTGTGTGTCTTGGCCAACTCGGGCTGCCATAACAAAACACTGTAGACTGGGCAGCTTACACAATAGAAATTTATTTCTCATGGTTCTGGAGGCTGGGAGTCCAAGATCAGGGTGCCATCTGATTTGGTTTCCAGTGAGAGCCGCTTCTTGGCTTGCAGATGGCCACCTTCACATGGTAAAGAGAGAGTTCTTTTTCTTCTTACCAGGGTAACAGAGCTCCATCTCATGACCCCATTTAACCTTAATTGTCTCCTGAAAAGTGCTGTCTCCAATATAGTCAAATGGAGGATTAGGGCTTCAACCTATGGATTTGTGGCAGG
>NW_005353967.1:6454844-6462822 GCF_000412655.1 Myotis brandtii | reverse complement strand
GTGCGGAGGGAGAACAACTAAGTTCATAGCAGTATCATAGCAGTATTCTCTTCTTTTCCTTCTAGTGAATGTGGGGTCTATAGTGATGTCCCTTGTTCCTTGATCAGTCTGGCTAGAGGCTTATAAATTTTGTTGATCTTTATAAGGAACCAACTTTTGTTTTCATTGATTTTTCTCCATGTTTCTATTTAAATGTCACTGATTTTTTCCTCTTTATTATTCCCATATTTTTGCTGGATTTGTATTTTTTTTATTCTAGTTACTTATAGTGGAAACTTAGATTACTGATTTGAGACAATATTTTTCTAATATAAATGGTTAATGCTATCAGTTTCCATCAAAGTACTGCTCAGCTTGTAACCTACAAAGTGTGATGTGTTGTATTTTCATTTTCATTTAGTCCAAAAGACTTTTAAATTTCTTTGAGACTTTCTCTTTGACCTATGGTTATTTAGACATAGGTTGCTTTCCAAATATTTTGGAATTTTTGATATTTTTTCCTAGTTTAATTCCATAATTGTCAGCAAATATACTTCATTATCATTTCTATTCTTTTAAATCTGTTTTAATTCCCAGAATGTAATCTACCTTGATGAATGATAGGATGTGTACTCTGCTGTTGTTGGATGGAGTGTTCTCTAAGTTCCAATTCGTTCGTGTCTGTTGTTTGGATGATCCATATCCTGTTGGTATTGTTTACTCATTGTCTTAATTACTGAGAGAGCAGTGTTGCAGTCTCTGATGAATTACCTTTTTATGTATTTTGCAGCATCCGTGTTAGGTGAACACACATTTAGGATTGCTGTGTCTTCTTGGAAAACGGAACCGTCTGTCATCATGTGATATCCCTCTTTGTCCCTGGGAATATCCCTTTTTTGAAGTCTACTTTGTCAGATACTCATGCAGCTACTGCAGCCTCTTTGATTAGCGTTTGCATGATGTGTCTTTTTTCATCCACCTACTGTACCTGCTGATGTCTTTATATTCACAGTGTGTTGCGTGTATTTGAAGTGGGTCCATGACACATACCTGATATTCTCAGGGCACTTTGCACAGGGTGGAAGTTCTGTGTTTGAGTCTGCCTCCTCTTCCAGGTTGCAGGCGCTTGAGGCCAGGTGAGGGCTCCTGACCTCCTCTCCACATCTGTGGGCCCAGAACCTGGCATTGAGTGGTCACTGCACAGGAGTGGTCATATCTGCAGGATGTGAGGCCTCAGACATCCTCGCTGTGCAGAAGCCTGAAGTGATTGACAAGCTGACCAGCCTCAGGGCACAGACAGTGTGACTGCACCTCAGGGCCACTGCTTGGATTGGGGCACCTCTGTCCAGCGGCGCTGGTGGAGGCTGGTGAGTTTGGTCAGCTGGGCTTGGTGCAGCTGTGAGTTAGCGACCAAAGTGGAAGCCCCACACTGTGGCCTAAGTGACAGATTTTACACAGAAAAGAGGAAGCCTATTGGCCCAGATTTCAGAGCCATTAGGGGGAGGATGGGAAGAGGAAGAAGACCCACCACAGAGGCCACCGAGAGAGGACACGCAGCCTTGGGCCTGCACGGAGCCTGCCGCTGTGCCCTGGCTGTGCGTCCTGCTCACGGGTCCACGTGGATCGGCTTCTGCGTCCTGAGGGCAGGCCCAGTACATTTGCCCACAGTAAGGCTTTCCTAGGGAGGCAGGGGCAAGAGCACAGGGTGTTCAATGTAGGGTGCAGTGATGCAGGTCCTCGGGCCAGGCTGGGAATGTGATGCTGCCCATCGAAGGGGAGATGTTGCCGGTGTGCCCTGTGCTGGAAGTGCCGTGGGCCATCTTGCTCGAGTGGCGATGGAGGAGTTGGGACCCATGTACAGGGGGTGCAGGGCAGCATGACACCTTGATCCCAGCACAGGGACCTCAGCTGACACTGCTGCCTTTGGTGGTGCGGGGAGTCGGGGGGCCCTGGGGCCTCTTCAACATGACCAACCAGGTGCTCCCTTCTTTTCCAGGCCGAAGATGATCCCACCGGGGGAGTGCATGTACGCAGGGAGGAAGAGAAGGAAGCCCGTCCAGAAACAGTAATGTATTACCTTCTTTTTCTGCTGGTTGTCACCGATAAAGGGGGACGGTGTGTGCACTTTCACTGGCAAAGTGAATTTCAGGAGAGGTTTTGGTCACGGCTTCCTGAGGGATGGAGGGACCTGGGAGGCCTGGCAGGGCGTGCACACTGGCCCGCAGCAGGAGGCCGCTGCTGCCCGCCTGTAGGTGGCCACTGCTGTAGAGCCTGCTGCAGCTGCTCTGACTTTGATGACGGTGAGGTGAGGCCCAGTGACGCTTATTCGGCCAGAAGCCCCCATGGAGGGCTGCGATGTCACCCTGTCAGTGGTGAGCACCCAACCCCCTCTGTGCCCTGGTGACCGCCTGTCCTCAGTTGGGACCCACCCAGGGCTCCTTTGAGAGCCTCACCACAGATGGAAGGAGTGGGGGCTCATCCTCCCTGCCTGGAGCTTCCAGAACCCCCGCCACAGGCGGCTCCAGGCCCCCTTCCACCACATCACCACTGCTCACAGTCCCTCCGCCTGCCTGTGGCTGGCCCAGTGGAGCTCTGGGCCACAGAGGTGTGAGGTCTGTGGTAGCTGCGGGAATAACAGGGCTTAGGGGATGCCCTGCTGGGGGTCAGCAGAGAGTGGCATCCCAGTGGCCCACGGGCTCCTTCAACAGGGGTCCTGCAGGTGTCCGCCATCGGCTGGGGCTCTGTGTGAGTGTAATACAGCTGTGTGTGTGTGCAATACAGCTGTGTGAGTGTGTGCGTAATACTGCTGTGTGTAATACAGCTGTGTGTGTGCGATATAGCTGTGTGAGTGTGTGTGTAATTCAGCTGTGTGTGCATGTGTATAATACAGTTCTGAGTGACTGTGTATGTGCGTGGACTGTGTGTGTGGGTGCACACCTTCAGCAGCCTGTGTGTGGGTCTGTGTTCTTTGACCGCCCCCTGGCCTCATGCAGCTACAGGATTCTGTGTGAGGTTCTCAGCAGTGTGGCTCCACAGCCCCAAGGAGAGGCAGCAAAGGCCTGTGAGGCTGGACTTTGGCAAGCAGATTTGCTACCTGAGTCTGTCGTGTGGCCCTTGTGGCCTCAGGGCACCACAGGCCTTAGGTGGAGTGGGTGCCAGGAACACAGGCACGGCGTGGTCTGCAGGGGAAGGCGGCTGGAGAATGGAGCGATGTGCACCTGGGTGAGGGCAAGGCAGAAGGCGCAGACTTGTGCCTCCTGCCAGCACCCATGGAGCAGTAGCAGGTTATTAGCTTGCAAGAAGGTAAATTAAGGCCCAGCCCAACATGCACACTCATGCCTAACGTGGGACTGCTCTGTCAACGGTGTGGGCATCTGTGACACTACTGACAGGTCACCACACTGCCCCACATTCAAGGTGTGCCTCTTCCCCAGCTGGGCACATGTGTGGTTCAGGCTTTGGTATTTGGATGCTTTAGTCACAGTGAGGTTTAAGAGCCATTGTATTTCCATCTCTGCGAACTGTGTTGATAACTTTTGCTCATTTTTCTATTAAGTTGTTAATGTTTCTGTGTTTCTTGATCCTTAGGAGCTTGTGTGTCAGGGAGACTAATTCTTGAGTGTGTTTCAAATACTTTCCCCCAGTTTTAATTTAGTTATGGTGTCCTTTGCCATGCAGAAAAATTTAATTTTTATAAAGTTGAATGCATTAATCTTTTCCTTTGTGGTTAATTTTACATCATCATTAGAAATGTTTCATGTTTATAAGAGAATTTTGCAAATATTTCTTCTCTACTTTTATGGATTCCTTTAAAAAAGTTTGAATGTTGTTATTAACACTGTTATTGAATAATCAGTCCTTTCCTCCCTGATGTAAGCGGCATCGAGCATTTTAGACTCGGATTCAGGACGCTCATGGGGAGCAGCTGGGTGTGTGCATGCGTGCTGAGCATCTCCACAGGGACATGTTCCAGGAAACTGGGGGCCAGACGACTTCTGTTTTTGATGTTTGAATGCAGGGCACCCGAGCCCACAGCCCCTCCTCGGGTGTGAGCTACATCCCTGTATTCCAGCTGTGGCCTCGGCCTCCTTGCCAGGCCAGAGGGCTGTGGGGCTTTGGTCTGGCCCTGCCTTTTGGGGCGGGTGATGGGTCTGTGGGTGCCCATCTTTCTCCTGGAAGGTGTGGGTGAGAAAGTCGTGGAGCATGGGGCGGACAGAGGAGAGAGCATTTGCCTGGACTCACGAGTGTCCGGCTCCTGGGCAGAACCTGTTCCTCAGAGGCTTCCTCGGGCTGGATGCAGAGAGTGGACCTGGGTGCTGTTGGGTCCCCAGGGCTTCTGGGAGCAGCGGGGCTCACAGGGGGAGTGAGCGGTGGGCCTTCCCTTCTGTTGTCTGAATTTTTCATCTTTATTGGGCTATACCTGAAGTACCTTTGACTGCATGGATTTAAAGTGCACCATCCAGCCCTAGCTGGTTTGGCTCAGTGGATAGAGTGTCCGCCTGAGGACTGAAAGGTCCTGGGTTCGATTCCCATCAAGGGCACATGCCCGGATTGCGGGCTCAATCCTCAGTAGGGGGCGTGCAAGAGGCAGTCAATCAATGATTCTCATCATTGATGTTTCTCTCTCTCCCTTCCTCTCTGAAATCAATAAAAAAAAATATGAAAAAATGAATTTTAAAGTGCACTGTCTGATCGGTTTTGACCTACGTAAACACCCATGAAAATGTCACTGGAACCAAGGTCACAGACACGCCTGTCACTCCCAGAGTCTTCCTGTCATTCCTTCCTGTACCTCGTCCCGGCAGCCTCTGATACCTCTTTCCCGCAGACTGGCCTGCATTTCTTGGAGGTTTCTATAGATGTAATCACACGCTCCTTCCCTGGGCAGGCGACTTTGAGATGCCTCCATAATTTGTGCATCAGTGTCGTGCCCCAGATGGGAACCCCACGTCCGTTTATTCGCGTGCAGACGGACACCCGGGCTGGTCCCAGTGTGGGGCCTTTGCGACTAAAGCTGCTGCAACGTTAAACGTGTGTGGGTCTTGGTGTGGATGTGCTTTTATTTCTCTTGAATAAATACCTAGGAGTGGAATCGCTGAGTCACATAGGGGGTGAGTGTTTAGCTTCTTAAGAAACCACCAAACTGTTTCCAAAGCAGTTGCACTGTTTACATCTGGGCGTCAGTCCTGGCTGCTCTGCCCTCTGTCCCCGACTGGGACACCGTCCCCTTGGCGTCAGCCATTCTGCCAGGTGCTGTGGTGCTCACCTGCCTCTCCCCAGGGACTGCAGGTGTGGAGGACCTGTCCGGTGCTTATTTGCCAGCCACACGCCTTCTCCGGTGAAGTGTCTGCTTAAACAATGTGCCTATCTTACTGGGTTGTCTTTTCACTGAGCTGTAGGACTTCTTTGCGTGTCTGGATACAGCTCTTGTGAATACCATTTTTCCTATCTAGGGTTTCCCTTTTGATCTTTGTGAGGGTGACTTTCAAAAGACATTTAAACATTTTTCGTGAAGGTCAATCATCAATTTTTTTTCTTTTATGATTTTGTGTGTGTGTTCTAAAAATCTGGGCTTCCCAGGGTCACTGAGATGTTCTCACATGTTTTCCTGTAAAGTTATACTGTAGGAGGTGGATTCAGGTCTGTGGTCCCTTCTGAGTTAATTGTGGGGTGTAGTGTGAGGTGAGGGTTGATGTTCACTTGTTTTCATGGATGTCCAGTTAATCAGCACCATTTATTAAAAGGACTTTTCTTTCCCTATTAAATTGCCTTAGTATCTTTATCAAATGAATTGCCCAAATATATGTGCGTTTGTTTCTAGACTATTTTGTTCCATTATGTTTCTATCTTGTCTCTAATATCAAATCCATCTTGAATATTGTAGCTTTAGAGAAGGCTTAAAATCAATAGGATAAGACCTCCAACTTTGTTCCTCTTTTTTAATGGGTTGTTCTAGGTCCTTTTCATTTCCATGCAAATTTAGAATCAACTTGTCAATTTCTGTAGAAAGGCCTGTTGGAATTTTGATTGCATCACATTGAATCTATAGATCAGCTTAGGGGAGCATTGCCACCTTAACAATATGGAGTCTTCCAATCCATGAACATGGTATTTCTTTTCAGTTACTGAGGTCTTTTAAATTTTTTCTCAGCAATATTTTATGGTTTCAGTTTAGGTGTCTGGGATGTCTTTTGCTAGATTTATTCTAAGAAGTTCACATTTTTGGTGTCACTGCTTCCTTTGTAACTCTCCTTCCATCTGAGCTGGCCGGGGCTCCTCCTGCACTGTTCCTGCTGGTGGTGCTGGGTCCCTTGGCCCCACCGCTTTCTGCTGAGTCTCTGTCCTAGGGGATTGGAGCACCCTCCACATGTCCCTTATCCCATCCGTTCTCACCCACCTGGATGCAGATGGGCAGTTCCTGGCCCTTGGGGCTGGGGTGGGTGGAGGAACTGCATCGGGGGCAGCCAGGTGTTCTGAAGGAACAGAGTGATGATTGCCAAGCTCTTCAGATACCCATTTCTTCAGCCCATGGAGGTGGGGGTGGGAGAATAGTCATGCTCAGCTCATTCTCAGATACATGCTCTCTGGGGAGACAGGTGGGCAACTGCTCCCCCAGGTCTACACAGAGGTGAGATTTGAGCCTGGGCTTCCTGCCCATTACCCGGCATCTCTCCTCTTCTCTGACCCCACACCTGCCCTTGATGCTGCCGTATTTCTGGGGTCACCTCAGGGGTCTTTCACTGACAGGGTGGGCCTTTTCTCTGGCCAGCAAGTACCAGTCCACATTGGAGACTGCTCGGTTTATCACGAAGTCTCTTGTGTACTTATGTTGTGCCTAGTGGTGTGAGTAACTTTGGGGTAGAGGCCTTATTAAGACTAGGAGAAAAAAAGAAAGAAAGAAAGAAAGAAAGAAAGAAAGAAAGAAAGAAAGAAAGAGAGGGAAGAAGGAAGGGAGAGGGAGGGAGGGAGAGAGAGAGAGAGAGAGAGAGAGAGAGAGAGAAAGGAAAGGCAGAAAATGAAAAGATAACCAAAGATATAGGAGAAAATATTTAAAAATTATATATCTACTAAGGGACTTATATGTAGAATATATAAAGACCTCCTATAACTCAACAATAAAAAGACAAATAACCCAATTAAAAATGGGCAAAGGAATTGAATAGACATTTCCCAAAGAAGATACACAAATTGCCAGCAAACACATGAACAGATGCGCAACATCATTGCTCACTAAGGGCAAGCAAACGAAAGCACATTGAGATACTACTTTACACCCATGAGAATGTCTATTAGAATAAAAGGAGAAATCACAAGTGTGGGCAGGATGTGGAGCAGCTGAGCCCCTCCTGCTGGGTGTATGAAGTGGTGTTGCCCTCGTGGGAACAGTTTGGAAGTTTTTCAAAACGTTAAACATGGAAGTACATATCAAGCCAGTTACTCCACTGCTGGGTTTGTGCCCAAAGGAACGGAACACACATGTGAAAACTGGTGTCTGTGCAGCATGTTCACAATACCCACCGGCGGAAGTGACTCAGATGTGCCTGGGCCGGCGAGGGGATGAACTAAGCGTGGTAAATCCATGCGGAGGAACATTATTCAGCCTTAAAAAGAACAAAGTCCTGATAAATGCTACGCCACGGATGACTCTTAAACACATGATGTTCAGTGAAAGAAGCCAGACACCAAGTCTCACATTGTATGGTTCCATTGATGTGAAATGTCCCAAACAGGCAAATGCATGGAGAGGGAGAGCAGATGGCAGTTAAGTCAGTTAGTTTAACGTTATATGAATTATATCTCAGCCAGAAAAGTGACTCTGGAGTTGGGGCTGCAGGTCCTGCCGTGGGTCTTGTGGCCGAGGCCCTCAGACAGCACAGGGGACAACTTTGTAGACAGAACAAAGAGGACGGACTGTTTAAGGCCCGCTATCCGTGTGCTTACAAGTGAACACACTTAGGAAAATAGGAACTTCTGGACAAGAGACTCTAGCCCCTAGAGG
>NW_005353967.1:6442765-6454833 GCF_000412655.1 Myotis brandtii | reverse complement strand
AGCCCAGGAGCCAGCGCCCCTCCCAGCAGCTTTAGCGGCCATTTAGGGGCTGAAGGTTTCCTGTGGCGACATCTAGGAAGAACAAGGGGGAGAAGCTGTTCTGTGAGGTGGGAAGTAGGGTCAGAAGAAGGACACTGTCATCCTGGGGACCAGAGGGGCAGATGAGGGAGGTCACTGTGAGGCAGGTGGGGGTCTGGGGTGAGGCAGGGTAGACAAGGGACACCCCCTTGAGGGGCCAGCTGGTCTATTGTGGGGCAAGGGGAGAAAGCAGCCAGGGCCCCGCCCACCTGCACGGAAGCACAGCCGTTGACTTCAGGCCTTGGAGGGGTAGGTGGGACAGCGCACGGTGCCCAGGGTCCTCAGTTATCCTCCCCTCATCCCTTTCAGCCCTGCTGTGTAGAGGAGAAACTGAGGCCCAGAGAGGCCACTTGCACCTGGACTGCAGGGCAAGGAATCCAGGTCCTAAGAAGGCCACGTGTTTAGACACAGGAATTACTGAAAGAGGCTGAGCAGATACAGCCTAGAGCCTTTCTCCCAATTCTGGGAAAGTTAGCACAGAGAGGTCAAGAATCATGCTGGAGTCACACAGCTTGTACCAAGCCAGGTTCTCAGGCTACCTGATCTTCATCTCTCTGTTCCTTCCTCCCCCTAATGAGATAGAGTCACTGAGGTGCAGTTTCAGATTCTTAGCACGAACCTTTTCAGGAATGGGTGAGTTTTAGTTTGTTTCAGCACTTTTTTTCCCTGGCGGCAGCTCCATTCTAAGCAGGGACAGGTCTCCACCTGTGAGGTCCATGGACTCTGGCGGAGTCACCCCAGTCTGACTGGTTGTTTCCCCACAGGAAGCCTTCTGTGGGGGCTGAGAAGTCGAACCCTTCCAAGCGGCACCGCGACCGCCTCAATGCCGAGCTGGACCACCTGGCCAGCCTGCTGCCCTTTCCACCAGACGTTGTCTCCAAGCTGGACAAGCTCTCGGTCCTGCGTCTCAGCGTCAGTTACCTCAGGGTGAAGAGCTTCTTCCAAGGTAGGACTCTCACCTGTGCCCACCTGTGCCCAGCTGGGTCTCACCTGGGTTCACCCTCTTTGCTGGATGGACAGTTTGTGCCTCATGTCCTGTGTGACCATTTAGAGGAGGATTCGCTGACGGCTGAGCCAGACAGCTCTGGTGGGAGGGGCAGAGCCAACGATCAGCTAGCTGCCTCCTGCACACCTCCTACTGGGGATGTGCCCGAAACCAAGGTACATGCCCTTGACCGAAATCGAACCTGGGACACAGCCCCCCCCCCCCCCCCCCCCCCGCCCCAACCCTTGGCCTCCCTCCCTGCCAGGACCTTGGGGCTTCCTCACAACCCCAGGGCTCCCAGGACCAGGCGGATCTGCTTCGTGTCCTGCTGTTGACTGGAGTGAGCTGGGTGGCCGGCCTCCTGTGGTTGCTTTGCTGTGCTGGGTGCCTGCTGTGCTCCCCACACCTGGTGCTCCAGGTCATGCTTATTTTCCATGTGGCCTGGCTCAGCCCCTGAGAAAGAAATGTGCTTGTCACTTATCTTAAACCCTGTGACTGCCACTACCAGTGAACTAAGGGTGAACTTCTTACAAAATCATGAGCTTAGGATATTTCTTCAGGAGCAGGGAAGGTAAATGTGTCAACAGGCATGCGTTGACAACAGGGAGGGGTGGGGACTGCAGTAAACTGTAGAGTTCCTGCTCTGCCTGCCGTCCACTTTTGCACTTCTTCATGCTGCTCAACAAAACGCCTTGGGCTGCAGTGAGGATGGACAGTGGGTGAGGGCTGAGGCCTGGGACCATGTGAACCAGGTCTGTCTACTTTGCACAGCAGTGGGAGCAGTTTGTACTGAGATGTATCTGGGGTGAGAGTCAGCCTCTGCCCACTGCTAGCTTTCTCTGCTCCTCCTGGCGATGGGGGCCGCTTTCCTGAGGACTCAGCTCTGCCCGCCACGCACTCCAGCTGGACAGCATCACCGATCCCTCCTCCATAGGCCCATTGGCCTTCATTTCCTCTCACAGAGCGGGAGCCCCAAATCCTCTGGCCACTGCTGGCCTCTGAGGGCCCCACTCTGTGTGTGAGATCTCTGCACGGGTGGTCTCGGCTCCTCCCGGCCTCTTTGTGAAGCCCACCCGTCTGTGTTCCCCCTCTGCTCCGGGACATGGGCCCCGTGGTGGTGGTGTGGGGCTGATGCCGAGCCACGCTGAGACGTCCCATCATGGAAGGGCCATCTGCCCCCGGGAGGCCGAGCACACAGGCGGTGTGGCCGTGGGATGTGCTGAGCTGGGTGTGGTCCCGTGCGCTGGTGGCTCAGGTGTCAGCCATGCCTGGGGCTCCTCTGAGATATCCCTGCATTCCCGTGCCTCCCAGGCCACCTGCCTGTGCCCACCCCACACTCATGCCCGTGGACACCTTAGACAGGCATGTGGGCTGAGCTATTGCCGCCCGGCCCCCTCTTCTCTGTGAGCACCCCGGGGTCCCTGGAGAAGCAGCTACAGCGGGTTCCCGTCCCCAACCTTTATAACTGCCAGGGCCCTGGGTTCTCTCACTGGGTTCTGGGCCCACATTCAGAATCGTCTGAGTCGAGTCTGGATTCTCCTTCGCGGTGTCCACAGTATCAGGCTCATGTCCTGTCTGTCCCCGGAAGTGCCTTTATTTCCTTACGTTTTGGGTTACTGGTTGCCCTGGGACCTCGGGTCTCTGATGAGCCCACAAAAACTTGCAAACTTGAAAATTTCTCTCGGTGCTTTGTTGTGAGGTGGAGTGAGGGGCTTCAGGCTTCTGTATTCCAATCAGAAGCTGAATGTGATGTCCACTCAAGTGGTTTTGAATCACACTCCTTTCAAAGTTAAAAATCAACAGTCACCCGCCAGTGGGGCTTCCGAGGGGACTCGAGAGCGTGGTTCCAGGTCCTGTGTGGGCTCGGCACTGGCCGCCGGGTCCGGGGGCTTGGAGGAGACCCGGTGTGGCAGCTTTCTGACTTGGAGTCAGGGCCCTGTCCAGGCCTCCCACTGGCCCTCCTGTGTCCCTTCAGGGAGGAGGGTCTGTCGTGGGTGTGTGTGACCACTGTCACAGGGGCCCTGCTGGCTCCAGGCACCTCACATGGCCCTTGTAAAGGGTGTTGGCTGTGGGGACGCTGGAGGGGGCGCCCGAATGGCATTAACACTCAGCATTGTCCCTTGACCCTGCAGTGGGGGCCTCCTCGCCACCCTCCCTCCCCCACCTCCCGCAGGCCCTGGCCGGCCCCAGTGCCCTGGAGTTGAACACACGAATGTGTTGGCAGCAGGAATCTCTGAATGGAAACGTTCCAGGGGTTTTGTTTCACTTTCCAGGGATTTTAATTTCATACCAAAATGTATCGATTTTATAAATAGGAAAAACTTAAATGTGTGAAACAGCCGAGAAAACTTCGCAGCGCTGCTGTCGTCTGGGTGTGGGGCTTCAGGCTCCTTGTCCTGGACCCAGCTGAGCCGGGGCTGCTGGGTAGATAGTTCCAATTAGTCCAGTAATTGTTAAAATCGTCACATCGTTCCTCATGTATGAGTGTTATAACCACACATTGCACAGTAATTTATACAATCGGGGCTAAGCAGACTGTGGGGGCGGGGGGAGCACCCCCCAGGCAGCGCAGGAAGCCTGCTGGGAGACCGGTGACGGAAAGAAGGAATTGCGTCTCATCGGAAAAGCTGCCTGACTCTGAGAACCGGGACAGTAGATGTTACTGTGCCCTGACTGCTGGGCCAGAGGGCTGTGTTCACGGAGCTGAGAGTCCCTGGAGGGAGGACCCGGAAGCCCTGCAGACGCAGAGCAGGTGCTGCAGACACACGCCAGCCCTCAGCACCCTCTGCCTGGCCTGAGGCTGTGGGGGGCACGTGCCCATGTCCCAGTGCCCGAGTCTCCCCTCAGCAAGGCCCTGTCCCCTCACCAGGCCCCGTCCCACACTTGGTGCTGAGGTCAGTTTGCTGCGGTGACCTGGAGCCTTATCAGGTTGTGCAGGACGACTGTGCTTTTCCAGGAGGGCTGTGATGTGACGAAGAAGTGGAGGAAGTCACACAGAATGACAGCGCGCCATCGCATGGGGCGCCAGACCTGTCTCTGGGAAGCACCTGTTTTATGGCTGCAGCTACTGGGCTGTTTGGACAGCTCAGGCAGGTTGGGGGCAGCCCGATGGGGTGGTCAGTTCACCCTCCTCCACTGGCACACCCACGAAGACCAGACCTCTGGCCCAGAGGTTGGGAGGGACCCGTCACTCCCTGTCTGGGCCAGTCCAGCTGTGCCCAGCCAGGCCAGGGTTGGCAGTCTTGGAAAGACTGCTGTTCCCAGGAGTCCAGACGACTGTCCAGGTGTCCACCTGAATGCCTAGTTTTTAACCAGAAGCAGAGTGACAGTCCCATGTCACGCTGACCCCACAGCCCCCAGTGGCAGCCCTCAGGGCCCCTGCCTGAGCCTGGGAGGCAGCTCCCTGCTCCGCTGCAGGCCGGCCTGGCTCCTAAGCTCACAGAGACGCCGTGGGAGCGTCGAGACTGTCACCACCGAGTGAAATAACAAACCTGGTTCCGCCAGCGCACCCTTTCTATCAAGGCTTCCCAAGGTGTACATTTTAGAGAAAATTCTAAATGCTTTCCTCAATTCATTTCCACTGAGTAGTTAGAAAAAAGCCAAGCTATAAAAATTGGATCTTAATCTGTGCTTCCTGACTCAGAAGTGGGTGAATTAATTTCATTACCGCTTCTATAAAAAGTCACCTTTGGGAAGGACATGAACTGGAAAGTTTCATCTTCAAAGGGTAACAATGACCTGAAAATTTCCAGTAATGTTTAGTGTTGACTTTCATGAATTTTTAAAAGGCAGCGGGATTACTTTATTTTATTTTACTGGTTTTTGCACAGAGCAAAGGGACGGTGCTTCCGAGTTATAAACCCTCTGCTTGTACCCAAGAGCAGAGTTTTCCACTCGTAAATCTCACCATTCACGAGAGGGACGATGTGGGGGAAGGTGGGTAGAGGAGAAGCCTGAGGACCCCCTAGGTGGGGCTGGAGTGTAGAGGGGTTCCTTCCAGGACATGTGGACCCTGCATGTGTGGGTCCAAGAAGCCCCTCACCCGCTCACTTAGGCTGAGTGGTCAATTAGGCCACCCTCCCTGAGCGCCCACTCATTTGGGAGAAGGACCAGTGCCCGCCCGGCAGGGAGAAGCAGCTCACACAGATGACAGAGGGTCCACTGTCCACGCAGGCCTGGCACGTTGCCAGCGTCCCCAGCGAGTCACACAGATGGGAGCATCATTGGGGGAAACAGATGTGTGCTCCTGATGCCCGGGAGAGAAGTGCCAAGGAGAGGGGAGCCATCTCAGTAAACACAACGGAGAAGGGAAAGATTACAAAATCTGGAGATTCTTCCCGTTGTGACAGCACTGTCCCCCCATTCTTCATGTACCCTGTGGTTGAAACTGTCCTCCTGTCCCTGTGATTCTTTGTGCTCAGCCTCTGTCACCCAGTTCCACACACGCCTGCCCTGCAGCCCTGACGGGATGGCCCTGGTTCCCTAGGCACCTGGGCTGGATGGGTCTGCTTCACCCCCATGGCAGGTGGGCAGGTCCAGAAGCTTTTCAGCCCTGCCCGTGTCACCTGGAATCTCACTGTGGTTGGCACCTGTTGTCTCAGGGCCTCAGCCAAAATTCAGACAGAAAGAGTTCTGCATTAACAACCTGTGATAACACAAGTAAACAGAAGAGCCATAGTCCCGCCCCTGGCATTCAGGGTCTAGCAGAGATGTAACCAGTCAGTCCTCCTGCTTACCAATATAAGAGCCCCAAATACAAGATAATATCTGAAACCTTTGAAAATATGTTGATGAGGCAGCGGAACATTAAGGAATACTCAGAGAACAAGCTAAGTGAAGCTGAGAACCCAAGGAGAACGTCATTAAAGAGGATTGTGAAGGAAGGGAATTCCAGGTGGTGGATCTGAGATGCAAGGAGGAAGGAAGATGAGAAGGTACTGACTGTGGGTACATCAGGCCCCAATTATATGAAGCAATACCACTAATACATTGGAAGAGCAAAGAGAAACAAATTCCAGCCATGAGAGCATATATATTTGGAGCAGGAGATTTGTGTTACTCCCACAATTCTTGTATTAATTACCTTTGGAGGTTGATTAGCTAATTATAAAATTTCCATGATAATCATCAAGACAAGCGAAATGGGATTCAACTTTCAAACTAGTGGAGAGAGAAAAGTGGAATGAGAAATGTAATCAACCAAAAGAAAGGACAAGAAAGGAGAAAAAAAAAAGATATGAAAAGGGTGGAGCGAATAGAAAGCACAAAATTCCAAGCATGTTACTAACTACAGCATGCCAACTAGCAGCCGGGGTTATAATGGTGGACAGCTATGTGTGTTCACAGAGGCCACAGGACAGGGCAGTGAGAGGGTAGAGAGATCCTAACCAGAAGAAATCTGATGAAACCACATTAATGTCAAAAAATCAATTTTGGGGTAACAAACATTACTGGAAATCATGTGTCCTTACATAATGATTAGAACGTTCATTTCATCAAGCAGATAAAATAATTTTAAATTTGTGTGCTTTTAATAACCTAACCTCAAAAATCAAAACAAAAATCAACAGAACTATAAGGAAAAATAATACATGAATTCATCATCAGAAAGAAAGAGGTTAAGTAATTCTCTCAGTATTTAATAGATCAAATAAATAAAAATCAGTAAAGATTGTAGGCTATTTGAACAATGCAAAAAAGGCTTAATCTAATGGGTATACATTAACCATTATAGTCTGAAACTACAGAATTTACATCTTTTCAAGCCCACATGGAACTTGTAAATGTATTGAAAACAGATTGGTAAATAAAGCAAGTCCCAATAAATTTCAACAGACAAAATCAATAATACATGGTAAGGCCTCAATGCAATTATGCTAGCAATCAATAACGAAAAGATGACTTGAAAACCCTCATATTTGGAAATTAACACTCTTGCAAGTAACTCATAGTTCAAAGAAGAAAATGTGGTGGAATTTAGAAAATATTTACAAATCAAAATGTGTGGGATACAACTAACACAATACTTAGAAATAAATAACCTTAAGTGTTTATATAAAAAAAGGCTGAAATTTTATGGCCTAAGCATTCAGTTTAGTAGTTTTGATTTTAGAAAAGCATAACAAACAAAAAGAGATTCAAAGAAAACAAATAATAAAGAAGATGTTCGTGAAATAGAAAAGAAACATACAATATTATTTTGCAAAGATCTGGTGAGACTGATGAAGGAGGAAAGAGAAAGTGTCAAGAATGTTGAAGGGACACAATGTTAGAAGATCTAAATATTTCAAAGATACTTTGAAGCTACTATGAACAAATTCATGCCAATAAATTTGAAAACATAAATGAGTAAATTCCTAGAAATACAGCTTATTAAAATTGATTGAAGAAGAAGAAATAGAAAACCTTAATAGTCATATGACCATTAAAGAAGCCAAATCAGTTATACATCTTCCACAAAGATAATCTAAGCCCAAATAGTTTTAAAGCAATTTCCACCAAATACTAAAGGAAAAATAATTTCACTCTATACTGAATCCTGTGGTGTTGAGTTGGAGTTGCAGGTATTGATGTGAAATCATGGATTTTGACATATGTGGATATAGACATAAATATGTGTGTATAAAATGTCTGTGTGTTCTAGCTCTGTCCACTGAGGAGGTCTGGGAGCAGTGACACCAGTTTCAGTGAGCACAACTCACATTCAGACCTTGGTATATAGACACCATTCATTAAAAGGAACAAGGGTGTTTTTTTTTGTTGTTGTTGTTTGTTTGTTTGTTTGTTTGTCTCAGGGTGTTTTTTTTTGTTGTTGTTGTTTGTTTGTTTGTCTTCTTCCAGAGTTGGGGCAGGGACAGTACAAGAGAAGCTTAGAACATTCAGGCCAGAAAGCAAGGCTGTGTTCGGATTGTCATGGGGATGTCATGGAACACAGAGCCATCAGAAGGGGCTGCACTGGCCACATCTGGGCCAATTTCAACATTAACAAGAGGAAGGATAATAATGGATTCAACCCAGTGAATAAAACAGGATTCCATAGTCCACACTGATCAGAGAAAGCTCCTCCTTACAGTAAACTGCTGACTAATAGACAGGAGACAGGATTCTAGACAGAGGACTGTAAGTAGAAGAGGTGGATTATAAACTCACCATTTGGTAACCATTGTAGTAACAATTCAGGCAAGAACCATCAACAGTGCTAAAATTAGTGCTTCAAGTGGGGTGAGAAGTGGGATTTTCGTGGTCTTGGCCTATCTCCCAACAATATACAAATGAATTACAAAAGTAAAAAACTTAGAGTGGAGAAACCCAGCACACACTGTCCTGAGTGATCAAATTTGACCCCACCAATAAAGGAATAGCTGGCATCGTGCATGAGAAGAGCACACGGCCACTTCTGTCATATTCCTACTGAAGATGAATAATCACGAGGAAACACCCAACAAACCCAAACTGAGAGGCAGTCTGAAAAATAACTTGCTATAATGTTTCAAGTCAAGGTCATGGAAGTCAAGGATGGGCCAAGGATGGACTTTAGATGGATGGGAACAGAGGGGGTTGGGGGGGACAGCAGGCCCAGATCCCAGGCTAAAGGGATGTTAGTGGAACAGTATATAAAACTCGAAGGAGTCTCCAGGAAAGGATATTTGGGGTGCTTTGTACTATTCTGAAAACTTGCCTGTAAGTCCAACCTTGTCTCAAAACATAAACAAACAAAAGAAGAAACAAAGAAAACCCCACAACCGAACATTTGCTCTGCGGTGTGAATGGTGGGGCTCCTGGTGAGGTGTGGGGAGAGCGAGTCCTTCCCGGAGGGTGGGAGGCTGGCGGTGGTGGCATGTGGGGCAGCGCTGGCCGCAGCAGCTGTCAGGGAGCACGGTGTGCTTGTGTCTGTGAGGAAGTCACGTTTGGACCTTTTAGGATAGCCTTTGGCATTTTCAGGCGCCCAATCTTTTTGTAAAGAGAAGTTTGAGAATAGCCAGCGCTTTCCTCACAGCCACCAGAGCCACCAGCCATCTCACAAATGAGCAGCGGTGGGTGGTCAAGCGGGAGCAGGCTAGTGGGTAGCTGTGGCCGTGAGGACTGGGTGTAGCCCTGGCAGGACGGGGTGCCATGGAGCGCGAAGATGGGCCCCCTCCTCAGATGGGGGTGCTCTCCTGACAACCCAGACACCTGTAGTTTTCTTACAGCCACGCCCCTGCCAGTCCCTCTGCTCCTCCAGGTCTTTTCATCAGTTCAGTCTGTATCTGTCCAGGGTGAATTATGCGTGACCGATAGGAACCAAGAACCTGTAGTGACGTGATTGATTTGTGAGGAAATTGAAGGTGATGATGACTGACAGGCCAACTTCAAGTCAGAGTTGTTTGCAAATCTGGGTAACTGGAGGCTTAGCCTCCAGTTTTTACTCTATGAACCTACTATGACTTTACTATAAATTCATGACTCATGCAGGAAGCAGAGGCTCTCTGACAGCTGAGCTGGGCACTCCTCTAAACTCCAGGGCGCCGGCCTGGGGGTGAACGGCTCTGGGACTGCTGTCCGCTGGGGCTGCCACTGAGGACGCTGTGTGGGGCTGTCCCTTCAGGGCTCTGTCCTGTCTGAACTCCAACCAGGACTCCCTGACTATCGCGCTGTGAGGTCCTGGGTCCTGGCTCATGCGCCTCGTCTTCACACCTGCACATTGTGCAGTTACTAATTGAATAAATATTTGAATTTTTAAAAGCATCAGGACACCTTTTTCCTTTTTGTTTTGTTTTGCAAAATGTTTCTTGAACCCTCAGCTTGACACTGGTGCACTTTCCTTCCGATGTATTGAAACTTAACAAAAACACCCAAATAGTTGGCTTCTTCCAGGTTTTATGCCATGAACAAATATGGAACTGCAATGCATAGAAATATCATTCCTTTTCTTTTTCTTCCCAAAGAGCTGTTCTTGGTTGCACTTAGCCCTGTGGCATGGGGATTGCAGGGAGGGTGTGTTTGCGCTGCAGGACCTGTGACCAAGTTTCCACGGAGCCCCCGTGGGCTCCACGGAGGAGTGGCCTCAGAAAGTGGTTAGAAGTGCAGCCTCTTGACTGGAGAAGCCAGCCTCAGTGGCCGCTGCTCCGCACCATCACTGGCTCTGAGGAGATGCGTTTTGGTGGTTCTTTGAGCCATATCGCAGTGTGAAATGTCTAAAGCTTGCTGGTGCATTTTAGAAAACATGGGGGTTCTACATATGCATAACCCACAGACACAGACACGTGTGGTGAGGGCCAGAGGGAAGGAGGGCAGAGGCTGGGAGGAGGTGGCCAAGGTGGGAGTAGGGAGAGGGGGAACAGGGACATCTGTAATAGTGTCAACTATAAAAATAATGTAAAAAAGGGAAAGAAATAAAAAGAAAATATGGAAGTTCTTTCTATAGGAAGTTAACAACTTGATGCATAAACATCTTGGAATGTGCTTTCATTTCCTAAATACATGAAAGGCACATGTTTATTTATACTCCTAATGAGTTTTCTTGTCTAAGGGAACTTGGGGCTTTGAGTGGCAGCTTTAATCCCTTCTCCCCTCAAGCTGTACCACTAAAGAGGGTGGACAGGCATTTGGGAGAACGGACACCACACCAAACCCCACATGCTAGGACCCCCTCCCCACATGTGTGCCACACTCTGTTAAAGCACGTCCGCACCATGTGTGGAAAGCTTCCTCACCAGGAGTCATTCTCCCACTCATTGTCTTAACCCAAAGCAGGACATTCACATGCTCTGTGTTCATACACACACACACACACACACACACACACACAGCATTCACACACACACACACACACACACACACCCAGCATTCACACACTCAGTGTTCACACACTCAGTGTTCACACCGTGTTCAAACACAGCTTTTATACACACACATCCAGAGTGTTCACACTCAGCGTTCACACACATGGCATTCACACCCAGCATTCACATGCAGTACTCACAAACACAGCATACACACAGTGTTCAGACACAAAGCATCCATACAGACTCACAGTACTCACAAACAGCATTCACACACAGAGCATTCACACAGAACATTCACACACACACAGAGTTCCCCTAGGCCCTGCTGGTTCCTCCCCCTTCTGTGGTCTCTCCCTTCTGTTTTTTGTTTGTTTGTTTTTTACCTATTGGGAGGGGCACTGCCTAGGGAGGGGGCGCCTGCTAGACAGTGGGGAGGCCAGTGGGCTTGCCCCCTCACCTTGCCCCCCTGTGTTGCTCTTGGGGGTGTCCTCCAGACCAGGCTGCAGCCAGGTGAAATGGGCATAGAGGAGAGGGGTCACTCTTTTTTCTCCAGAAACTCCCCATCCACCTGCAACCTGGGGCAGACGGTGGAGCCTGCAGGTGAAGTGCCTTCAGAGAATGCCCTTTCATCAGGCGGTGAGGTCCCCACAGATCCACAGAGGGAGCTCTTGGGTAGAGGAGAGCTGGTGAGAGGCCCATCCTCCCCAGAACCGGGCCAGCACGTCCTCAAGTCCTCACTCTGGGGGAGAGGACAGTGGAGAGGACAGATGCAGCTCTGTGATGCTCTGAGCTCCTCTAGACGCACAGGGGCAGCCTGGACAGCATTCTGCTCCCTCTCACCTGGTGCCACGTGTTTTCTGGGAGGGCTGGGGCTCTCTGGAATCCTCATCATCCTGGCCCCTCCCCAGACACTCACCCAGGCCGACTAACCACGTGTGCTGGACCCGCCTGCTTTGCAGGCTAAAGTGTGTGTGTCCCTTGCCTATTTGTAGCCGTGTGCGCACAGCAGGCTGCCCAAAGCCACTATGATCCTTCCAGACCGCCAGGCGCCCTCGGTCTCTCCTCGTGCATGTTGAGGTTAAGGCTGCCTTTACTCGTTTCGTGTCACCCATCTGAGCGCTCAATTATTGGTGGGGACTCCACCTCCTTGGGGAGATTGGGAGAAAGCTGTGCTTGTCCGGGTCTCCCGCACAGAGAACCTTTGGGTGGTATCCAGTGCTTCCGCTCACCTCCCCGTGCAG
>NW_005353967.1:6438148-6442070 GCF_000412655.1 Myotis brandtii | reverse complement strand
TTCTCTCTCCCAGAACCCTCCCTCCCTCCCTCCCTCCCCTGGATCACCTGTTCTCTCTCCCAGAACCTTTCCTCTCTCCCTCACCCGGAGCACCCAACATCTGCTCTCCCTGCCAGGCCCTGGTCATTTACTCCCCTGGGTCTGGTTGCACTGCACTGGGTTGGACTCACAAACATGCCGGCACTTATGGAGAGAGCGAGTATCCTGAGAGGTGAGCTGGGGCTTTCAGGTCACCTGTCAACTCCTGGACTCATGTAGTCTCTGGGCCCCTGGAGAGGCCTCACCACAGTCACCAAGAAGGGGCAGCACACTCCCATTGTCCTGGCCCAAGGTCCCCCCCCACTCCCCCAGGTCCCAGTTTCTTAGCTGCACAAAGGGGACAAGCCACCTGCAGTGCGCCTGGTGAGTGGCCCTTGTGCATGGGCTGCCAGGGACCCTGCCCTGCATGATGTGTGGCCATGTGGTCACGATCTGGATACTTTGGTAACTACCCATCTTAGTCAACGCAGGCTGCCCCAGACACCGTGTCTCACGGACAACAGACACTGGTGTCACATCCTGGAGCTGGACGTCCGAGCCCAGCGTGCCCACATGGTCGGGTTCTGGGAAAACCTATTCCAGTAGCAGATGCTGCCTTCTCTCTGTCCTCACAGGCAGGAGAGGCAGGGAGCTCTGTGGTCTCTTCTTGTAGGGGCACCAATCACATTCATGGAGTGCCACCCTCATGGCTCAGTCATCTCCCAAAGCCCCACCTCCAAATACAACTTGGGGTTAGGTTTCAACACATGAGCTTTGGGGGGAACACACATTCAGTCAATAGTGCCACCTTACTGTGGAGTGAGCTGCAATCAGGTGTAGAAGCAGAACAGGAAGGTGTTTATGGGGCCCCTGCTGCCCAGGCTGCAAAAGGCACATTAGGTGTGTGGCCTTGTTGGACCCTGTCTTACAAGGGGTCCTGGGAAGCTGCTCTAAGCTGTGCACATCCCTGTGCTGAGCACAACTCTGAGGGGGCCCGGCTGGAAGTTAGCTTCCAATGAGATGGACCGAAGTGGGGCCATGGCCATGCCAGCTGCCTGCAGAGGGACACTAGGAGGTGTGGAGGTGGGCTCTGACCTCTGAGGGGCTGGGGCAGGAGGCTGAGCCCCAGGGGCCAGCAAGCTGCTGGGCCAGGGCTGGAGGAAGAAATAGCCTGATGACACCTGCTGTGGGTGCCACCCCAAGCGTGGAGGTCAGGTCACAGAGCAGCAGCCTTGGGGCTCTGACTTGATGTTGAAATAGTGCCAGGTTTTACTGGGCATGTGTTCCATTCAAAGCAGGGACTGGGGTGTGGACATGGACCAGTCCTCGCTAGGAACTGCAGCTGGTGAGAATCGGGTTTTCAGCCCAGCCTCCTGTGGGAGCCCTGGGCAACAGGAGTCCTGTACTCCAACCCATAGACAGCTTCTTGCATTTCACATTCAGTGCATCCCACATCCTGGGCTCATCTGTCCAGGACCCACCTGTCATGGACTCACTTATGCTGCACCCAACTGTCTGTCCACTAAGAAGCTGGCTTCACCTGAGCTGGGAGCAAAGAGGCTTCCACCTTCCAGGCATCACAGCACTGTCCAGAGGCAGAGAGGGGGGAGTCTTCCGACTTCCATCAGGAGCACTTGGCACCTCTCACTGGCCAGACTCAGGCACTTGGTGGGGGGTCTGGGCCCCCGTGGCACATGGTTCAGCTCAGGTCACACCTTGCCCTGAGTCTCCTTTGTGCAAAGGAAAGGAAGGTCTCTGAGCAAGCAGGGTGGGGGGGGGTACGGGGCGGGGACCAGCAGGCAGGGTGCAGTCAGCCCCAGTCTGAGCCTCAAAGGGAAGCCCCTACCCCACCCAGCTGCCTGCAGAGGGACACTAGGAGGTGTGGAGGTGGGCTCTGACCTCTGAGGGGCTGGGGCAGGAGGCTGAGCCCCAGGGGCCAGCAAGCTGCTGGGCCAGGGCTGGAGGAAGAAATAGCCTGATGACACCTGCTGTGGGTGCCACCCCAAGCGTGGAGGTCAGGTCACAGAGCAGCAGCCTTGGGGCTCTGACTTGATGTTGAAATAGTGCCAGGTTTTACTGGGCATGTGTTCCATTCAAAGCAGGGACTGGGGTGTGGACATGGACCAGTCCTCGCTAGGAACTGCAGCTGGTGAGAATCGGGTTTTCAGCCCAGCCTCCTGTGGGAGCCCTGGGCAACAGGAGTCCTGTACTCCAACCCATAGACAGCTTCTTGCATTTCACATTCAGTGCATCCCACATCCTGGGCTCATCTGTCCAGGACCCACCTGTCATGGACTCACTTATGCTGCACCCAACTGTCTGTCCACTAAGAAGCTGGCTTCACCTGAGCTGGGAGCAAAGAGGCTTCCACCTTCCAGGCATCACAGCACTGTCCAGAGGCAGAGAGGGGGGAGTCTTCCGACTTCCATCAGGAGCACTTGGCACCTCTCACTGGCCAGACTCAGGCACTTGGTGGGGGGTCTGGGCCCCCGTGGCACATGGTTCAGCTCAGGTCACACCTTGCCCTGAGTCTCCTTTGTGCAAAGGAAAGGAAGGTCTCTGAGCAAGCAGGGTGGGGGGTACGGGGCGGGGACCAGCAGGCAGGGTGCAGTCAGCCCCAGTCTGAGCCTCAAAGGGAAGCCCCTACCCCACCCTGCGAGGGTACATACAGAGATGTCCACTATCTCCAGGATAATTCTTCAAATTCTCTCTGTTCCAAAGGAAACTTTTCAGGGATGCAATAAATCAATGAAATGAGAGAAAGGCTGGTTCCAGTTAATTCTGCAGCCAGTTGGGGGACAGCATGGACAGGGCAGTGAGAATCTCAAGTGTGGCTGCAGTCCTGGGGCTATGGAGACTTAGTGGGGAAGGATACAGTGGGGCCAGACTCTGCGGGGTTCAGGCAGCTGCGTGAGCCTGCGCCCCCTTCAATTCTGGGAGTGGACAGCCCTGGCCCCTGCCACCTGGCCCCGAGCTGCCTGACACACAGGAAGCCCAATGCTCCAGGCTCTGCCTGGGGTGAGATCGGCTTCTGTGGCGCCCCCCTCACTGCCCTTCAGAGGCCAGGCACTGGGCACTTCGATGGCTGTCCCACAGGGAGGTCCTTGCACCCTGGATCTTGGGGTACTTCTCATCCCTGGAACATGCCTCCTCACCACCTGCTCCACAAGCTGGGCCTTGGGAAGGGGGTGCACAGGGACTCTCCACACTTTCACCAGCTCCCTGAAGAGACACCCCAACCTGCTCCCTACCAGCCCTCCTCCCTGACCCATTACCTCGGGCAGTCGGCACAGATGGAACCTGGATGTGGGCTTGCCCTCCTCATACAGGAGTGGGAGGCTGGGCACGGAGACAGGGGACCCTCCGGGGTGTGCCTAGCAGTGGGGCTGGGGTCTGTCGGCCGGTACCCCTGCCCACAGCCCCACCGTTGCTCAGCTCCCCTCCCAGGTCAGACCCTCAGATCAGCCCAGGGAGAGGGCTGACTCAGGAGAGAAGCCGGGAGATGGGGTAGACCCAGGGTGACCAGGCAGTGCTGAGGCCAGGAGCTGCTGGGAGGGGGCCTGGGGGTGCCTGCAGGGGGTGGGGGTGAGGGCTGCTCCCCACAACCCATTTGCTGTCACCCCCTTCACCCCCTGGTAACGGGAATGACCTGACTCAGAGCCCTTGGGCCCCCTGTGACACCCCCCCCGCCCCCATTGGCATTAGCCAGCATCCTGGGCACCCCTGAACTGGGGGACCCGGGAAGTGAGGGGCTGGCCCTGTCAGACCAGGGATTGGGGAAAGCTGCCCCCTGCGAATTACAATCACATTCGGTTTCTTTCTGTCTTGCCTCAGGCCTGGGGGTGGGGGTGGCGGCTCTGCTCGCACGCGAGGCCCTGGCCAGGGTCCAGGCTGCTGTCACTGC
>NW_005353967.1:6366367-6437967 GCF_000412655.1 Myotis brandtii | reverse complement strand
GGGGGGGGGAGGGGCGGTGTCCAAGTGTAGAGAGATGCGGGGTCAGGGAGAAATTAGCAGTTGAGGCGCCCCCCCCACTTTTGGCCCCCCGAGTGGGCTGCAGCCCCTGTGCACCTGGGAGTGAGCTGTGCATGCTGCAGTGAGGGGCAGGGTCCCCGCAGGGTGAAGGGTCGGCGGCGGCATTCGCGGTGACGTCACCGCCTGGGGTCCACCCCCAGCCTCGCAGCTGTCGGAGTCAGCATCCCCCTCCCCCACGGCGTCTGCTGGCGAGAGAGTAGGAGGGCAGGGACAGTCCAGCCCCAACCTCCCTTCCCTCAATTCAAGGGAGGTGCTGGGGAGGGATGGGGGCAAGGAGCTGACGCTAGGGAGAGGGTGGTGGCGAGCTGGCAAAGGAGTTTGCAGAACGGGAGGTCTTGGTGGTCTGGGTCTGTAGCCTGTGACCTGGGTGCACTGAGGTGGGGGTCCTGCCAACCCCCAGCATCACTCCTGGCCCCAAATCCTCCCAGGCACTGTGGGCTCCTTCCCCAGCCCCTGGCTCCAGCCCCAGCCCCAGCCCCAAGCCCTAATGGTAGGACTATCTGGGTGGGCTGGGAAGCCAGGCCTGACCGGTAGGGGCTGCCTGGAGGGGTGGGGGTGGGGAGAGATGGAGGAGGGTAGACCTCCTTGTCTTATTCCCACACCAACTTCTCCTTGATCTTTCTTGCGTCTGTGTCTATAGAACACACACTGACTGAGCCTTCTGAGACCCGGAGGTCCCTTCAGGGGAAGGGCTGCTCCTGGGTCTCTCTTGGGGAGCAGAGAGCCTTGACTTCTGAACCTGCATTGAGAAGCAGGGTGCACACCAGAGGGGATTAAAAACAATCTCTAACGTCTCAGAGCTCAGCGTGTCTGCCGTGTGGGGACTTGGTTGCTGAGAGGGTGGCTGGTAGCAGACAGCCTCGCGTATTTGTCGGGGACCCCCTGGACCACCTCCCCCCAGGGGTGACTGCTCATGTCTCCAGGAATACACCCGCCTTCTGGGAGGAAATGGGTTCCCTTCTTTTTGTATTCAGTGCAGTGACATGGGTTAGTGTGCATTAGCTGTGGGAGAGGAGGCTGATGGCACAACAGCTTCTGAGAGGGAGGGATGGCACAGCATGGCCAAGAGGTGCCCATCCTCCCAAGGGCCGCCTCCCTGTGTTGAGCTCTCTGCCCTGAGGACACTCTGGTCAGCACCGGAGGATTTAATGAAGGGGCCCAGCGTGGCCTCGGTGGGGATGGGGGGCTGCTGGCCCAGGGGTAACCTGGTGTGTGTCCACTCTGTGGGGAGGAGGGTCAGACACCGTGTCTCAAGCTGGAGCTCACATTCGGGCCCCACTGCGCTGTGGGTCTGGGGGCCTGGACCCCCTCAGAGCAGATGCTGCCCACCTCTCTCTAACAGGGGTGAGGGTGTCTGTGGGGAGCAGGCCCTGTGTCTGAGTGGGGCTCCGTGGGGAGGTGAGGGCAGAGCCTTGGTTTCCCTCACAATCGATGGATGAAGCTGCCTGAGTAAGAAAGCAGCACAGACCAGCGCATCCTGGAGCAAAAGTTCAGCACAACCTGCTGGTTCTGAAAGAGAAAATACTGGAGATTTAAGTGCCCGCACTTATGTTTTATCCCAAGACCAGAGCAAGTGCTAGGGCTCTGCCTCGGGGCCCCTGGCCCTCAGTTGCAGTGACATCACCCGTAGCTTCAGTTTGCAAATCCCAGAAATGAGGGGAAGCTGTGAGGCACTGCCCCACCCGCCCTCTACGGAAGTGAGGCCCTGAGTTCCAGACTGCATCCCTCTACTCGCCCGTCCTCTTGGCTCCGGGGTCCTCCCATAACTGCTGGGTGCCAAGGTGGATGCTGAGCCTGCAGTGGAAGGTCCCTAACCAGCTCCTGGGAGCAGGGAGCTGGACATCTGTCTGTCTGTCTGTCTGAACTCTTCCCCCCAAAGTGGAGATGGAGCCAACCTGGGGAGGGGGTGGGAATGTGGGGATGGGAGAAGCATAAGGGTGCCGCCAGCATCACAGGGCAGGGTGGCAACGTGAGGGCCGGCAGCTTCCCGGACTGGAGTAATCAGTGCAGGAATGGATGCCTGTGGGGTGTGGGCTGCTCCACACAAGATTCCTTGAAGCCAGTGAGGCTCCGAGTGGTTTGTAGGAGGTGGGTAGAGAGCAGTTTCTGGGGAGCAGAGTTAGGGGGGGTCCTCAGGTTAGGCCCAGCCGAGATGTCCTGATCTCCCAAATGTGAGCTAGTTGTTCCCACCTGGCTGCCCTGGTCGGATATCCTGGTTCCTCCGGCCCTGTCCTCTTCCCGGGGAGGCCGAGCTGCCCCAGTGCGCCCTGGTGGCCATGGGTCAGTGTGGGACTGAAGAGGGTGGCCGTGAGGAACAGCGGGGTGAAGAATGGAGAAATGCAACTTAACAAAAGCTTGCAACTAGGCCCGGGGCCCGGGGAGGGTGCTAACGTGCTCTGTTTCTGTCTGACAGCCGTGCAGGAGAAGCGCCCGCGCCAGCCAGTGGCCGGTGCCCCCTCGCCAGGAGAGAGTGGTCCTTGTGGAGGGTCGGCCGTGCTGGAGGGAAGGCTCCTGCTGGAGGTGAGCTCCCTTAACCCCTTGATCACACGCAAGGCCACAGTGCAGGCCTCTCCCCGGGGCCCTGAGGCTGTGACCGTTTCCAATGAACTAGAGTTAAGGCTCTGAGGCGTCTCTGTGGATGGAGCCCCAGGATCTCCTGGGAGCAGCACGAATCTGGGGGCTCAGGTGCTCCAGGTGAGTGCTGGACAGAGATAACCAGCCATGGCCGGGTGTCAGATCTGAAAGCCATTTTCATTCTGCCTTCTCTGGTTTTACTTATCCATGGGAGAACCTAATAAAATACTAAGCAGGATTTTTTTTTCCTTTCAAATTAAGGACAGGAAATTGTGTATTAAGCTTCCTGAGGTCTGGCAGGTGCGGCTGGCTGGTCCATTTATTGATATTACACGCCTATGGCGAGGGCCAGGTCGGCCCTTTCTTCTGAGATGGACACCGCCCTCCGTGATTCTGGGGTGCTTCCCTGACCCTGCCATGTGGGCCTTTCCATGCAGGATGGGGGAGCCATGCTCTGTTTCTTAGGAGATGTAATGCTGAGGAGTTTCCTGGGTTGTGTCAGATCAGTGTTTCACAGAGTGAGGGTGTTGCTGCCTCGCTGGGGCCAAGGACTCTGAGCTCCCCAGGCCCTGGCTTGTCCTTTCTCAGCAGGGGCTGGGAGGAGGCAGCGTCCCTCCGTGGGAGGGTGTGGGGGACACAGGGAGAGAAGCCCATGGCAGGCGGCCCCATAACCAGCAGCCAAGGTGCTCCTGAAGGCCCAGGTGCTTCCCCGGGAGGAGCTGGGCTCACGTGTCCCCCAGAGTGTCCACTTCAGACCCCGACGTCCAGAGCAGAACTGGTCCTTACGCCCCAGACCCATGTGGTGGGCGGTTCCATCCCCCAGGTGAAGCCCCCTCAACTCCTCTCCTCCCACATTCGGTTCATCTGTTAGGTCAGTGATGGCGAACCTATGGCACTCATGTCAGAGGTGACACGCTAATTCATTTTTTTAGCTGATTTTTCTTTGTTAGATGGCATTTAAATATATAAAATAAATATCAAAAATATAAATCTTTGTTTTACTATGGTTGCAAATATCAAAAAATTTCTATATGTGACACGGCACCAGAGTTAAGTTAGGGTTTTTCAAAATGCTGACACGCCGAGCTCAAAAGGTTCGCCGTCACTGTGTTAGGCGATGGCTGAAGGACAGAGATGGTGAACTGCTGGTGCCATTTAAGCTGGGTCCAGTACCCCTTCTCTAAACGCTGGCAGCAGCTTCGCTCCAAGCGTTTCTTCTGCACCCCAACCCGCTCCGTGGCAACCAGAACAGGCAGAGCCTGAAAGGAGACCCAGGCCCTGCTCCCTGCCTGATGCCCAGGCTCCTGGAATGACCTCCGTGGTTCCTGCAGCTCCTCCCCAGGGGGGGCCAGCCTTGCAAGGGAGGATAGATGGTCCCCTGGGCTCGGCCCTCCCACAGAGACAGGTGGCTGACCATGGCCAGCCTGGGGTGGCCTCACTGACCAGAGCAGCGCCAGGCCACCTGGGGGCTGCGTGTGTGAAGTGGGGACACCAGGTGAGGCCCCATCCTCAGGCTCACTCAGCCCCTCAACCCTCCTCCTCTGTCCCCAGCTCTTCAGCCCATCTTCCCTCAGTGCTTTTCTGGGTCCCCCTGGCAGCTTCCCTGAGAAGTCTCATAAGTTCTTTGATGATCAGCTGTCTAACCGGCTTGATCCTCATGGTCCCCACAGGAACCACATGGCCCCCCAGGACTCCATGCTCCCCCACCCCAACATCTCTGCCCTGTTGAAGGGTTTGGGTGTGCTCTCATGAGGATCAATGAGCTTATAAATTATTTCCTTTTTTAAAAATAAAAATATGTGAGGAAGTACATTCTTGCCATCTAGTTTGCTGGGTCCGTGGGTGTTTGGGGGACTCCCGTCCTAGAGGGAGTGTGGGTTTCATTTCAGGTCTGTCTGGAACAGAGCGTGGGTCCAGCCTCAGCGTGTGTGTGTGGAGGGGGGGGATGTCATGCTCTCGGTGGAGGAAATACTTCCATACTTCAGTATTTATCAGGTTTTCAGGAAGCAAATTCTTAAATATTATTTTTCCTTAAAAAACTTTTGTCAGTGCTATAGTAAAATTGGAGCTGGAATTGTGGCAATTTGGATTTTATTCTTGGCAAAGATAATTGGCATTACATTTTTATGATTCATGTTCAAAGTTAAGATAATAAAATCTTAATCATAAAATCTTTTAAAAACTTTTGTTCTGAGCTATAAATACAGGAGCTTATGCACAAAGTGCCCAGCCTCCCTGGTGGAGCTCAGGGGACAATTTCACATGTGTTCACACATGTCCTCACCACAACCCTCGTCCTGCTTCTCTGCTGGGTTTGCAGAGAGCAGCACCCCAGAGGCTGTCTTGTGCATCGCCACCTCCCTGTTCCCCCCCCGCCCCCCCCTGTGGTTCTTCTCTGGGGGCTCGGTCTTCCCTGGAGGCCTCAGGGCCTCTGACTGAGGCTGAAGCCCAGGAACTAAGGACCAGGCCTGACTCCTGAGTGCCCACAAGCTCCCTCCGGGGCTGGGAAGTGGGGAAGGCAGAGCTCAGCCCCATTATCTGCCACTGATTTTCTGAGTTCTGCCCAGCGTGTGTGGATGTTTTGGGAGCTACCCTCCTGGGTGGGACTTTTCCAAGGAAGACGTCCCAAGGCTGAGGGGTCGGGTCCACTGCCCATCTGCTCAGGGCACTGCAGGCTGTCCTGGTGCCCATCCTGCCCGCTGGCCACCAGCCAGGTCGGAATAGTGCTCTCCACGCCGCATTTGAGAGCATGAGATCTCTAAATGTTCTTGAAGCCTCATTCATTCTGCCGCCTCTTGTTTATGGTTCTCTGTGGCCCACAGGAAGTTTCTGGGAGCTTCCTTTGGTTGCCGTCAGGGAGGTTATGTGGTGAGTGTCCTCTTTCACCTGCTGATTCTCAAACTTTGGGTGAGAGACTCTTCATGAAGTTTAAAAGTATTCCCAAACAGAGCAAAAGAAGCAGATTAAGCAACAATAACAAGAAAATCCCAGCTTTTATTTCTAATCTTCAATCTCTTGAAGACAGACCAGAAAAAAGGGAGAGGTTTATGGCAGGGCATTAATTCATAAAAAATTCATAAAAAATTTAGAGCTGGCGCAGACTTTAGAGTGCCTGTGGTCTAATGCCTGTTATTTCAAGATGAAGAAACCAGGGTTTGCAGCTGTTAGGGGCTGGTCCAGGGTCCCTGTTGAGGCTGGGGCTGGAGCTGGACTTAGACCCGTGTTTCTTTGTCTGAGTTTAGTGGCTGTTGGGCCCAGTGGCTCTAAGCCCTTAGCTCCCCTGGGAACCCAGGAAGACAGACAGACAGACAGACAGAGCTGCCACCCAGTGAGCACTTTGGCACAGGCGCTGCTTATGGCCTGGGGGTGGGAGCTTGGTGGGAAGAGGAAACCAGGAGCGGATGTGGTGGGATAGAGGGTCCTGGACGTGTGCACATACACACGCACACACACACACACACATTAGGTGTGAATAGAGCAACGCTGTGAGCTTTGAGCAGGGGTCAGAGTGCCTCCGTTTTCATTTCTACTTGTAAGGTGGGCTGCAAGGCCATTGTGTTTAGTGCGGAAATGATCATGTTCGCAGGAACTGTGAACTTGGGCCTGGGGGGTGGAGTCAGATTGATGGTATGACTGCTTGACTCTGGCTGGAGTTCAAGTGCATTGTGGCTGCATGATACATTTTCTGAAATTTTTATTTTTAATTGAATTTACTGTGGTTACATTGGTTAATAAAATAGGTATCAAGTGTACAATTCTTATATATTCTATTGTGTAGTCACCATCCAAAGTCTAGTTTCCTTCCATCACTATTTATCCCCCCTTTCCACTCTTCTACCTCCCCTTTTCCCTCTGGTAATCACTATACAGTCCTCTGTGTCTATGAGGTTGTTTTATGTTTTTTTCATTTAATCCCTTCTCCAGTTTCACCCAGACCCTCTCCCCTCCGACAGCTGTCAGTCTGTTCTCTGTATCTCTGAGTCTGTTTCTATTTTGTTAAAATCGATGGGAAAAATTTCCCTGGGTGAAGATTAACAAGAGAGAGAAGATGCGCGTTGGAAAGCTGCTCGAGCCTCGAAGCACCAACAGACACTCTCTCCTGGAGACGGTGAGACAGACAGACAGACAGACAGAGCTGCCACCCAGTGAGCACTTTGGCACAGGCGCTGCTTATGGCCTGGGGGTGGGAGCTTGGTGGGAAGAGGAAACCAGGAGCGGATGTGGTGGGATAGAGGGTCCTGGACGTGTGCACATACACACGCACACACACACACACACATTAGGTGTGAATAGAGCAACGCTGTGAGCTTTGAGCAGGGGTCAGAGTGCCTCCGTTTTCATTTCTACTTGTAAGGTGGGCTGCAAGGCCATTGTGTTTAGTGCGGAAATGATCATGTTCGCAGGAACTGTGAACTTGGGCCTGGGGGGTGGAGTCAGATTGATGGTATGACTGCTTGACTCTGGCTGGAGTTCAAGTGCATTGTGGCTGCATGATACATTTTCTGAAATTTTTATTTTTAATTGAATTTACTGTGGTTACATTGGTTAATAAAATAGGTATCAAGTGTACAATTCTTATATATTCTATTGTGTAGTCACCAGTATTTTTCCATCATCATCTACCTTCCCTTTACCTTCTTCTACCAAGTCCTACCTCCCTTTCTCTCTGATAATCACCAGTTGTCTGTCTCTAATCTTTTTTCCCCTTTGCTTAATCCCTTCACCTTTTTCACCCAGCCTCCCAACCTCCCTCTCCTGTGACAGCTGTCAGTCTGTTCTCTGTATCTCTGAGTCTGTTTCTATTTTGTTTATTTTGTTCATTAGATTCCACATATAAGTGAAATCATATGGTACTTGTCTTTCTCTGACTGGCTTATTTCACTTAGCATAATACTTTCTAGGTCCAGCCATGTTGTCAGGAAATGTAAGATTTCCTTCTTTTTCGTGGCTCAGTAGTATTCCATTGTGTAAATGTGCCACAGCTTTTTTATCCACTTATCTACTGATGGGCACTTACGTTGCTTCCAGACCTTGACTATTATAAATAGTACTGCAATGAACAGAAGGGTCATATATTCTTATCCAAAGTCTAGTTTCCTTCCATCACTATTTATCCCCTCTTTCCACTCTTCTACCTCCCCCTTTTCCTTCTAATCACCATACTGTCCTCTGTGTCTATGAGGTTGCTTTTTTAAAAAAATTTAATCCCTTCTCCTGTTTCACCCAGACCCTCTCCCCTCCGACAGCTGTCAGTCTGTTCTCTGTATCTCTGAGTCTGTTTCTATTTTGTTTATTTTGTTCATTAGATTCCACATATAAGTGAAATCATATGATACTTGTCTTTCTCTGACTGGCTTATTTCACTTAGCATAATACTTTCTAAGTCCAGCCATGTTGTTGGGAAATGTAAGATTTCCTTCTTTTTCGTGGCTCAGTAGTATTCCATTGTGTAAATGTGCCACAGCTTTTTTATCCACTTATCTACTGATGGGCACTTACATTGCTTCCAGACCTTGGCTGTTGTAAATAGCACTGCAATGAACAGAAGGGTGCATATATTCTCCTGAATCAGTGTTTTGGGTTTCTTTGGATATATTTTCAGAAGTGGAATCACTGGGTTATAAGGCAGTTCCATTTTTAATTTTTTGAGAAGCTCCATACTGTTTTCCACAGTGGCTGTACCAATCTGCATTCCCACCAACAATGCATGAGGGTTCCCTTTTCTCCACATCCTCACCAACACTTCTCATTTGTGGATTTATTGATGATAGCCACACATTTTGACAGGTGTGGGGTGATATCTCATTGTGGTTTTAATTTGCATTTATCTGATGATTAGTGACATTAAGCATCTTATCATATGTCTCTTGGCCATCTGTATGTCCTCTTTAGAGAAGCGTCTATTCAGGTCCTTTGCCCACTTTTTTAAAAATTGGATTATTTGCTTTTTTGGTGTTGAGTTGTTTAAGTTCTTTATACATTTTGGATATTATGTATTATTGGTGAATATATTCTCCCACACAGTCTTTAATCTTTCAACCTTTAGTATGATATTAGCTTACATTTGTTTTATTGTGTTGTTTTGTTTTTTTGTAGCTATCTTATATCTGATTAAGAAATTTCCCTCTAATTCTTGTTTTCTGAGAGTTCTTATTATGAATGAATGTTAACTTTTGTCAAAGGCATTTTCTGCATCTATCGAGATGAGCATGGTATTTCTTCTGTTAATATTGTGAATTCTGTTGTCTAATTTTCACATGTTGAGCCCACCTTGCATGCTCAAGATAAATCTTATTGCTGGATTACATTTGCTTATATTTTGTGGGAATACTTGTGTTTACGTTCATGAGAAATATTTTTGTACTTTTCTTTCTTGTAATGTCTTTGTCTGGTTTTGCTATGGTAATGCAGGCTTCAAATTAGTTGAGAGTATTCCCTTCTCTTCTGTTTTCTGGAAGAGATTGTGTAGAATTGGTATTATTTCTTCCTGAAGTGTTTGATGAAATTCATCAGTGAAAACAACTGGAATGGAAGTTGTTGTTTTTTTAAAAAAGTATATATCTTTATTGATTTCAGAGAGGAAGGAGAGGGATAGAGAGTTAGAAACATCGATGATGGAGAAACATCTCGATCAGCTGCCTCCTGCACACTCCCTCCTGGGGATGTGCCCACAACTGAGGTACATGCCCTTGACTGGAATCAAACCTGGGACCCTTCAGTCCGCAGGCCGGCGCTCTATCCACTGAGCCAAACCGGTTAGGGCTGGAAGATTTTTGTAAAGATGAATTCAACTTCTTTAATAGATATAGGACTGTTCAGGTTATCTATTCTAGTGTGAATTTCAGTAGTTAGGGTCTTTCAGCAAATTGGTCCATTTCACCTATTTTATTGAATTTGCAGATACAGAGTTAGTTGTCCATGATTTTCCCATATTGTTGTTGTAATGCCTATAGTTTCAATAGTGGTGTCTCCTCTTTTATTCCATTGATAATATATATCTTCTTTAAATTTTTCTTAATCAGTTAGATTAGAGGTTTACCAGTTTTTATTTTTTTCAAAGATAAAAGTATTGGTTTCATTGATGGTTGCTATGGACTGAATAATTATATGCCCCCCCCCCCCAAAGAAAATTCATATGCGGAGATCTAATCCCCAATATGATAGTGTTTAGATGTGGGGCCTTTGGAAGGTGATTAGGTAATGAGGATGGAGCTCTAATCAATGGGATTAGTACTCATATAAAAGAGGCCCCAGAGAGATCTCTTCCCCTTCTGCCATGTGATGTTACAGCAAAAAAGACAGTCATTGATGAATCAGGAAGTGGGCCCTCACTAGACACTGTCATTGGGCGAGGTATTCTGTAAACCTCAGTTACATCCAGTTGGTTGATAATGTTCTAATCTTGTATATCCTTGTTGATTTTCTATCTAGTCTCAACCTTAAAGACAAGAGTTAACCTTTTCTAGTATAATTGTGGATTTTTAAACTTCTCTCAGTTCTATCAGTTTTTGCTTTATGTAGTTTGTAGTTGTATTGGAGGGTGCATACTCATTTAGGGTTATGTTGTCTTCATGAATTGACTGTTCTGTTGTTATCATTATGTAAAATGATTCTTTATTGTTGATAATTTTCCTTGTTCTAAAGTCTAGTTTGCCTGATACTAATATAGCCACTCTGCCTTTCTTTTTACTAATGTTTGCTTGGCATATTTTACTCCACTGTCTTACTTTTAATCCATGTATGTTATATTTAAAGTGCATTTCTTTTTCTTTTTTTAAAACATGCATCTTATTATTTATTTAGATGTTAAATTCTTGCACTGGATTTTTACAGGTTGGTGAACACTGACAAGTTATTTCTCTCACAGAACTATAACCACACCTTCCCAGACAGTATAAATATATGGTTGAACTAACATTAATACACATCACCATTTTATCAATTACATAATAAAACAAATTATCACATATTCAAATATTAAGTTACACATATGAAAGGCATATAAAATATTAAATGTCTGCTCAATTCATTAGCAGAAACCCACTTTTTTTTTTTTTTCAAGAGAGGGTGGGTCCTAGCCAGTTTTGCTCAATGGATAGAGCATCAGTCTGTGAACTGAAGGGTCCCAGGTTCGATTTCGGTCAAGGGCACATGCCCAGGTTGCAGGCTCAATCCCCAGTAGGGGGCGTGCAGGAGGCAGTCAATGATTCTCTCTAATCATTGATGTTTCTATCTCTTTCTCCCTCTCCCTGCCTCTCTGAAATCAATAAAAAAATATTTTTTTAAAAAAAGAGAGGGTGGGAAGAGGGAAAAAACACACACTTCAAACAAAAATAAGTTGATCAACAACTTCAGAAAGTCTGAAAAAAAAAACCCACACGAATTTTTATGATTAAGAATTGTTTTTATGATTAAGACTTGTTTGTTTTAATATCAAAGCATCTCTATCTTTAAAAATATTTACTAAATTAAAGAGCATATTCTGTGTTCTGCACAAAATAAACACCAAATTTTACTAAAAATACTTACTAGCTCCTCCCATTCTTTTCTCAGGCCCTCCCTGTAAGTCGCACCCCACGTGCAAACCTTAAAATTAATGTGAGGCTTTCTGTCTGGACACATTAAAGACATGTGCTTCTGTACAATGTAGATTTTCAAAAGGGAGGTTTTCCCCTAACAGCACAAGGTGAGATTTATAAAAAGACAAGACTTGGTATAAAAATTTTTTAGAAGTTGCGCAAACCTGTCGTATACTTGTATGAATGTGGGAGATGTGAACGTAAGGGGAGCAGGCAAAGATAGGCCCTACTTTCTGTGTTTGAAATGACTGAAAGGAAAAACCACATAAGGTCATGAGTGTTCAGAGTTCCTGGGATTGTTAGCTCTGTACGAAACTAAAAATATACACGTATTGTGCTGGACATTTGGGCACCTAATCTTTCTAAAGCTCATATATTGATAAGATTCTGGCACTGGAAATAGATTTAAACACATACCTCAATACTTAATGATTTCAGGAAAAGTTCATTGGTACAAATGATAAACACATTTTAAATGCTGAACAGTAAGAATCTTTTGCTAACTGTCAAAATAAGTTGATCGTCACCCAAACATAGAGGTTGTTATTCTATCAAGCTTGTGGCCTGGGAAAACTGCCTTTCAATACTCCTAAGGAAGCTTCGTTAGACTTATGCACCAAGCGGACATGTTGGCTAACACGTATGACAAATGAGGTCCTGTCTTAAGTTCTACTTCCAAGGCAATGGCATCGGGCACCCGTTTTATTGAATGCAACAGTTGTTGCTGTGGCCATTGGAGTCTTTGAAATGCAGCCACAGTTTAGGACGATACTTCTCCACTGAGTGGTTCCATAGGTGCTCAGTGTCACATCCTATGGAAGGGCAGAGCAGGGATTGGCCCCCACCGCCCCTCTCTGTGGGACTCTGCAGGGCCCTGGGCTGAGGATGCCCTGCCCGAAGCGGCCCAGTGCGGGGCTGGTGGCAGGGCCAGGGGCCGTCCCACTGTCAGCAGAGATGAGGATCTCGAGTGGAGTGACCCCTCCAGCCCTGCAGAATGCTCCCAGAGCTTCAGTGTCAAACCTCGAAGCCGAAGCGCCGGGGGAACTGGACTGGGCAGCTTCTGTCAGGCCTGCGATGCAGTCCCCAAGGCCTCCAGTTCCTGCTCAGACTGAACCGGGAAGGTGGCTGGGTGCCTGGCTGCCAGTTCTCAGGACTAAACCCATATTGTAGAGGATTTCCTCTGAGCATCTCACATAGCAGAGGAAACGGAACCCAGTTAGAAGCCCATGGGCGACAGGCCTGGGTAATGACACCCAAAATGGACGGCTGGATGGCGACCCATGGACAAGGGTCCTTCTGGGGACACCGCTGGGCAGGATGCTCCCCAGGAACAAGGTCCATGCAGGCAGCTGGGTCTGGGTGCTGCAGTCCTGGCTCTTCAGGGAAACCAGCCGTCACATAAAGTTTGGTGACGATGCTGACGAGGGTCCTGGGGGTGAGAGGTGAGGGTGAGGGGGTGAGTGGGCACTTGGGTATGAGCGGGACTTGTCAGCAGATCAGGCTGGAGGCGCACATTTTCAAGGGAAAAGCTGTGAATTCAGGCAGTGTTCGTGATAGTTTCATAATTCCACAGAAAGTCCTTGAAAACCAGAGAGAAGTAGCCACGGAGGTCACTGGGAACAGTGGCGAGCAGGGCCTGGACCCTGGACGCTGGGCACATACCTAGGTTGCAGGTTTGATCCCTGGCCTGGTTGCATGCATGCAGGAGGCAACCAATAGATGGGTCTCTCTCATGTTGATGTTTCTCTCTCTCTCTTCTACTTCTACTCCTTCCCTCCCTTCTACTCTTTCTAAAAATCAATGGAAAAAATATCCTCAGGGGAAAAAAAAATATCCTCAGGTGAGGATTAATAAAAAAAAAAAGATGTCATTAAGCTCCTCAGAGAGAACTGAAGGTCGACAAAATGAAAACTGGTTTCTGTAAAAGGGAATATTCAGAAACTTTAAAAAAAGAGAGAGAGATCAACAATTAAAAGCATGAGAGCAAAACTTAGAAATATGTAGGAGGGTCAGAAATTAAAGTTGAGCCTGGCCAGTGTGGCTCAGTGGTTGAGCGTCAACCTGTGAACCAGGAGGTCATGGTTCGATTCCCAGTCAGGACACATGCCCGGGATGCAGGCTCGATCCCCAGTGTGGGGCGTGTGGGAGGCAGCCGATCAATGATTCTCTCTCATTATTGATGTTTCTATCTCCCTCTCCCTCCCTCTCTGAAATCAATAAAAACATGTTTTTTTAAAAAGAAAGAAATTAAATTTGAAGGGGTCTTTCTAAGAGTAAAAGAAAAGTAAGGAAGAAGGGGAGGAGAAAGTCAGGCAGACTGCCAGACCCCACAAGACCTGAGTAATCTGTTCCAGAAAGATCAGAGGGAAGGAAACGGGCAAGGAAGCAACCAGAAGGCTTCCCAGAACCGAGGACCGAGTTTCCGGCCCAGAGGTCCCACTGGGTGACTAGCACAATGGCTGAAAGGACGAGGGTGTTCGCCTTTGTGAAATCCTACACCTGGGACAATGGGAAGCCCTCTGTGCTCCCAGAGAGAGGAGCAGGTTCAGGACGTGTCCATGGGATGCTGGAGGCTGGACCGCCAGGAGGACTTGCCTACAAAGCACTGGAGGGAGTGCTTTCTCACCTGGGACCTGCACACACCTGTTCCTTCGTCGGAGAGGATGTGGCATCAGGACAGCTTCAGACATCCAGGGCTCAAAGGTTTCCCTCCTCCGCAGGGTCTCTCAGGAGGAGGGAGGGGATGGGGGCAGGCTTCCAGGAAATGGTGTTCAGGACACCTACAGAGGGAAGGCTTTACTCCACTCAGGAAGATTTGGGGGGCGGGGCAAGTTAGGGACCGTGTAAATAAGGCAATACACAGGCGTTTGTTAACTCCACGCCCAAAGATTGTCGAGGGACAGTGAAGTGTTCAACGTGCATCCGCCTGGCTCACCCGAGAAGAATCTGTGATAACACAAACACTGCACCTCAATTTAAGCAAAATTATGACACAGCTAAATTAGGACGGGGAGGGGAAGCGAGCGTGCGAGCGTGTATGGTGGGCAGGTACACGTGGCAGCTAGCCAACTGTGACGTCTGAACCCTGGGAAATGGAGAGCAAGCTGTTATGTAAGCCAGCAGCTCAGCGAGCTGAGGTCTGCCCCCCGCCCCCCCCTCCAGCCCCACCACCGCAGGGCAGGAGCTTCAAGCCACAGCTCCAAGGAGCGGAAGCTGTGGGGCAGGGTCAGGCACGGACTGCTAATTTCAACAGGCGTGGGGTGCCCCATGCCTCTTTTTTTTTTTTTGTCCCAGGCATCTTAGAGCTTACACATTTGACTTTAACCCTTTTGTTACCAGATTGTCCACAGCTTTCTCTGGGTTCCTTGCCGCTTGATACATCTCTTGCATTCTTTTCCTTTCAGCTCTTCTCTGTTTGAGTCTGCCTCCTGCAGACGAACATGAGGCACCCTTCCCCCAAACGTTCTCCCAGTGGTTATTTTAACCTATTTGTACTTCTTGTAATCACTCTAATTTGTGGGCTGATTTCTGTCATCATATTTCCTATTTCCCATTTACTGTCCTTTCATTAGTTTCCTTTTCTCTCTCTAGCTCCCCATTTATAGATTGAACTTTCATATGCTTTTGTTCTTTCGGGGTTGCCTTTAGCATAAGCCCTTTTCATGTTGGTTTTATCTGATTTATTAGACTTATCAGTGTTGGCATTTCCCCAACAAGACTTGCCCCCGGCATATGCTTGGGTCTTCTGGTTCCCTGCCCCACCTCCCTCCCACCCCCCACACTTGCACATTGATTTGGTCTAGAAGTTGAGTCCTGGATGGCACAGGTTCTTATCTTTGTTCCTAGCTTTTTAAAAGACTCCTCTTTAAAGTTTACTGGGATTTGGTCGCCATCCTTGTCATGTCTTGCAGCCCGGATGTGTTTCTCTTTGAGTGATTCCCCCATAGTGCCTTCCTTGTGGGTCTGGGTGTGAAATCTTCCTTGGTTCCCCCCGTGCTGATATGTTGTTACACCTTCACATCTGGATAATAATTGGGCTGAATATAAAATTTTAGGTTCAAAGTTTTTATCCTTCAACATTGAAAAATATTGTCACATGGTTTGCAGTGTCCTTGTGGCTGCTGGTGTGGAGCAGCCTGAGGGGTTCGATTCCCGTTCGTTCTTGCTATCTCTCCCAACTTTGGGATTCTTTCTTTGGCTTTGATGTTCTTACATTTCTTTCTTTTAAAGAAAGATTTTTTTATTGATTTTTAGAGAGAGAGGGAGAGAGAGGGAGAGAGAGGGAGAGAGAAACATTGATATGATTGGCTGCTTCCTGCACGCCCCTCACTGGGGATCGAGCCCCCAACATGGGCATGGGCCCTGACCGGGAATTGAACCAGTAACCCTTTGTTGCACAGGACGAGCCACACCAGCCAGGGCAGATATTTTTAAATTTCACTGTGTCCTTTGCCCATGTCACCTGTGTGGTGCTCTGCGCTCTGTCCCTCTGAGCTGTTCCGTCGTTCATACAACCTTGTCCCCTCTGCGTCATTGTTTCATCGACTGGAGCTGCAGTTGTCCAGGTGCTGGCCCTTCTACACCATCCTCTCCTGACCGGCTTCTCTTATATTCTGTCTGGCACCCCCCTCCCCGGCTGCCTCAGGGGGTGGTAGACCCATCAGTCCAAACCCCTCAGCTGTTTTCCCTTTCACCATTTCCATTCCTAGTATTTCCAGTTGATTTGTTTGTACCATTTTTTGTTCTTGTTTCATTTTGCTGGTAGCTTTTCTTACCTCCTCAAATATCTGTATTTGAATCATGCTTGTCTCAGCTCTTTGGCGTCTGCTCTGTGCTGCCCACGTGCTGGGCATCTCCCGGGCTCCTGTGCGCTCTGTTCCTGCAGGTGTCTGACACCAGCTCCTCTGGTTAGCTGTGTGTGTTAGCTGAGGGTCAAGGGTCGGAGAGGAGGGGAGGGAAGGTGCTGGGTGGCGGTTTGCCTCCCCTTCAGAAAGGGGCACAGTAGGAGGAGCCCCTGGCCTGGGGTTTGCAGCAGAAGAGGAGGAGAGGTGGGTACCTGGAGGGCAGCTCAGCTCTGCACCTCCAGCCCTGCTCTGTGGTCCCACCAGGCAGAGACTGTCCCCAGACAATGGAGAGGGGCAGCAGCGTAACATAGAACAGATTTCTCCCACCTGTTCTCTGCCTCCCCAAAGCCCCTGCAGGTTGCAACCTCCAGTCTCCTCCTCACCCAGCCCAGGCCGCCTTGGGCGACTGGGAGGAGTTGGGGGCCCACCTGCCCATCTTTGTGGCCCTCTCACCCTCAGACAATTGCATCCTTCAGGAACTGCTCTCAAGTGCTGTGGCTGCTTCATGGCAGGGAGTCAAGCCTGAGTGTACTGTTTGTGGGATCTATAAACAGCCAGTGATTCCGCTCCCCAAGCAGGAACGCCGTTCGCACGCACGCTGGCTGGCCGAGGAGAGGCCCAGCGAGTGATCTGGCTCCAGGAGGCCGAGCCAGCTGCCTGACACCCGCGGGTTGGTGCCCGCTTGCTCGCTGGCTCGCGTGACTAGCGGGCCTTGGCCTTGTGTTGTTGCTTGGTGACCTTGGCAACGGCTCTCAGGGGACTTCTCTGCTCCCCGCTGCCCTTTATTCCGGAGGAGCAACAAGGGGCTGTGAGAATTGTTCCTTTTCCCTCTTTTTTTCCTCTGCCATGACCTTGACAAATCCATCTCTGAAATGCTTGCTGCTTATTTTTTTTTTGCCACAGGACTGGAAGAGATCAGGATATTCAAGGGATTGGCCAAAGGAAGTCCTGGCTTTCTCAGATGTCCCTTCTCCCCCAAAAGGGGCTGAGGGTGGCAACAGTGTCAGTGGCCAACCCGGCCTGGAGGCATGGGCACCTCAGACCCTATCTGTGAAGTGGCAGGTGCACGTTGCGTGACGTTCGGTAATTGAATGTAGATGTGATTATTTTCCCCTTTTAAAAAAGTGCAGCCTTAAGCTTGGGGCCAAATCCCTTTTTCCACTTGGAAAAGTGATCTCATTTTCCATGTACCATGTTTAAAAAAAAACACACACAAAACTATTGTAGGATTAAAAAGAGAGAGAGAGAAAACAAACAAATGCTCGCGATGCATATTGGAAGGATGGTCCCACATGTGTAAAAGTATTTGGCGCGAGGACTCTGGACCAGAAAGTCAGTCTGATATTGAATCCATATGACTCGGCAAACAGCATTTTATGGTCTTTCATCTTTTTTTTAAATTTCTGCTTTGTGAGTTAAAATTAAGGTTGTTTTGGTTGTGACTAATCTCATAAAATCTTTTTTAAGAAGGCATTTTATATGCTCAAGCCTTGAGCATTTCTTTGCTCTTTGAACTATTATTAGTAGGACATCAGTACGCTGCAACCTCAGCATTGGGAGAAGCTGTGGGGGAACCGGTGCCAGGCCCGGGTGCCCACTTCCTCTACCCGGGCTGCTCCCCAAGTTGATGGGCATGGAGGATGGGTCTGCCCAGAACCTGCAGGTGGCTGCACCCCTTCAGCTTGCCCAGGAGATGGACTTGAGGTCCCTCGACGTCACTGTTGTCCAGCACTCGTGTGTGATTGGACTCTGACCACTGCCCTTTTAGCATATGTTCCCTGGACCACATGGCCTGCTGATTACATCAGGTTTTCACTTTTTAGCGATTTGCTGTGGTAGCCAATAGTTGCTCTGAGAGTCTATTAGAGTTGACACCTTATCTTCCAACACCTTCTCGGTGGAGCCCAGCATTGCTCCACCCTACCTCTGTCCAGATCCTGGGGATGGGGCTGCAGGGGACTGATGGAGTCGATGTTAGATGGGCGGCCTGCAGGGTCCCCCATCCTGGGATGTTGTTGCTGGCTCCTGATCAGGCATGAGCCGCTGTGGTGACAGCACTCCATCCACTGAGCACCTGTGAGAGCCAGGCATTGAGCTTTCCTGGTTTGTCTGAGCGCGCCCCTGTCACCACCTGGGAAGTGGATGGTGCCAGCCCTGTTCTCCCTGCCCAGGCCTTGAACCTACATCCTCCATCACTGCCAGCCCCAGAGCCTCAGCTGTGCCCAGGTCCTGCCGAGCACGGGGTGGGAACGATGTGTGCACGAGTTCCCATCAAGTCCAGGTGAGCGGGAACGCTGGGGGTTTCTGAGATGAAGCACGTTGAAGCCATCACAGGACGGCCATGAGATGCAGGCTGTGTGCCAGGGCACCATCTGTTCTTTTACAAAGATTTACAGCTCTGCAGGGTGGCAGTGCGTTTAAACCTCCTGATGAACCTCTTATATCCCAGGCAGAGTGGCAGGGAAGAGCAAAGTGTTGTTGGAATGAATGTCATGCTTACCTCAGATACCTTGCTTCTTGAAAATGCACTCACTGTCTTACTGGTACCCTCATCGTCACAGCAGCATCATTCACAGTAGCCAGAAGTGGAAGCAACCCAAGTGTCCATCGATGGGTGAATGGAGAAGCACAGTGTGGTCCTTCCACACACTGGAATATTACTCAGCTCTAAAAAAGGAAGGAAATTCTTATATACGCTACATGAACCTTGAGGACATTATGCTGAGTGAGATAAGCTGGTCCGAAAAGGACACATCCTGTGTGAATGTGAGACCCTTAGAGTTGTCCAATTCATAGAGACAGAAGGTAGGAGGCCAGGTGCCAGGGCTGGGAAAAGGGAATGGGGAGTTAGTGTTTAATGGGCACAGAGTCTCAGTTTGAGAAGATGGAGAAGTTCTGGAGATCATGGTGGTTATGGCTGCACAACAACGTGAATATGCTTGATGCCAACAAACTGTACACTTAAAAATGGTTAAAGTGGTGAGTTTTATGGTATATATATCGTACCACAATTTAAGAAATTTAGTTTAAAAAACTGTCATAGCCCTACCCGGTTTGGCTCAGTGGATAGAGCGTCGGCCTGCGGACTGAAGGGTCCCGGGTTCGATTCCGGTCAAGGGCATGTACCTTGGTTGCCGCCACATCCCCAGTAGGAGGTGTGCAGGAGGCAGCTGATGGATGTTTCTGTCTAATCGATGTTTCTAACTTTCTATCCCTCTCTCTTCCTCTCTGTAAAAAAAATAAAATAAAATATTTAAAAAACTGTCATAAAAAATGCACGGCCTTGGCTGGGTTGGTGGTCTGAGGGACACAGAAATCTGGCCGTAGTGGGTCCCAGCGTGGTCACAGGTGCTAACGGTAAAGGCGCTTAGGGACAACCTCCGGGCTGGGGCAAGTGGATGAGCCGGTCTTATTTTTAGGTAAAATGTCTCTGAAGTGGCCCAGGACACAGTTGTGGGAGCGTCCACACTCAGTGACTGCCAGGCAGGGAGCTGAGCCTTGGAGCCCAGGACTGATCTGTTTAGGAGAACACCCACATAGTTCAGCTTTCGCACCCTCCACTCGGCCCGCTTCATGTCCCAGAGTCTGACCCAAATGCCAGGGAAAGAGCTGTGTCCTGTCTGCACTCATCAGACCAAGCAAATCGGGTCTTTTTGTTAAATGATATGAACAAGTAAATCTCAAATGGTTCGCAGGTTTTTCACTAAGAAATACTGTGTGTCTGAGAGCAGAGGCCCTGGGGAGACTGTGGCACATTCACAAACTCCGGAATAACCCCGTAGGACGAGGCCCCGGCAGACACTGCACGTACCACTCTACTCAGAGATGTTAGGACAGTGGGACCAGGCACTTCTCTGTGGAGCCACACAGAAATTGAAACGACAAATAGCACAGTCTGTTTAGTTCCCAGAGACACTGTGGCGGACGCCTATGTTGCACGGGTCAGCTTCCCACTCTTTAGAAGTACATCGGGGTCCAGGGATGGGTTGCTGATAATGGGCTTCGGGATGATTTGTGGTCATCGTCTCTGGCTGGACCATTTAAAGCGGCCACCACAGCTGCAGTGCCGCATGAGCTGGGATTTCTTGTTCAGAAAACTCAGCACAAGGGTCTAAATCACGCTGTGAAGTCACTGCCCTGGTGTTTGCATCTCTGTGTCAGGAAAGTGATCTGAACCATTGAAATAAGGCAATAAACCCAGCCAGAGTGGGGCTCAGTTGGTTGAGCATCGTCCCATTCACCAAAAGGTTGCCGGTTCATTCCCGGTCATAGCACATACCTGGGTTGCAGGTTTCACCTCTCTCTCTCTCTGTGTCTCTCTTTCCCTCTGTCTCTTGTTCTCCTTTCCTCTGTCTAAGAATGTCCTTGGGTGAGGATTAGAAAAGAAGATGGAAGGGAAGGGAAGGGAAGGGAAGGGAAGGGAAGGAGGTAACAACTTGGATGGCACCTTTCCATTCAAGGATCATCAGGAACTTAATTTTGCATCTAACAGCCACCAGGTCCTGACTGCCTGGGGTCATCTCGCTTCCCAATAGTTTTTACGCTGGTTTTAACATCTCACTGCTTCCCTCTCCAGTAGAACTGTATTTTCATGAGCACCGTGGCCTTTCCTTTCTGAATGATGCCTTCATGGTTGAAGTGTTGGAACGAGAGAGCAGTCAGGCTTCACTCTCTCCGTCCACGTAACCAGTTGTCCCAGATACATCTGTGTAAAGGACTTCCTTCCCCCACTGGCCTGAGCCAGCGCCTCCACTGAAGACTGCCTGTCTGTCCGTACACCATGCAGCCTTAGTTACCATGGCCTTCGAGTCAGTCGGGAAGGCAGTCAGAATAAGTCCTACAGTTTGGTTCTTTACCAAGATTGCTTTGGCGAGTCTGGGCCCTTTGCATTTCCATATAAATTTTAGAATTAGCCTGTCAATTTCTACAAAAAAGAAAAACTCTACTGTGATAGGACTGGGATTGCTTTATATCGATAGATTAATTTAGAGGGACTTTCCATCAGGAACTTGCATATCTCAGTGTGCTTACATCTCCTCTCTGCACTGTCATTGCTTTCAGCATGTAGGTCTTGCACATGTCTTATTAGATTTTTTCCTATTTATTTTTTTTAATCTTTATTTCATCTGGGCCTGAAGTCGTCTTTGTGGGATAGTTTTGATTACAACTTCAATTTGTTTAATAGATATTGGGCTATTTAGATTTTCTAGTTCTTTTTATATGACTTTTCTTAGTGTTTTTCAAGAAATGTGTTCATTTCATTTAAATTGCTTACTTCATTGAATATCAGTCTTACTATTCTTTTAATATTTGTAGAATCTGTAATAATGTAGTCTTTAAAATTCCTGGTGTCAGTAATTTGTGTTTTCCTTGATCAAGCTTGCTAGGGGTTTACAATTTTATTAATCTTTTTGAAGGACCAACGTTTTATTTTATCGATGACCTTTACTATTTGACTGCTTTAGAAAAATTTCCTTGATTTTTACTCTTATTCTTACTTTTCTTTCCTTCTACTTACCATGGATTTCATTGGCTTTGTTCCCTAGTTTCTTGAGGGAAGGTTCTATACTTTTCCTTTTGAAACAGTCATTTTAGGCTCACTGGGACTTCATGTTGCCTTTCTGCTTATAAATAACTTGAAGTTTACCAGTCTCCTGTGTCCTCATCAAGTCGAGGGCATGGGTTGTTCAGCTTTGCTTGTTCCTGTTGCTCTCCATCATGTTTTAGATGTGTGGGGATTGGATCTCTGTGTCTGCCATTATCCTAGGCTGCCTAGAAATATCCAGTATCAGTAATTTAAATGCTCTTAGAAGTTTATAAACCCTAATGGGAAAATTAGCACATGACCTACATGGACAGTTTACCGAAGAAGAAATACAAGTTACTGATGACTTTATGAAATATTTTCAATCTCATTGATAATGAAAGAAATGAAAATCCTAGTAATGATAAAATAATTTATCACTCATCAAATTGGCAAAGGTTTAAAAAAGAAAATTAAAAAAGAGAGAATACCCAGATTGTCAAGAATTAAGAGAAGTATTATGATATACTGTGGATGGCCACACACTTAATGAATGTTAATTTAAGTCTCTAAATGTCTGTGTTTTAAAGATACAAGTTGAAATATTTATGAACTCCACTGACTGGGTGTCTCAACCTCCCTCACCTCCAGCTTCTGTGCTGGCAGAATGGAGTCACAACTGTTCCTGCCTCATGGAGGCAACATGAAATTAAATGAGACATTCCACATAGGATGCCTGACACCCATGGGTACCCACACAGGGTGTGCTGTCCTTACTTTATCATGGTGATGGCGATGATGAAGGAGAAGATGATAGATAGATGGTAGGTAGATGATTGATAAATAACTAGATTATAGATAGATAGATAGATAGATAGATAGATAGATGGTATGTAGATAATAGATAAATAATAGATAATAGATGGTAGATAGATGATAGATAGAATGCTCACTGGTCATGCAGTTAGGTCCTATGTGCATCTTCACTAGTGACGGCTCTGGAAGCCACTGCAGGATGGTCGAGAGGGCTTGCTTTGCAAATGGAGACTTTAAGTCAAGTACAACAGCCACATCCCTACTTTTCTACACACACACAAAGTCCACAGTAATTATAGATATAACAGATTTAATCATCATAAAAGCATTGTGAATAACAAACACAAGCTAATTTAAAATCAAGATGAAGTGTATGCATTGTTACAAAATATTTTAAGATGCCGAAACTTATATTTAAATAATTTAAGCCTGAATATGCTAACAGCCATTAAATAAGTGAGATAGTACTAAGATCTACCCATTTTCACTTACCATCTCCCCAGAATACACCCAAACTGGAGGATCTAAGAGGTGAGGTGAACCAAACTCTCACGGAACACATGAACCCCGTCTTACATAAGTGGGTCCAGAAAAATGAAAGCTGGGGGAGGGGACCGACTCATGCCTGATGATTATATGTACTTGACCCCCAAATTAGAGAAGCGTACAGTCTGGCTTTTCCTTAAATATGGAATACATTTATGAAAAACTCCCCAGTGAAATGAATCCATTTATAGCATATAAAGTTACGATCAGATATGTTTACCCCATGTGTGCCAGTGATTCTTCATCGGGAAATCTGTTCCTGTAAGTCACCACATTAATAGACTAACAAAAATGTATGTGGTTATTTCAGTAGATATAGAAATAGCACTTGATGGAGTTCAACGCTTTTTCATGATAAAACCCTTTAGGAAAACCAGAACACAGTAAAGAAGAAGGTGAATGCGTGAGGAAGTCACACAGGTGAAATGAAAGGCTTGTGTTTAGTTTCAGGTACTGATGGGGTGTCATCTTGTCCTGATGATGTTTACTTTTTATAAAGCAAATTTGTAATCATCGCAAGAACAGGAACCCAAGTCTTGAGCCTCATAAACCATGACCAAGTGCCCATGTCATCTGCTAACTGGGGACCTGTTGCAAAATGATCATAAATAAATGGAAAGGAAGCATTTCTGGGGGTTATGAATGCAGACTACAAAGCAGGGGAGAAAAGGTTGAAACCTCAAGCAAAACGATGCTTGTACTTTTTCATTTCGAGTGATTGGATGAGTGTATCTAGAGGCCAACTCGATTTTTATTTCTTCCAGTCCCTGGACGGCTTTGCTCTGGTGGTGAGTGCGGAAGGGGTGATATTTTATGCATCAGCAACGATCGCGGACTACCTGGGCTTCCACCAGGTGAGCAAACCCTCTCTCTGCCGTGTGATAGGTCCCGTTAACCTGTGGATGCTCATTGTCTTCAAGGTTTAAACATCTCCAAAGTCTGCTTTTCTTATCACAGAGGTTTTAGCAGGTAAGCATTTCCACACCTCAGCTTCGTCTGGGGCTCAGTCACGGCAAGAGGTGTGACGTGTCCAGGGTGTCCCAAATCTAAAGAGCAGCAATGGTGCTGACTGTGGCACAGCCCCCACACTTGTCATGCTCTGGCGAGTCCTTGCCAGCAGCATCGATGCCTTAAACACCAGGACAAAGTGTGTTCTGGAAACGCCCTCTTGGATGCGCAGATAATCCACTTGGAACGTTGCCGCAGACCAGCCGGGGGATGGTTCCAGACATTGGGGCCAAGAGCTGCAGCTGAGGTTCATCAAATGCTGGGACCCAGAAGGGCGGCTCCTCTAAGAAAAGGTGCAATGAGAAGTCCCACCCAAAACCCAGGAAAGGAAAAGGACACTTCTCTGTGACACTCCTGAGATGTGTCCCCACACCAGCCCCACTACAGGGGAGGCTGCCTGGGGTGTTTCTCCCTTGGCTGCACTCAGCAGTGTGTGACATACACCATGTCCAGATTCTGAGATGAGTCTCTCATTCCTAGGACAATACAAGCACCAGGCGTGGCCAGCTTAGCCCTGGTGCCCTCCCTGTCCCCTGTCCTCTCCTGTACATCACAGAAGCTCTGGGGTGCCTCATTTACACAGTGCTGTTCACCCCTAAGTGGCCAGTAGATTGGTGGGCACAGCTGGGGTTAATGGCTCCCTCGCTGGTGGACTGGGCAAGAATATGGACACGACTTGATTCCAGCCCCCAGGTGGTGAAGTTTTAACGGACTTTCCTCAATTGCCTGCACAGGGCTGAGTCTAGAGAGACGCTGTTTGGTTTGCCTTTTCGTGCTGTCACCAAGAGTTGCCCCGTGAATTCTTTAGCTGTTATTTGGAGGTCTTAGCGCAGACGTTGGCTCGGTGATCAAGGCAGGGGTCCTGTAGAGCAGCCTTGGTTCCAGGTCCGAACTTGTCATTGGACCTTTGTTTTATTGGAGCTTGGTTATTTCTCTCCAAGAGTTAGAAGTAAAAAAAAAAGTTTTGCCTTTTATTATAAGGAAATTGTTTCCAAATGCCATTAAATCAGGCATCAACTCTAATTTATGCAAAATATTTCATAAAAATCTGAGAACAGCTTTGTGCTATTGTGAGCTCCTTGTGCAAAATGATTTACAAAGTCAGGAGCCAGATTCTTCCTATCACAGCCTGAGCCCATTGTCTGTCTCAGGCCCAGCACTGTTTGTGGTGAATGCATAGGTTTAGGCATATATTTCAGTCACCATTTTTTGATTGAAGAAGTTGTCTGTCCTCGCGCAGAGCAGCAGTGGGGAGGCTGTCCCCGTGTGAGCCACGGCGCCTGTGGAGCGTGTTGACTTTGCACGAAAAAGTAAAGATGATAACTGCTGGCATGAGGATTTTGTTCAAGTAATGCTTTTATTCTTAACTCCATAATGATGGTTTAGAGCTAAAATAATGGCTGCTTTTACTTGATCAAAGCCATGTTTTTGTCTATTTGAATAATTGTTATATTATTCTCTGCCTTCCTCGCATTTTTCCCACCATTTACTCCTCTTGACCTCACTTCCTAGGAATCAAGCTCTAGGAGATTAAGAAAGAAGAAGGGTGGTCAGACGTGCCACACTAATTATTACAATACAGATCCTTGTTTCCTCAAACTGAAAAAATTCACATTTAATGTCTTCAAATTGGCCTTAGTCAGGAATGCCTTTTCCGGTTTTATTATGCCCTCCTCTAAGTTCATCTGTCCCCTGTTTTGGTTGAGCCGCAGACTCATACCTTGCATGTTAATTCCACACATTCCTTTCGTTAATAATTATGGTGTGATGATGACGAACGGCACCCAGGGAGACCTGTGGGCAGCCCACTGCCTTCCGGGTTCTGTAAAGCTTGGGGTCACCGACTAAAACTCACGAGGGAATAATGTGAACCACAGGGAGAACCATGACTGCTCAGTGCTCAGAGGTCAGCATACTCTTTTCCTTAAACAAAGCCATAGAGGGGAAAACGCCATCTATCTGCAACAGGATGGAAAAACACCCAATTCTCAGTAAGGACTCAACCACACAGAGAACATAAAACAAACTTTAAAGAAATTAAGATCTAGATAAATTAAGGGATAGGCCATATTCATGAATTGGAGGACCCAATCTATATATATAAAAGGCTAAGTGACCAACTGTCCGTCTATCTGACCGTCTGACCGGCCAGTACATATGACACACACTGGCAACTTAAAAATAAATGTTGACTCGTGCATGCACGATACATATAAAGCTCTCACTGGTGCCAATCGCACTCGTGTGTTTCGATCTGTCATTGTAGATCGTGAATTTGGTTGACACTTCTATTATAGAGAAAGGGCGAATAGCAATATTAAAATATTTCTTCTTATTAATTTCCTTTCAATGTGCACTAATTCGTGCACCAGGCCACTCATATTATCATAAAGATGTCAGATCAAGTTATAGAATTAATGACATTACCACAAAAACTGAGCAGCTCTTCTGGAAGTTGGCAAGCTAATTGGAGGTGCAGAAAGCTAAGGTGATCCGAGCAGGTTAAGGGAGTGGGAGGGACTTAGGGGGACCTATGATTCTGGACACAAGACTTCCTACAAAACTCAGCAGTTAAGATAGTATGGCCTCAGTGCAGGGACAGACAAATGGACCCACAGGGGAACTGGCAGTCAGAGCAGACGGGTGTGCACAAATGATAAAGGTGGTCCTGCCGATGGTGGGGAAATGGTCAATAAATGGAGCTGGGTAAACTGGATCTACTGGCAGGAGAACGAATCTTGATTCTTGCCTCACACTGTACATAATACATATTAGGTGGATGGTAGAAGTTTCTAGGAGATAACAGAGCAGAAGTAGGAGATCTATAAGGAAAGACTCCTTAGGACAAAACCCCATTCCTGAGGAAAGATTGATGAATTCAACTGTGTTAGATCCATTAAGAGAGCGGGAAGGCAGGCCAGGGAGTGGAGATGTTTGCAATGGAACACGCCCAACAAAGTCCTCGTGACCAGAACAGACAGAGAACGCTGACAAGTCAGCACGATGGCTCCATGGAAAATGGAGAAAAAGACACAAATGGGCAACACGCACGCACACACATAACACGTGTACACACACAGTCACATCTAAAGACCAATAAATCTGTGAGATGCTCCATTTCCTTAGATTTCATGATGTGCAAATTAAAACCACACTAAGAAACCATGACACATTTGCCGCAGAGGCTCAAACGAGAAGGGCTGAAGTGCCGAATGTCGGCGAGAATGAAAAGCAACTGGACTTTTGCACTCGCCACAACGAGGGCGTGACTTGTGCACTCACTTTGAAAAGCTGTTTGGCATCATCTCCTGAAGCTGAACTTTGGCTACCATGCCCGAGTAATTCCACTCCTGGGTGTGCTCTCAGAGACGCAGCTGCGTCACGCCAACGGGCCCAGACAGGGTACAGCCCGAGTGTCCGTCAGCAGGAGAAGGGATTCGCCAGAGGTGGGGTACCCATGCAGCAAAATGCATACAACGATGGGGGGAGGGGGTGAAAACTGCGACACGCACACACGTGGGTGAATGGACAGGCACCAAGGAGCACAGCACACAGCGCTCCACTTACGTGCAGGCCAGCGTGACCGCCCCCGGGAGGGAGAGGGGGAGAGGCCCACGAGGCGCTGCGGGTGTCCTGCTTGCTGACTGGGTGCTGGTGTCACGGGAACTCAGCGCGCTGTATATTTACGATATGGGTACTTTCCAGCCTAGATGTTACACTGGAATCACAAAAGTGTATTAGGAAAACGTCCCTGTGGGTAGTGCACTTGCCATCATAGAGCCCCAGGTAAGGTGAGAGCCATCAGGTGAGCTGGAAGCCACCAGGTGAGACAAGAACCTCCGGTGAGGTGGGAGCTGCCAGGTGAGGTGCGAGCCAGCAGGTGCATCCCCTTCCACCAGGAGCTGGTCTCTGCCTGTTGGTCCCACATTCATGTCCAGACCCCCTGACCCTGGACAACACTGACCAAGGGCAGCACCACTTCTGACCTCTGTGTCCCCTTCTCTCTGTGAAAGCAGTCTGTTTGGACTGTGGGGTGCACAAAGGTTGGAGTCCAACTTTGAGTTACAGCCACATTCCTGCTCTGCCTCTCTGAGGATGTCTTATTTGACATTCGGGGCATCCCAGCCGGCCTTCGCCAGAGTTACAGGTAGGAGAAGTCGTGGGAGATGTGTACAGGCCCTCGTCATTTATCAACAGACTCTGAGAATGTTTTCACCGACAGTAGCCACAGTCTTCGTGGCCCATGGTTGTGGCCTCTGTGCCCCAGACGGTGGCTTCCCAGCGTGGACCTGGGGCCGCAAGGGTCGGCCTCTGTGCCGAGCAAAGGGAGGACAGAGGACCAGAGAGACGGCTGTGGACGGTGCGTCCATGGGGCATCCTGGAAGGGGGTGGCGTGGCCTGGAGGTGCCAGGAAGAAGGAAGTCACTGGCCAGGAGGCACTGGTGCTCCTACCTCACCCCCAGGGGTGATTTCCTAATAAACTTCTGGCTGCAACGTGCCCAAATCATACAGCGTGATGAGTTCCCTGAGTCCCCGAGGGTTGGAACCAATTTAGAAAAGTGGGATCTTGGCTCTAGAAGACATTTGGTCTGAGCCTCCCGCTCTGCCCCCGAAGTCACCGCCTGGCAGGTGGGTGGAGATTGGGGGCTCCGTGTTCCAGGTGGCATGGCCCGTCCTCCCAGGGAGGGAATGGCCTCGAGGCCACACTCCAGTCTTTCCTGTGGACTTTCTCTTCACAGATAGGGCTTGCTCCAGAGAGTTGGATGAGGTGTTTGTGAGGTAGTCAGCACTGGGGGCCGTGTGAAAACTCCCTGAGGTACCTGTTCACTGGGGGCCGTGTGAAAACCCCCTGGGGTACCTGTTCACTGGGGGCCGTGTGAAACCCCCCTGGGGTACCTGTTCACTGGGGGCCGTGTGAAAACCCCCTGGGGTACCTATTCACTGGGGGCCGTGTGAAAACCCCCTGGGGTAAGGCTGGGGTACCTGTTCTGATGTTTCAGACGGACGTGATGCACCAGAACATTTATGACTACATCCACGTGGACGACCGCCAGGACTTCTGCCGGCAGCTCCACTGGGCCATGGACCCTCCCCAGGTGGTGTGTGGGCAGCCCCTGCGCTCGGAGACAGGTGGGTCTCACCGAGCCTGGGAGCCCGGCTTGTCAACACGTGGACTGCCCAGGAGACTGCCCCCAATCTCCATCCCCTTCCCTTTACATCGATGCAGCGTCCCCTCTTCCAGAGACGGCTCCCGAGTTCCTCTTCCCCCTCCAGACGGCCCACAGGGCTCCGGGGCTCCTGAGCATGATGGTGTCTCCTGCCCCTCTCTGGGCTCTGCCAGGGCCCGGGAACCCTCCCCAAAAGCTGCGGTGCTTGTCTTTCCCCAGGGGCGCAGTCTTCCAGGAAATTCCTTTGGCCCCATTTGATTTGCTTAAAAAAGAAAGCCCCCAGAGATTGTTGTCTGCTCACAGATGTGCCCCTTGTGGGCAGGACCCCCTCCTGGCAAAGCCCCACCGGACCCAGACTGAGGCCCCTGCCCACTCAGTACATGTTGGGCAGGCGTCCAGCTCCTGCGGAGGTGGCAGGGCAGACTGGCGCGCAGGGGAAGCGCACCCGGGCACGAGGAGACAGGGTGCCTCCCCCTGGGGCCCAGGAAGGGGGAGTGAGTTCCAGTCTCCCCAGAAGTTGTAAACGATTCAAGAAAAGTTTCCAACACAGCCTCACGCAACAGCATAATTTCCTCATAATGCTGAGTGAAGGAAGCAAGCCCAGGTGCTGACACGCGAGCCCATTTCATCAAGCTCAAAAGGGACGACAGGCTGAGCAGCCGGTGGTGTCACGCGCAGTCGTACCGAAGTGACGTGTTTCGTTTTCTCAATCCTCACCAGAGCATTTGTTTTTATTGATTTTTTAAAATGTGGATGCTTTTTTTTTTGGCCTTTTTTTATATAGGATTTTATTGGGGTGACATTAGTCTACATGAACACATAGGTTACATGTGTGGATTACTAATTTACAAAATCTGTATGTAGGACCATATGCCCACCACCAAGTCGAATCTCCTGTCAGCGAGAGAGGAAGGGGTAGGGAGAGAGAAGCATGGATTGGTTGCTCCTGTCCTGGCCCCAACTGGGGATCAGACCCACAGCCTAGGCATGTGCCCTGACTGGGAAGCAACCCCTTTGGTGTATGGGATGATGCTCCAACCAGCCGAGCCACCCAGCAAGGGCCGAAGTGACGTTTTTAAAGGCAAAGGACTGTGAGCACACTTGTGGGAGCAGCTGTCACTGTGGGGTCTTGGGGACAGGGGATGGGCGGGAGGTCAGGGGCCGGGCCGTGTGAATTGCGTCCTAGACCAGTGATGGCGAACCTATGACACGCGTGTCAGAGGTGACACGCGAACTCATTTTTTTGGTTGATTTTTCTTTGTTAAATGGCATTTAAATATATAAAATAAATATCAAAAATATAAGTCTTTGTTTTACTATGGTTGCAAATATCAAAAAATTTCTATATGTGACATGGCACCAGAGTTAAGTTAGGGTTTTCAAAATGCTGACACGCCGAGCTCAAAAGGTTCGCCATCACTGCCCTAGACAGTGGGCGTGTTACGTGGTGATAGCTGCCTGGTAGCGCACAGCTGATCAGCGTGCTTTTTCCGTTTCCCTGTCACGGCCTTCGGGCTCTTGCCCCCACCTGCGCCCACCTGGGCAGGAGAGGATATCATGCTGGGGAGGCTGCTCCGGGCCCAGGAGGGGGGCACCGGCCCCACCGAGTACTCGGCCTTCCTGACGCGCTGCTTCGTCTGCCGCGTGCGCTGCCTGCTGGACAGCACCTCGGGCTTCCTGGTGAGTGAGTGGTGGGGGCTCCGGTGACGTTTGGGTGCCCTGTGTCCTGTGTTAGAAGGAATGGAGGGGGAAGTGAGGGGCTGGGGGTGACCTGCGTGCGGTTCTCAGCAGAACTGAGGGATGACAGGTGGGTGAAGGAGAGTGAGCTTGAGACACCTGCTACACACAGAGGAGATGACTCAGTGACGTGTTAAAACTCTGCAGTAGGTCTCACACTGTACTGGGTTTTAATTTATGTTTAGTTGTACCTTTATTTCAAATTCATTTGCAAAGATTTTCCCAGGACACCCAACAAGCACCCAACCGAGACCACGTTCCTGCCAGGCCTTTTGGCTTAACCTCTTCTCTTGCAAATAGATACTGTGCTCCCACTTCTCATGTGTGACCATTTCCTCTCCCAGCTTCTCACTGAAGGGATGAAGGGAAGGGAGGAGACGTCCTCGTGGGGGCACAACAGAGCAGAGCCCCTAGCCCGTGCCACACCTCTGTCCACCTCCCAGACTGTGTTCCAGAGCCTCTGTCGCTTCCCCTCCCCAGCCCAGTGCCCACACTCTCCTCGGGGTCACAGCCTCCCTAGAGGCCCAGCACCCCCATCCTTGGGCAGCAATTCAACACCAGACCCTCTGACCCCAATCAGTGTTGCAGGGCAGGGCCCTGGGGCTCAGTCTCCAGCCCTGCCTGGGTGTGTGCACTGCTGCCCCCGGCCACTGCACACCCTCCCAGCTCCACCAGGCCCCTTGCCCAAGAGGAGTTCGTCTCCCCCTCCTGGACTTTGGGCCCCTACCTGAGGTCTGTGTCCCCACCTGGACTGTGAGCCCCTCGGGGGTCCATCTCCATACCTGGGCTGTGGCCCTGGGAGGCACGAACCCCTGGAGTTTGGTGTTTGGCAAAGCCCCGGAGTGTTGGTCCAGGGCTGGGCTGGAGATTTCTAGCTGGTGCTCAGCATGCATGTAGGAAGGGAAGACAGACAGAGGACGGTGGTGTGTCTCCGGATCGTCCTCTAAGTGGCTCTGGAAGAGGGAACCATCCCTGCAGACCAGCCCTCGGGTGCCGCCTACCGGCTGGCCACGTCAGTGCCCATCTCACTGATCTTGTTTTGTGCCAGTTTTTCCAGCTCAGAGCCCTTTGAGCCACCGCACACCCCCACCCCCATCCCAGCCCCAGACCTTCGGGAAATGCACACCAAAACCTCCCACATCAGAGCTGCCCAGCGGCCCTGGGCTGAGGGCCAGACCCCCTCAGGACTCGAGACCCTCGGCATCACTCACTTGGGCGCTGGTCTCTGCAGGCAGGGCTCAGTGCAGAGGCCGCTTCCAGCCCGGTGGCTGCGGTTTCATTAACCTTTTCCTGTTGGTTGGTTGTTTTGTTTCTGCATTAACAATTGTCTTAATAAAAACATTATTTGTGCACAATACAAATTCAGTCACTTTAGAACAGTAGAGAATGAAACAAATATTCCTCCTTTGCATTTACCTGCTTCTCCAGATGTCACGGCCCCTACACATGTCCCTCCTGGGGTGTTTCCCCAGTTTCTTGCTCCCCCCCCCATACCCCTCCTTCTCTGCTCCACCCTGACCACTGAGGAAGCAGAGCTGCTGCTGGGTCTGGGAGACCCTCCCCTCAGGTCCCTGTGTCCTTCACGCTCACGTGTGAGGGTTGGCTCGCACACCCACACACCCGTGAGTGCACACACGAGAACATGCTTGTCAGTTAAAGGATGTTACAGAGACTCCAGAGCAGCTGGGAACCACTCGGAGGCCTGGGGGTAGTTCCTGTCCCACGGAGGCCAGGCATGGAGAAACGCTGGTGCATGCCTCCTCGGTGACTGGGGATAAGGTTCTTGTCCGTGTTTCGATCCCTGGGAACGTCATTTCCACCTGCTTTGACCATGTTGCTAATCGCTCTGTGAACATGTTTCTGTCCTTAAAACATCAGACGATGCAGTTTCAAGGAAAACTGAAATTCCTGTTTGGCCAGAAGAGGAAGGCGCCGTCGGGAACAGCCCAGTCCCCTCGGCTCTCGCTGTTCTGCGTCGTGGTGCCCGTGCTCCTACCTTCTGTGGCAGAGATGAAAATGAAGGGTGCGTTTCTGCGGGCGAAGCACAGGGCGGACGGCTCCACCGCAACGGACGCGAAGTGAGTAAGCCCCTCGGCAGCCACGCTCACCGTCGCTGGTGCTTAGAGCGCAGTGCCTGACATGTAGCTCTTCCTACATTTTCTCCATCTTCAGAAAGCGAGGAAGAGAGAGAAATGTGGTGTTTTTTTAAGCTAGCACATTATGGGAGCAACCAGTAGAAAAATAGAAATGCTTTTGTGAACTGTGGCAGCAAACACTGCCTCCACCCTTTGTCCCTAAATCCTCCAGTTCCCGTCAAGCCCCAACGGCCACCTGCACAGCTGTCCCTTTGGGGGGTGTGAGCGTCCACTCCTCCTCAGCACCCACGATTCACCTCTGATGTCTTCCATGACCATTTAGATCAGGGGCGGGGAGTCTTTTTTCTGCCAAAGGCCATTGGATATTTATAACATCATTCGCAGGCCATACAAAATTATCAACTTAAAAGTTAACCGCTATATTTGGTCATAGATTTAATTAACTCACCCCTAATGCCTTGCAGGGCCAGACCGAATGAGTTCGCTGGCCTTATATGGCCCGCGGGCCGGACGCTCCCCACTACTCACCCCTAATGCCTTGGCAGGGCCAGACCGAATGAGTTCCCTGGCCTTATATGGCCCGCGGGCCGGACGCTCCCCACCGGCACGGTGATTAGAAAATCTGACAGCAGACACGGTGATTGGAGAGCTCCCACTGTGTGCTCTGCTTTCTCAAGATGCTCATTCTCATGTCCACGCTCTGTGGTGTGGTCTGCCTTGGGGCTGCAGCTGGAGCCACTGCCTTCATGGCATGAGCCTCCATCTTGCTGCTGCTGGCCTCACGCATCTGCACTGAAGGTGGCTTCCAGGAACACAGCCGTGGGCCTGGGGCTGCCCTCCGGGCCCCTGACACGGGCCAGTATGCTAAGACAGCAGTTTTGTGGAGTGGTTTTTAGTGAAATATACATATGTCTTTTCACTTTTAAAGGTGTAATATCTCATGACACACGAGAGAGAGAAAACAGAATAGCCAATGAGAGCAACTGTAAGTGTAAGTGATGAAGCAAGCTAAATCAGGAAGGTGTGCTGAAGGGCAAAGGTTATTGTCCAAAGACAAACCCACTGTGCAGAGCCCATTGCAAAGGACTTAATGTGCCTGGTGGGGGATGAGTCTGTCCACACCTGCTTTTTTAAAAATATTTTTTATTGATTTTACAGAGAGGAAGGGAGAGGGGTAGAGAGTTAGAAACATTGATCAGCTGCCTCCTGCACACCTCCTACTGGGGATGTGCCAGCAACCAAGGTGCATGCTCTTGACTGGAATTGAACCTGGGACCCTTCTGTCCGCAGACTGGCTCTGTATCCACTGAGCCAAACCAGTTAGGGCTCACACCTGCTTTCTTACCACCTGGACTAACACACTCATACTCTGAAATATTTTCCATCTTCATTTACTGTCTTCGAGTTTTCTGTGTTTTTAAGCTGTTGTGGCCTGATCATTATAATTGAAGCTGCACAGTGACTTTTCTGTTTTCCATATGTTTTTCCAACCCTACAAACAAGAGAGGAAAATTCTACCCTTCCCATCCTCTCCTAGAGGTCTGTGTGCAAGCTGGGCTTCTGCCGCCCCCTGGCGCCCATGTGGGGAAGCGCAGGCTGGCTGCACAGGTGCTGTGAACGCATGGGGTTGCACACATAATGCCAGTTGAGTCATTATTAGGTATCATATTGTATAGAATTTCCTGAAAACTCAGAATAGGGAAAGACAAAGGCCCTCAGAGAACGTTGGTTCTGTTCAACATTCTAAGAAAGGAGAGAACAACTGCCTTGAGCTTCCTGGGTTGTGAATTTCCAGCTGCTCTGAATGGAATTCCTAAACCAAGGTTTAGTTCAGGCGTCATGTTCGCTTCCCTCTGAGCTCAGAGATGGTGGAAGGTGCAAACTCAGAGAATCAGAGGCCCTGGGGGCTGCTCTGGATGTGTTTTGTTGTCCCTGCAGATGCTATTCAAGTTCTTCACAACTTTCCTGACAGGTTTATGACACACCTTCATGCCTGATTGTACATGGATTCTGTATGTGTAAATCCATCTACTTGCTAACACTTATTTGTGCTCCAAAATCAATACCCAGGGGCCTTTGCAGTCATTCATAGTCATGCACAGAGTGACAGATATTTGAGTCGTCAATGAACATGTTCCCACTGAGAGAGACATTTCACCTCTTCCTCTGCTCTCTCCTCTCCCTTCTCTTGTCTCTGTTCTCTTATCTCTGCTCTTAGCCTCTGCCTCTCACCCCTGTTCTCCCATCTCTGTTCTGCTACAGAGATGACCAGGGGATGGAGAGGTGGGGCGGGGGACATCAGGGCAGGAGGCTTTGGCTCTGGGGCCAGCCAGGTGGACTGGATTTGAATCCCACTCCTGCCCCTGCTAGAGGGATGGCCTTGGGCAAGTCACTTAACACTTCTGAGCCTATATTTTTCTTTATTTAAAAAATATATTTTTATTGATTTCAGAGAGGAAGGGAGAGGGAGAGAGAGACAGCAACATCAATGATGAAAGAGAATCATTGATGGGTTGCCTCCTGCACACCTCCCATTAGGGGTCGAGCCCGAAACCCAGGCATGTGCCTGGACTGGAATCAAACTGGGACCTCCTGGTTCATGGGTCAATGCTCATCCACCGAGCCACACCCACCAGGGAACTGTATTTTTTTTTTGAAAATTAATTTTAAAAAAGAATCTAGCAGAATGTGTTTCCTCAGGCTTAAGATTCTGCCTAAGCTCTGTGACGGGTGTGTGGACCAGGAATCAAACTGGGACCTCCTGGTTCATAGGTCAGTGCTCATCCATCAAGCCACACCCACCAGGGACCTGTATTTTTTGGGGGGAAAATTAATTTTAAAAAAGAATCTAGCAGAATGCATTTCCTCAGGCTTAAGATTCTGCCTAAGCTCTGTGACGGGTGTGTGTATGCGTGTGCATGTGCATGTATGTGTACGTGTGTGTGCGCGCGCGCTCAGGGACAATGGCTCAGTGTTCACTAATTTAGTAGTTCACGGTGGCTGTGTAGAGCAGGGGTAGGGAACGTCCGGCCCACGGGCTGTATGAGGCCCGAAACATCATTTGGTCGGGCCCAGCCAAGGCATTAGGGGTGAGGTAATTAAATGTTTGACCAAATAGAGCAGGCTAATGTTTAAGTTAATAATTTTGTGTGGCCCATGAATGATGTTATAAATATCTAAATGGCCCTTGGCAGAGAAAGGTTCCCCACCTCTGGTGTAGAGCGTAGCTAGTGTAAATGACAAGAATTTACTGTATTTTCACTCTGGCCATCCAGAATACAGTAAAGGCACTGAAAAATCATCCAGTGTGCAGGTCTACTTTCTGAAGCAAATCCATTAGGCCTTTATTGGCCTGAACAGTGACATGAATTGGAATTTTTAGCAAATCTCTCGCTGAGAAAGACTTTAATATCTATACAAAGTTAAAAAGTATGAGTCAAGTTAAAAAGTGTCTCCCCCTCCTAGCCATAACTGTAATGCCTGTCATGTTTTTAACTTCCACCGTCAGCACATGTCATCTGCATATTATTTTGCTATTATCTGTTCTCTGCAGAGCAAAAGCCACCAGGAGTCTGTGTGTATCAGAATTGCACGGGAAACCCAATTACTTAGCAGGTACTTTTAAAAGATCACTATGTTACCCTTTTTATTATTTTTTTAAAAATATGTTTTTATTGATTTCAGAGAGGAAGGGGGGGGGAGGGAGAGAGAGAGAAACATCAATGATGAGAGAGAATCATTGATCGGCTGCCTCCTGCACATCCCACACTGGGGATCAAGCCTACAACCTGGGCATGTGCCCTGACTGGGAATTGAACCGTGACTTCCTGGTTCATAGGTCGATGCTCAACCACTGAGCCATGCTGGCTGGGAAACCGTCACTTTTTTTAAATGGGTAAAAGGTGTCAGTGTCCCTTGGAGGGCTCCCCCCACTCCTGGGGCTGGGCGATGGCCAGTTCCCGGGGGCACGGGTCTGCGCAGCTCTGAGGGGCTCCAGGAGCCGTGTCCACAGAGAGCAAAGCCACCCTTCGGGCCCAGGTGCTGCTCAGGGCACCCGTGACGCCGTTCCCTTCTCTGCATCCCGACAGGAAGAAACAGTGGAGAAAACGGCATTTCTGTGTTCAGGGCACAGATGGACGCCTGCCGCTGGGCCCGGGTTCCCGCCAGGGCCACATGCCTGTGCCTGCGGGGTGGCCCCGACCTCGTCCTGTACCCCGAGGGGGCCGCCGGGTAAGTGGTGCCTCTGCCCAGCCCAGCACCTCCCGCAGTCACAGCCGGGTGTCAAGAAAGAAAAGAGCGACTGGTGGCCTTGACCGTGATGGCTAAACCTTGCTCTTAGTTGAACATGCAGATACACACGGAACACACCCAGACATGCTTCTCGCCCTGTAAGTCGTCATTACACGTCTGGGGACTGGCTGGAGACGGGGACAGGACTTCCGTGGGGGCTGTAGGACCTTTGGACCACCCTCGCCTGGAGCTGGACCCTGGGTGGCTGCCTCGTCCTCTGCCCTCCCCTTTGCGTGGAAACCCTCTGCAGCCCCCCCAGGCCCCACCCCTTCCCTGACACGGCTCTCCTCTTGGAGGCCTGCACTGCTGTGTGGTCACAGGACCACCTCGCCCTCCCAGCACCACCTCCCATCACCACAGGTGATGCCACACCGTGCAATGTACATGACAGGACCTGGCACCCAGAAACCACCCAGAACCCCCTCTCCCAGCGTTAGTAACTACTTCACACGTGGCCTGTGCCTCATGGAGATGCTGCTCCCTGCACCCCTACCCCACCCTACCCCATCCCACCCCAGCCTCAGAGTCCCCCCTGGCGCCCTGGCGGTGGGAGGGTCTTGCACAGGAAGGGGGGGTGCTGACACTGGCTCGTGGGCTGTAGGGTTGAGAGCCGCAGGGTAGTGCGGGCGTAGAGTGGCCCTCACAGTCAGTGCCACCCTAATTTAGAGCCCTCCCCTCTCTCTGCTCTGCTGTCTGATGGGCCGTCTCTCCACAGGGACTGGGGAGGTGAGGAGCATGGGAGGGTGCCCAGCGGCGGCTCCGGGGTCAGGAGGAGGAGGGAAGCACACGCTTACGACTGCTGCTTCGAGACGCCAGGACCCACGAGGCAACTGAGCTGGACGGCAGGCCAACACGGTCAGGACGGCCCCAAGCCAAAGCTGGAGCCCGGCAGGAGTGACCCGTTCCCTGTGCATGCCACCTCCCGGGGCTCCTGCGTGCCCTACCCCAGCGCCCCGGGCACCGTCCCTGCCTTCCGGAATTCCCCTGGCGCTCACCAGGCCCCCAGTGCCTATGCCAGCCGGCCGAGCAGAGCCTTGCAGGATGGCGAGCAGGGCCCGGTCCACTCTCCCGCCAGCAGCCCCTTCCCCCTGGGGAGCCTGGAGAACCAGGTCCCTCAGCCGGGAGTGCAGTGCCTCGCAGTGGGGGGCTATGCCGCCCAGGACATCAAGTTGCCAGGTGTGCCCATGCCCCCGGAGGCCCCGTGCAACCCCATGTTGTCACTTAACGTGCCCATCAAGATGGAAAGTGACTCTGGGTCCGAGGATGCAGCAGATGGCTACTCTGTGTCGCCAAGCCAGGTGTGGCTGGGAGCCAGTGACGTGGCTAAGAGACAGCTGGTCACTTTCCCTACCAGGATGCACCTGAAAACAGAGCCAGACTCCAAGCACCACCTGTACGCCCCGCACCTGGGGCCTGGCATGCTGGGGGCTCCCCCCAGGCCTGGCAGGGAGCTGGCCCCCTTCCACCCCGCACACTTTGTCTGCCTGGAGCGTGGGCACGGCCCTCCTGAGCCAGAGCCTCCCCCCTGCCTCTGTGTGCGGGGCCACCGGCCCCCCACTCTGGGCTGTGACTGCAGAGCTCCAGGTACCACACCCATGATCAAACTTGAGCCCTTGGACTCACCCCCATGGGCCGCTCACAGCCAGGATGGGGCGCCCAGGATGCTCCCCAAAAGTGCCTTGGCGACACTGGTGCCGCCCAAAGCCTCCGAGTGCTCTTTTCTGCCATAAGCCGGGCGTTTGTTCAGTGGCATCTGCCCCCCTCCGATTGTCAGCTGGGATGGCAGGTGCAGGCCAGAGCCCCTCTTCAGGGCGCTCTGCAAGTGGCACAGGCTCAGTCCTCTGTTATCTGGTGGCAGATGCAAGAGTGTGTTCTGTGTTTTATAAAATATCACCAAAGTTCTTAAATGCAAAGTGGTCTTAAGTCTGTTCAAGTATGACAGTATTTCTCTCCGAGGGGCTAAGTTTTTCAGGAAGCGGCCACAGTGAGGCATGTGGGCCAGGTGGGGTTTACTCCAGGCTCGGGAGGTGGCAGCAGGCTCGGGGCTGACTGGCAGTCCACGGGGCATGAAAGCTGTGACGTTCCCTGTGGCCCCACACCTGCCTCCAGCTCCCCATCCGTTCAGAGTGCAGCCTCGCCATGGGGATTCCACGGCCAGACAGGCCCTTGGGGCTGGAACTCGCTCAGCGGCAGGTGACTGTGCCCCATTCCCGGCAGGAATCTAGGGAGTTCCAGGCAGAAGGCACTGGAAGCATCAGGTCCTGTGGCATGTGCTCTGCGACCCGAATGGAGTTGGAGGCCAAACTGGAGTGGAGATTCACGGGGTGATGTCCCGTTCCTTCTAGAAGTCTCTCTGGGGCTTTGAATAGGCCTCTGAAGATGGTTTACGCTCACCTGTCTCTTGGTGCAGCATGTAACCTAGAGTTCCCGGAGTCTGGGTTTGGAGGTAGAGAGAAGTTGAAAACGTGGAGAAAAGAAACAGGAGAGTGCATTGTCCCGCTGTCTTGCTGGCTGTTCACAGTTTTTCAAATGAGGACTCCAATCACCATCCCAGGAAGAGTTGTTAGAGAAAAGCCAGGCAGGTAACTTCTTTAATTGGAAGGGTAATGCGTTCTGATTGCAGGAAATTTGGATACAAAGCATAAGTCCAAAAGTGAAGGTGACCCTTAATCCCCATCCAGAGATGGCTTGTAGCCGATGGCAAAGTTCCAGGGGAACCCAGGGCATCCCATCGGGGTCTGAAAGCCAGCAGGCAGGAGGAGGCCACAGCAGGGAGGCCCTGGATCTGGGGTCTGCCCATGGCCCTGCCTGTACAGGACAAGGACGCCTATCTTTAAAGTCACTGCCGCTGGGCGTCTCAGGAGGTGGCCGGAGCCCCCGGTGAGGACTTGCTGTTCCATCTGGAAATTCTGCTCTCAGTGCGGGGGTTTCTGTCATTGGTGGTGTTGGGGTGCCCGTGTTCAGTTCCTGGGTTAATGCTGAAACTGTTTGGTAAATGCCACCCTGGGGACCGGCCACTCTGAGGAACACCTACTGCCCCTTCTCGCCCCACGTTGCCCCAGTATCCCATCTACCCAGTTCTCACACGGAGCCTAGCACACCTCTGCTCTCTGGGTAGCTGTGGATTTAATCTCAAAGACAAGCAGTGGAGTTTCAGAATTTTCCTGCTTCTTTCTATTCAAGCTGAGTGCCCACTTCTCATCACAGGAAGCCCCCCCACCCCCACCCCTGTCTCTCAGAAGTAGCCGTCCACTCTTTGTGCTCCCTCCTGGGAGGGTGCTCCCTCAGCTCCTCTCACTTCATTCAACGGAGGGGAAGCAGGCCACCGCCTTCCCCATCCCAGACTACAGCAGACAGGTGAGTGTGTAACTGGGAGAACGGGGGACTGAAGAGATGGAATTCACAGACATCATTGCATTTTTTGCACATTGTAGCCAGATCCCAGCGAAACCAAAGGAGAGCTGTAGGCATGAACCTCACGTGAGGAGAAGCCTTTCCAAACTCATTCAGTGGTCCTTGCTCGAGAGGTGCCTGGACTGCCCCATCCTGCCAGCATCAGGCCCGCGCTGCCCCACCTCCTCCCTAACGTTCAGATGAACCCATCTGTCCACATTCTCTTGGACCCCCTGCATCTAATGGGCCGCCGCTGGGAGGACAGGTCATGCTTGTTGATGTAGAATTCAGCATCTGGACCTCAACTCTGAAGTTTTCTGTCCGCGACCTCCGTTGTGCTTGGACCCAGGGCCCTTCCTCTGCTGAGTCAGCAGCAGCAAAACTTCCCTGAGTCAGCACTTCTGTTATTTTACATGCTTATGTGGGAAAATTTGTGTGGGGAAGACGATGATGGGAGGCAGAAGGTGCAGCTTGGCATTCCTGCTCTGCGATGTCACTAGCAGTGCTAATGACATGCTATCTTCTGTTGTCCGAAGCTTTGACTGTGTCACTGAAACAGGTTACAATCAAATAGAAGGTAAAGATGGGATGGAAGTGGGGAGGGAGGGGAGATAAACACAAATTATATTTTATATTTTTGCAGTTTCTACTGGAAGAAAAAAGTTTTCAATATCTAGACTGATTTGTTGAATTTTACAAATGGATGACTATAATGTAACTTTTTGTATTTTCTTGGTGCCTTTAGAAAGAACTTTCAAATGTATTTCTGATACTGTGGTTTCATTACATTTGCAATATTGATGTTCAATAAATCACAGTAATATGGGTTTAGCATAAATGGAAACATCTACTTGATTTTTCAAATGAAGTCATTTTATTTCCTTTAAAGTGTGTGTTGGCGAATGTACATTCTAAGACAGTCCTTCCCAGGGGAGAGCAGGCCAGCCAGCCCCCATTTGCTGGGCCAAACCCTCCGCAGTGGCCGCCTGTCCTCCCTTGTGCCCCCCGTACCCCATCCCTGTCTTGCTCATGTTCTGCACACTCACCTGTGTTGAGACCTGAGATGGAAGTCACTCGCTTGCACTCTGTCACATGACTACCCCGCTCCTGTGGGGACTGATGGGCATGGGGGTGAATCTCAGACTCTCCAGTGTGCTCCTTGGGACTGAAGTAACTGGAGAAACTGCTTTTGGGGATTGTTCTTTCCCCTGGTCCACTCTTGCATTGATGCACCCTTTGAGCATTCTGGCCTCATGGAGGTGTCTCAGAGTCCACCTGCTGGCCCTGTGTGGGTGTGAAAGCCCCACCCTGGCATCAGGACCACCCCCTCCCCTGCTCCAGGGGACGTTTTTGCTCACCTCACTTTCCCCTCCCTCTTTGCTTTGCCACCCTGGTCATTTCTTATGCTTGGCTGTGAAGTCTGTGCATTTAAAAGGTACATATAAAACTTACTGCCCTAACTGGTTTGGCTCAGTGGATAGAGCGTCGGCCTGCGGACTGAAGGGTACCGGGTTTGATTCCAGTCAAGGGCATGTACCTTGGTTGCAGGCACATCCCCAGTAGGGAGTGTGCAGGAGGCAGCTGAATTGATGTTTCTCTCTCATCAATGTTTCTAACTCTCTATCCCTCTCCCTTTCTCTCTGTAAATAATCAATAAAATATATTTTAAAAAAACTTACTTATTTTGGTTAATCCTCACCTGAGGATATCCCCCCCCCCATTGATTTTTAGAGAGTGGAAGGGAGGGAGTGGGGGAGAGAGAGAGAAACATCACTGTGAGAGGGACATTGATGGATTGCCTCCTGCACATGCCCCAACCCCAGCCAGGTTGGGCGGCAACCCAGGTACATGCCCTTGATCAGGAATCAAACCCGAATTTTTTGGTCCACAGGCCGATGCTCTAACCACTGAGTAAAACCAACCAAGGCAAAGGGTGATTGCTGTTTTTATTCAACACTTTATAGAAGGCATTTCAGTTACTTGATTTTCAAAAAAACAGAAGTCAGAAAAAGATTTTTAATCAATGTTTTCTTCTTTTAGTTTTTAAGGATGAAAAAAAAAGTCATTTAACAAAGCCCCCCCCGCCTTTTCTTTTTTTTTTTTTAAATGACAGGGATCTATTCTTTCAGAGTTCTGGAGGCCAGACAAAGCATCACATTTTTTTTGTTTTTAGAAGCAAAGTAGTAGTTTATGAGTTGTAAGTGTTGTGCTCCATCAAGACCATTTTCCTTCACTTACAGATTGTGTTTTTCATAGCACAATGATGATAGTATACACCTGAATGGAGCCCTCACAAACTATCATTCATAGTAAAGTAAATGGAATCAACAAGAAATGAAAGCAGAAGAGTACATCAGTAGGAAGCTGGAGGCCAGAATAGAGTTAAAACTCCTTGAAGATCCCATACAATGTTCTTAATCATTCTTTGATACTTCCATAAAATTTTCTAGGGGTGATCACTTTCTTTGTATGACACTGGATCCCATAGTTTAATAAATCTAGTTAAGATATTATCATCTCCAAGCTAATTATTTCTGGATTATTTTTCCATTGGTTATGCTTATATGGATGCATACAAGTCCTTCGGTTGATCTCTTACTCCCCTCCCTTCTGCCCCCCAACCCTCTCTGGCCTTCCCACTGCAGTTTGACAATCAGTTTGAGGCAGCTCTGCCTCTGTATCTATTATTGTTCAAAAGTTTGTAATGGTCTTTATTATCCATGAATGAGTGAGATCATGTGGTATTTTTCCTTCATTGACTGGCTTATTTCACTTAGCATAATGCTCTCCAGCTCCATCCATGCCGTTGCAAATTGTAAGAGTTCCTTCTTTTTTACAGCAGCATAGTATTCCATCGTGTAGATGTACCACAGTTTTCTAATCCATTCATCTACTGATGGGCACTTAGGCTGTTTCCAGATCTTAGCTATGGTGAATTGTGCTGCTATGAACATATGGGTGCATATATCCTTTCTGATTGGTGTTTCTGGTTTCTTGGGATATATTCCTAGAAGTGGGATCACAGGGTCAAATGGGAGTTCCATTTCCAGTTTTTTGAGGAAACTCCATACTGTCTTCCATAGTGGCTGCACCAGTCTGCATTCCCACCAGCAGTGCACAAGTGTTCCTTTTTCTCCACATCCTCTCCAGCACTTGTCGTTTGTTGATTTGTTGATGATAGCCATTCTGACAGGTGTGAGATGGTACCTCATTGTTGTTTTGATTTGCATCTCTCGGATGATTAGTGACTTTGAGCATGTTTTCATATGTCTCTTGGCTTTCTGAATGTCCTCTTTTGAAAGGTGTCTATTTAGGTCCTTTGCCCATTTTTTGATTGGATTGTTTATCTTCTTTTTGTTAAGTTGTATGAGTTCCCTATAAATTTTGGAGATTAGGCCCTTATCAGATATGACGTTGGCAAATATGTTTTCCCATGCAGTGGGTTTTCTTGTTGTTTTGTTGATGGTTTCTTTTGCTGTGCAGAAGCTTTTTATTTTGATGTAGTCCCATTTGTTCATTTTCTCTTTAGTTTCAAGTGCCCTAGGAGCTGTATCAGTGAAGAAATTGCTTTGGCATATGTCTGAGATTTTGTTGCCTTTGGATTCTTCTAGAATTTTTATGGTTTCCTGTCGTACATTTAAGTCCTTTATCCATTTTGAGTTTATTCTTGTGTATGGTGTAAGTTGGTGGTCTAGTTTCATTTTCTTGCATATATCTGTCCAATTTTCCCAACACCATTTATTGAAGAGACTATCTTGGCTCCATTGTATGTTCTAAAGCATCACATTTTTAACCATCCTGTTGAACTGAAGAAATTAGGGAGCCCTGCATCCAAACACAGACACTGATAGCATGAGACTCCATTTCCCATTATTGTTCAATGTTGCTACTTTTTAAAGTGACAGTCCTAAAAGCTTTGACCATTTTGGCACATTTTGCTTCATTAGTTTCAAAATGCCTTTACAATTATTAACTTAAAATGTAATTTTAATTTTTTGTTTACATTTTTCACTGCTCGACTTAGTGCTATATTTTCACAATTACTAGGTACAGATGAAATAATAAAGGGACCAGCCATCAGAATAATGAGATACTGCCCCTCCTCAGCTGTGACCTGTGCTGCCCTGCAATGGTGGGGGCTCACACATCTCCATCTTCCTGCCCCGCCCCCCCGCTGTGCACCTAGGTGTGTGCCTGTGTGTCTGTGGGCTCACATGTGCGTGCATGTGTGTGTTCCCATGTGTGTGTGCAGGCACCCATCTCCTGTGCTGCTGCCCTCACCCTTCCTCCCATCCAGATCCAATCCCCGCCTGTTCAGGACTCTGCCCTATTTGTACCATCTCGGTTGACTTCAGAAGGTGCCCAAGGGTAGTCTAGTAGTTGGTAACCGTGAAAGGTTTCCTCTTCAGTTCGAGTTAAGGCAAATAGTGCTTCTCATCACAACAGACAAGCCCTGAAACCCTATTAGTACACTAGCGACCCGGTGCACGGATTCGTGCGCATTGAAAGGAAATTAATTAGAAGGTGGCCAGCGGGGTGGGACTGGGCGAGATGGGCCAGACACACCCTGAATCCAACCTCCTGTGGTCCCTCCAGGCATCGGTGGAGTGAGTGGAATAGTGCTTCTCATCACAACAGACAAGCCCTGAAACCTTATTAGCACACTAGCGAGCCAGTGCACAGATTCGTGAGCATTGAAAGGAAATTAATTAGAAGGTGGCCAGCGGGGTGGGACTGGGCGAGATGGGCCAGACACACCCTGAAACCAACCTCCTGTGGTCCCTCCAGGCATCGGTGGAGTGAGTGGGGGGTCCCTCCAGCAGGTGGGGTCCCTCTGCCTGGCCTGCGGGGATTAGGCCAAAACTGGCTCTCTGACATCCCCTGAGGGGTCCTGGAGGGGTCCCGGAGTGCGAGAGGGCACTCTGCAAAGTTGCCATTATACAGGGTGCGGAATGCAAACGCAAGTGTGCGGTAAACCAGATTCAGGGCAGACAGTGCCCCAGCAACAGCATAACCGACAGCCGAAGGTGGAATCATGCAGCCCCGGGAGGAATTGGGCTCACTCCGCTCCTGTGTTGAGCGTCTGCCCCCTGGTGGTCAGTGCGCATCATAGTGACCAGTTGGATGGTCGGACACAGCATATTAGCCTTTTATGTACAGTAGGTCCTCGGGTTACGTTGGAGATCCGTTCCTATGGTGCAATGTAACGTGATTTCCGCTGTAAGTCGGAACCCACCTACATAAGCACCTATGTCACTCACATGGAGCACATACACAGCCTTAATGAAGTGAAACAGTAAAAAAATTTTAAAAGAAAGATAACAATTCCTGACCTTTACTTGTGGTAAATAAATAATAAAAAACAAAGCATATATGTACATACATCAAAATGACGGAACTTATTTATTTTCTTATAAATAAATGGGAGATGGCGACGTAACCATGAAATGATGTATGTCTCAGCTCAGCATTGTTCCATTTCGTGATCGCCAGTCCCAGGTGGGCTGCTCCCAGGTGGACTTCTGATCTGTTTGTGCTCCCTGATGGGCTTAGTGTTAGGTCGCCCAAGGAGGAACGCAGGAGACCAGAACAGTGAGGGATTACGAATTTATTCGATCATCCGCACCCCAGGTGGCTGAGCCTGGATGGCTCCAGCACCCAGTGAGGGGAGCCAGCAGCTTTTGAAGAACTTTTGGCGGGCTTTTTCTGGGCAGAGAATTCTTTGTGCACACCCGGAGGGAAGATCATGGAATGTGGTCGCTGCAAGTGAAATGAGGTCTCTGCAAAGGGAACGTCCATAGTGAAATGGCCTGAAAAGCCAGTTCCCTGGGGGAGGGGTAGCCATTCAATTGCTCCATCAAACCTAACACCTAGTTCACGTCAGGTTCAGGGCGCAAGGACCACAGCTCACGAAGAAGCTGCTGAGAGACAGCGTGGGGTAGCACACGTGACGCCTATTTACTGAACATCCGCCACCCGGCCCTGAGCCGGGCGGACAGGTGCAGCAGCTGAACAGGGAGACCCCAACGGGGTGGGGCCTGGCGGTCCCGCACCCGGAAGTCAGCTCGGGCTTCCGAGGACGTGCGGGCCACAGCGCGGGTGAAGGAGTCCTGAGGGAGCCCTGCATCCAAACACAGACACTGATAGCATGAGACTCCATTTCCCATTATTGTTCAATGTTGCTACTTTTTAAAGTGACAGTCCTAAAAGCTTTGACCATTTTGGCACATTTTGCTTCATTAGTTTCAAAATGCCTTTACAATTATTAACTTAAAATGTAATTTTAATTTTTTGTTTACATTTTTCACTGCTCGACTTAGTGCTATATTTTCACAATTACTAGGTACAGATGAAATAATAAAGGGACCAGCCATCAGAATAATGAGATACTGCCCCTCCTCAGCTGTGACCTGTGCTGCCCTGCAATGGTGGGGGCTCACACATCTCCATCTTCCTGCCCCGCCCCCCCGCTGTGCACCTAGGTGTGTGCCTGTGTGTCTGTGGGCTCACATGTGCGTGCATGTGTGTGTTCCCATGTGTGTGTGCAGGCACCCATCTCCTGTGCTGCTGCCCTCACCCTTCCTCCCATCCAGATCCAATCCCCGCCTGTTCAGGACTCTGCCCTATTTGTACCATCTCGGCTGACTTCAGAAGGTGCCCAGGGGTAGTCTAGTAGTTGGTAACCATGAAAGTTTTCCTCTTCAGTTCGAGTTAAGGCAAATAGTGCTTCTCATCACAACAGACAAGCCCTGAAACCTTATTAGCACACTAGCGAGCCAGTGCACAGATTCGTGAGCATTGAAAGGAAATTAATTAGAAGGTGGCCAGCGGGGTGGGACTGGGCGAGATGGGCCAGACACACCCTGAAACCAACCTCCTGGCATCTGCGGAGTGAGTGGGGGGTCCCTCCGGCAGGTGGGGTCCCTCTGTCTGGCCTGTGGGGATTGGGCCAAAACTGGCTCTCCGACATCCCCCCCCCGAGGCGCGGACGGACGCTCTGCGCACCTGCGACCGCTGGAGGCCCCTCCTTGTCGGACCGCCGCCCCTTAGTGAAAATCGTGCTGGTGTTCATGTCGCTAGAAATGCCGCAAACATGTCAAAGCGAAAGAAACCAAAGCAAACGCAGGGTTATGTACGCAGGTGGATGCAACTTCGGGATGCAAAGGGAAGACGAAGGGCCTGCCTACGGACGGCGGGTTGCCTGTTCAGGTTTTCTGCATTGGTGCCCATAACTTCATAATCAGAAAAATAAAAAGGAAAGGCAGTGGTTGCAATATAGTTCCATTTGAAAGAGAAATGAGAAAGCATATCGTGTACAAACGGAGGAGTTCTTTAGCACTCAGATTCAGGGCCAACAGTGCCCCAGCAACAACATAACCGACAGCCGAAGGTGGAATCATGCAGCCCTGAGAGGCATCAGGCTCACTCCGCTCCTGCGTTGAGCGTCTGCCCCCTGGTGGTCAGTGCGCATCATAGTGACCAGTTGGATGGTCGGACACAGCATATTAGCCTTTTATGTACAGTAGGTCCTCGGGTTACGTTGGAGATCCGTTCCTATGGTGCAATGTAACGTGATTTCCGCTGTAAGTCGGAACCCACCTACATAAGCACCTATGTCACTCACATGGAGCACATACACAGCCTTAATGAAGTGAAACAGTAAAAAAATTTTAAAAGAAAGATAACAATTCCTGACCTTTACTTGTGGTAAATAAATAATAAAAAACAAAGCATATATGTACATACATCAAAATGACGGAACTTATTTATTTTCTTATAAATAAATGGGAGATGGCGACGTAACCATGAAATGATGTATGTCTCAGCTCAGCATTGTTCCATTTCGTGATCGCCAGTCCCAGGTGGGCTGCTCCCAGGTGGACTTCTGATCTGTTTGTGCTCCCTGATGGGCTTAGTGTTAGGTCGCCCAAGGAGGGCTGGGAGCAATTACAGGCCGGCGGCGGGGCTGCAGCCGGAGCCCCAGAGCGCAGGCGCGCGTGCGCGTGCGTGTCTGTGTGTGTCTGTGTCAGTGTGTGCTTACACACGCATGTGTGAGTACGTACATGATGCGCTTGTGTGGTATGCATGTGTTCCACGTGTGTGTACACACTTGTGTGCAAACATACTGTGGCCTGTGTGCATGTGTGCACGTGTGTGGTGCACACCTAGGTGAATGTGGGTGCTTACAGGTATCTGCGGTGCGAGCCTGCAAACATGCACATGCACGAGTGTGTGCACGTGCGGCATTTGCCCATGCATACCTGCTGCATGTGTGGGCATGTGTGAGGTTACATGTTCGTGTGGGCATGTATATATAGTGTATGTGTGCTTACATGTGGTGTGTGTGTATATAAGCAAGCACGTGTGGTTCCCTCTGCACAGACAGCATATGCAGACATGCATGTGGGGATCCATCTCTGAGAGATAGCGACAGGGCGGGGAAAGAGGGGTCGCTGTGGGAACAATGAGAAACCCAGGCTGATCTTCCCAACTACACTCCCTCCCACGGAAGAGCCTTGAGGAGGGGTCAGCAGGTGGCTCAGAGAGGGGCCAGCAGGTGTCCACCCAGGGGGACAGAAAGTTAAAGTCTCTGGCTCTGCCCCCTGGAGCCAGCTCTGTGGACCCCAGAGCCCGCACGTGTTCTGGGTCCCACAAGTTTCGTTAAGCCATTTCCCCACTCGGACCCTCGGTTTTATCTCTGCCAAACGGAGTGCCTACCTGCAGTGAGAACCCTGAGGAGGGTGTCCGGTTGTAGGAACAGCCTGTGGGCAGCAGGGTGGGGTTCCAAGGCCAGCCTTCCTGTTGGCCTGCACTCTGACCCCAATGGCTCTAATTTAGAATGAGCTTAGCAAGTGCTGGGCACTGACCAAGGCTCCAGGCCACGGAAGCAAGTGGGGACTCAGAAGCACCCCGAAATCCTCCCTGAAGGAGGGCAGTGTTATCTAATTCGCACAAAAGCACTATCTGGGCTGGTGCCGGAGCTGGATGCTGAGGGACCCGGGACAAAGGACATCGCCAGAGAGATGCTGCACATCTCTGCACCCCCAGGGACTGAGCGGTCCTCACCCGCTAGAAATCTCTGAGCAGGAATGACACAGCTATTCTCATGGCCAACACCCTTTTGTCTACCTGCCCACACCAACCAGTGAGGCCTCAGCGACTCAGAAAGTAAGAGTGAATCTCAGGCCTACATCGTCAAGGTCGCCCCAGATGACCTTGAGCTCTACAAGGAAGAAAGACTGTCCTGCCTTCACAGGATGCTGGCAGACCTAGTGGTCAAACCCAGACACCTCTGTGTACGTTTGGGCAAATGGCCTAACTCAGCGGTTCTCAACCTGTGGGTCGCGACCCCTTTGGCGGTTGAACGACCCTTTCACAGGGGTCGCCTAAGACCATCCTGCATATCAGATAGATATTTAGGATTCATAACCGTAGCAACATTACAGTTATGAAGTAGCAACGAAAATAATTTTATGGTTGGGTCACAACATGAGGAACTGTATTTAAAGGGCCAGAAGGTTGAGAACCACTGCCTTAGGCTATCCTCGTGGATTTCAGTGTTTTTGTGAAAGTGTGTGGGAATGGGGAATGGAAATTTTAGGGAGAGAGTGGGACTTATTAATATTTTTGAGATGTTGTGGACAGAAAACATGCATGGAGATGGGTTTGCCACTCTCACCAAATCTCCCTTTTGGCTCCAGGACCAGGATGTGGGTAGAGCTGGGTTGAAGGCAGGTTTGCTTAGTTTCAGAGCATTTGTGCTGTACAGTGCACCTGAGCCTTGTGCCCTCTGGCTGTTGCTTACTAGGCTCTGTTGAATAGTAGAAAGCAGAAATCTGGATGCTATCGACAATAGTGATTTTTAAGGGGAATGGTAGGATGTGTGCTGGGACTTCGACTGGGGTGGTGAGGTGTGCTGTCCCTGTGCCTCCGTGTCCTCGCTAAGACATTCTGGCGCGGCTGCCCCATTGGCACGGCCAAGGGGTGGTGTGAACGCTCTGGAAATAAGAAATTGGTCCTGTCTGGGCAAGAGAAATGCCTTGGAGACTGACATCTAATATGCTGAGTGGTCTGGGGTCCACACAGGAATATTGTCCATATCTCATACCTGTGAATGCCTCTGCTCCCCTTCAGGGTAGAACTTTCTCCATATTGGAGTTGTGAAGGTTTGTATTTCTTATTAAGGAGTTGATAATCCTAGTTCAGTGTTCCTTCAGGCTTACTGGATTAATCAAGTGCTCTTCTTACAGCTCCACTATGAACAACTGTCTATTGGGGGAGGAGGGTTGTACCTAACATTTCTACCTGTCTAACACATCTTCCCCTCCTGTTCCCTCTCCCCCATGCACACAGGGTACGTAACTCGAGTATGTCAGGTTCGGAGATCCCACCTGCTTTTTAACCATGAAGGAGACAGACCGGGAGGCTGTGGCAACAGCGGTCCAAAGGGTTGCTGGGATGCTTCAGCGCCCGGACCAGCTGGACAAAGTGGAGCAGTATCGCAGAAGAGAGGCCCGGAAAAAGGCCTCCGTGGAGGCCAGATTGAAGGTACGAGGCCAGAGAGGCCACAGGCACCTGCTGCACCCCCAGGCAGGACAGCGTTATTTGAGTTTTAGGTTCTTGCTTAGCTTCATTATTGTAATTTTCCTAAATTAGACTTAGTGATGATCTGGAAAGAGACAGAGTGGAACATCACCTTTACTTAGCACATTCCTTCCAACAGTATATTACCAATCAGTAGATTTATAAACAAGATTGTGGGAATAGTTATGCAGTCTGAAAAGAAACCAGAGCCCGGCTGGTGTGGCTCAGTGGTTGAACATTGACCTATGAACCAAGAGGTCACGGTTCGATTCCTGTCGGGACGCATGCCCGGATTATGGGTTCAATCCCCAGACTGGGTGGCAGCCAATCAGTGATTCTTTCTCATCATTGATGTTTCCCTCCCTCCTTCCCGCCCTCTCTCCCTCTCTCTCTTTCTCCCTCTCTCCCTTCTGTTCTGAAATCGATAAAAATATATTTTAAAAAAAGGTTTTGGGAATATTGAAAACACCAGGGTAACAACCTTTAACAGTTAAATTCCTTTTTCTAAAAAGCTCTTATACAGAGTGCTTCCTGAGAATATTTTATTTAGATAATTTAAGCACATGATGTATAGCAGGCTGACTGTGTGCCAAGCATCTGCTGGCCCTGGGTTAGAAGGGAGGAGGAGAGTTAGACACATTAAGAGTGTGTGGGAGTGGGGCAAGAATGAAAATCATTATTTTCAAGATATTTTATGATTTGGATTGGCTTTCAACTTCATTCATATACACACTCAGTATAGTTATAAAAATGTTAAGATCCTGGGCTGCCATGGTTGACAGGCAGTAGAACAGTCTTGAGGATTTGTCTTTGATGAAAGTTAATTCTCACACTGATTTGGCAATGTCAGCTCTCCATTAGAAAATACTAGAATCCAGGTAAGGTAATGGCAGCCTTGATGAGACAGGATGAGGCCATTCATTTGTACCCAGGGGGCATCCCAAAACCCATGGATGGATTTGAAACAGCAGTTTAAAAATTTTAAAATGAATGTGGACCTGCTGCATTTTTAGTCAGAATTTTAATCTGTTCTGGAAGCTTGTGGGATTAACTAAGAATTACCAATAGTGACTTAGAAACCTTGTCTGGTCTGTTACAATCATTGTTATTTATTTCTAAATGCCACTTAAGACTCCTGGGTTAAAGGTGTTTCTGGCCTCTTTTGTGCTGCCTGCTTTTTCCCTTCCCTTGCTGTCCACCTGCTGTGCTCTATCATGCTCTCTTCCTTCGGACTGTACAGTTCACTAGGTGGCATTCCTGTGGGCCTGAAGAGTGAGTCCAAATCTTACGTGTACCAGTTCTGTGTAGTGGGGCTGGCTGTCCTTGAGCAGAGACTGGTTTGGGCTCAATGTCAGGAGACCCCTCGTTCCTAAAGCTGATAAGCAAATCCTGACAGTTTTCTGTACCTAGATAAGGCCTGTTAGGAAACAGGCACCTGAGAGATCATGGAAGGGGTCCAAAGCAGGTGTGGGGAACCTTTTTTCTGCTAAGGGCCATTTGAATATTTATAACATCATTTGCAGGCCATTCAAAATTATCAACTTAAAAATTGCTTTTTAAATTTTTTGCTATATTTGGTCAAACATTTAATAATTCACCTCTAATTCCTTGGCAGGGCCAGACCAAATGATTTTTCATACGGCTGGTGGGTTGGATATTCCTCACCCCCGTTCTAAAGATACCATTTAAGGGGTGGCCATAGGAGCTAAGGCGCACCCACAGTGGTGTCCATTCTCTTCAGGCAGAGCGGCTGGGGTAGGAGTGTTGTGAGGTTTTCTCAAGAAGCTTTAAAAGGCATTGTTGTTTTATTCTAAGGCAGCAATAAGGAAAAAAGAAAAAGTTCCCTTAGGAATCAATTAGGTACTTGAGTTTTATTCTCTTTTCTCTGGATGTTGACTGTACCCTGCTACTGAGATGGCATTTCTGCACTTGAACCTCCTGGGAAGATTTGTTGTGGCTGCCCAGCACTGCTCACTGCTCACTGTCTCCCCCAGGCAGCTATCCAGTCTCAGTTAGATGGGGTGCGCACAGGCCTGAGCCAACTCCACAATGCACTGAACGATGTGAAGGACATCCAGCGGTCCCTGGCCGATGTCAGCAAGGACTGGAGACAGGGCATCAACACCATCGAGAGCCTCAAGGACGTGAAGGATGCTGTGGTGCGGCACAGCCAGCTCGCTGCTGCTGTGGAGAACCTCAAGAACATTTTCTCAGGTAGCCAGGCTGACGGCGGGGCCAGTGGGCACCACGGGCATCGCAGGGCAGAGTGCTACCAGTGCTCATGCCCGTGGCTCTTGCTTGGTTTTCCTTGCTCTGTGGGTAATGCAGAGGCAGTCCAGCCTCTGTGCAGTGTGTTGTGTAGACCTGTCTCAGAGTTGGTAGTAGGTGTGATTCCTTGCTTACACAGTTAGCTTATTGTATTGAACATGCATAGAAATGATCAACTGAGCAAGTAAGAGCTAGTAGTTCTGTGCTTGTCAGGACAGAGGCACAGAAGTGGGTAACTGAATTAGTTATGTGTGAGCTGCGTTCCTTCAAGTGGTTAGATCAGTAGACCAGCTGGGATTTTCTGGGTGCAGAAGAATAAAGATGAACCACTCCTTGAAAGGAGCTTGTGGTCTGCGAGAAGAAGCAGCCCTGTGAACAGGACAGAGGGAGTAGTCCCCAGAGGGAGAGGTGATTAAGGAGAGCAGCAGTTCCCAGGAGCAGGAAGAGGATATACAGGCTAGGGGCCTTGAGGGCTTGGGAAGGGCATGCTCTCGAGTCTCAGTCTCAGTTGGAATCAGACTTGGTGGAGGCTGTGGGGCTGGTGGGGCTGGTGTGGGGGCAGGAAGGTGTCGGAATGACCCTTTCAGAGTAATCTTCCCAACACCTCCATAGTGGTAGGAAGAGTGTCCCATGGACTATTCAGGATAGTGTTGGCTGTCACCCTGGTGGGCTCCCTTTGTGTTCAGCACAGCTTCCTCATGTGGTGCTGTGATGGGAGCTCCTGGTGTGCTTCCCCCAGAGCCTGTCCCTCCACTTGTCTCTTTGCCTCTGTCAGATTCATCAGCATTCCAGCAAGAAACTTTGGGGTGGTCTGACCACTCCCTGCCTTTATCTCATGTTTGGTCTCTGGAAGTTCTTTCTGTCTTTCCCCAAACTGCTCAACCTCTGAGTGTAACCTAGAACAGTTCTTTTCACTTGCCCACTGCTGTGAATCCAAAGCACAGGACGCCTTGTTCCTGCCACACTGTACCTTGGAGATGTGTCCTGTTCTCATGCCTGTGTCTGAGGGCAGCACTGTTGAATACCTGCTCTCATTGCTCCATGCGTACTCATCTTGTCCCTTTTTCTCTAGTGCCAGAGATTGTGAGGGAAACCCAGGACCTCATAGAGCAAGGGGCGCTCCTGCAGGCCCACCGGAAGCTGATGGACCTGGAGTGCTCCCGAGACGGGCTGATGTACGAGCAGTACCGTATGGACAGTGGGAACACTCGTGACATGTCCCTCATCCACAGCTACTTTGGGAGCACGCAGGGGCTCTCTGACGAACTGGCAAAGCAACTGTGGATGGTGCTACAGAGGTCGCTGGTCACCGTCCGCCGTGACCCCACCTTGCTGGTGTCAGTTGTCAGGATCATTGAAAGGGAAGAAAAGATTGACAGGCGCATACTTGACCGAAAAAAGCAAACTAGCTTTGTTCCTCCGGGGAGGCCCAAGAATTGGAAGGAGAATATGTTTAAAATCTTGGACAAAACTGTAATTACCAGAATCGAGGGCACACAGGCTGACACCAGGGAGTCTGACAAGATGTGGCTCGTTCGCCACCTAGAAATCATAAGGAAGTACGTCCTAGATGACCTCATCGTTGCAAAAAACCTGATGGTTCAGTGTTTTCCTCCCCATTATGAGATTTTCAGGAATCTCTTGAGCATGTACCACCAGGCCCTGACAATACGGATGCAGGAGCTTGCATCGGAAGACCTAGAAGCAAATGAGATTGTGAGCCTGCTGACTTGGGTTTTAAACACCTACACGAGGTAACACTAACTTTACATCTTGTGTTTTCTTTTACATTGAAATTATAAAAACATACTGACTGGCTCTAAACAGCTACTGTTGTTTTGCTCCTCTCAGGTGCTTGGCACCCACAGGTATTAGTTTCTGGTTGATGAAAGCCTTTCTAGTCCATCTGTGGGCCTTGTCCTTGAGGTCGGGCCCAGCCGCTAGTTGTGTGAATCATCTTATGTTTGGGTGGTGCCTCTGCCCTTGACATCCAGTCCATATTGAGCAGTTCAGCTTGGACTTTCCTGTGGTACTAAGTGTTCACTATGTACTAACCTGCTTTCTCCATGAGATGACACTGAGCAGGTGGTTTCACCTCAATTGGCAGGTGAGAAGACACTTGGGCCCAAAAGGTCCTTCAGAGTCACGTGGTTGGTGAGGAGACACCAACTCACTCTTTCCCCAGGTTTGGTTTCTTCTTCTCACCATTATGTTGGGAAAATCAGTTATCCTTTTCCATTTCAGCCTTGGGGCTTTGTCATTTCACAAAAGTGACATGAGCCATTTCATTCCTGTATTAGCTTAAGGTAGGGTTTAGAAAACGAGGCAATGGTGGGGTATTCTGAATTTCTTCAAGATTAGCTAGCTGAGAGGAAAACACATTTTTAATCTTGCATGGTTTTGTGAATAGAAAACAGGGTATTAAGTACTGTATTGGAATTTTTTTTTTTTTAGTCTTATTGCTATTGTGTAGAAATTAATTAAATCTCTTGTTTTTTTAGCAGTAAGGTTTTGGGATGTTTTTTGTTTGTGTAACGTCTTACAGTAGAAAATATGTACATTTCAATGCAGAAAAATATAAAGAGAGGAAATACCTTTTTAATGATGATCCTTGTGGCTGCAGCTTTTGTTGCCTTCTGGGTGCTGCCCTCACACAGCCCGGGAGTCCACAGCTGCCATGATTGCCCCATCTGTCAGTCATCTCCATGCAGCCTTGGCCTACACGTGTTAACCGTGAGGAAGGCATGTGATGATTTTCTTCCCTTTGTACATGAGCACAGGGAGTCATGTGCCCAGTTCACGTGGCCCCAAGTCAAGTGGGGAGCAGGATTCAAATCCAGATCTGGGCCCTCGCCTGAGCTCCAGCCACCTGACTGCGGAGTGTGTGTTTGTGTGACATGCCCAGTTTTGTGTGTTGGTTTTGTTTTTCACTCACTACATTGTAAGCACTTTTCTGTTCTTGGGAACTCTTGGGCAGCTTCCTATTGTCATCCCATTCTATCATAGTGGACTTTATCATGGGAAGAGTTGAACTGCTTTCATACTGCAAACATCTTCATGCTGAATTAAGGTTCTTGGGATGAAAGTCATGTGGGTTAAGTAGACAGTCTTTTGACATTGGCATAATCTTATAAAGATTATAAGATTGACTTGGATTTCTGATAAAGAGTGGACTAGTGTCGTTTAAATACACATTTAGTAAATGCAGCATAAGGCACATGAATTTTCTGAGCAGTTGAATCTTAGACTTTTAAGAACCCAACCACATACACAGGTATTAACTTTTATAGGAAAACGTTTTTCTGAAACTTAGTCCACATCCCTGCTTTCTTAAGCACAGTAGACTGGATTCGGTGACGTTGTTCTTGCTGACTTGAGTTTCACTGTGGATGTCATGTGTTCTCTGCATTAGAGATTATTCTCCTGTTTCATAGACATGTCTTTTCCACACCCCCTATTTGTCCTGGTCTTCCATGGGAGGCACCGTGGATGGAACAAGCAGATCTTGCCCTCACGGGGCTTCTTTGCTAAGTGGCCCTCCAGTACCCTGTGGCGTGGGCACAGGGGCTCCTTGGCCAGTGCTCTTCCTGCCTCCCCTCTTGACTTCCTTAAGGGTGGTTGGGTATTTGTGTGTGAAAAGAAATAGCAACACTTACCTGAGACTTTCTATTTTTCTGGTTCTTAATCTCTCTCATTCCTGGGCTTTTCTGTAGCACAGAGATGATGGGAAATGTGGAGCTGGCCCCGGAAGTGGATGTCAGCACCCTGGAGCCTTTGCTTTCTCCAAATGTGGTCTCTGAGCTCCTGGACACATACATGTCAACTCTCACTGTGAGTAGAGCACTGCGTTGTCCCAGACGGTCTGTGCCTAGTGCCCAGACATGGCCTTGGGTCTCCAAGTATCGTGGAACTGATTCCAGTGAGCCAAAGCGGGGAGTGAGACCCTGCCTTGACATTGGCTTCCTAAGGATACGCAGGCTCTGTTTTGGGAAATCAGGTCTTGAAACGTACATTTGCCAGTTAGAGGAGGAGAGTGGCTCACTCTCTGGCCCGGGATCTGAAGATTGGGGTATACATTCCAAGGTATGGAAACTGTCTCTGTTTGGAGGGCTGGGCCTGGTAGGCTCGCAAGACCCCAGGACGTCCTGCTGATGTATGGTGGCACCTGCCAGCCTCTTACCATTGATCTGGGAGTGAGAAGGTGGCAGTTAGGGCACCAAATATTGCCCGGTGACCCCAGGGTCTGCTCTTGGGATGGTGATGGTGTACCTCCCCCCCAGACAGTGTTCTGATATGTGGAGGGCTCTGTGCGCGGGAGGTAACAGTGCTGGTGTCTGGTCTTCCACAGACAGGACTGCCTCCATCTTCCATGTATGTCTGACAAACCCAGCTTGTCCTCCAAAAGGATAAGTTGGTGGAGGTGGTGAGGGCACCACCACTGTGGAGCTAGCTCTTGGGATGGCTTTTCTGTCATTCCCTTGTTTGGGAACAGGAATTCCCAGGGTGCTGTGTTTGGTTTCTGCAGCTGCCCCACTTAATCCTCGGCTCATGGGGCCTGTTCTTTTCTTCCTTGATGCTAAACTTCCTTAGTCAAACATCATTGCTTGGTTGCGGAAAGCTCTAGAAACAGACAAGAAAGACTGGATAAAAGAGACTGAGCCTGAAGCCGACCAAGATGGGTACTACCAGACAACACTCCCGGCCATCGTCTTCCAGGTACCATCTGCAGATTCTGAGGTTCATTTCTAGTTAATAGGGTCTGCGGGTTTCACAAACAAACACAAGGTGCATCATTTCATAGTGAAGATAGAAAGAAGCTCCCTAGTTCCTTAGGTCCTTCTCTTTCTGGAGCTGAAGAACTGGAGGGTTGTATCTGGCAAGTAGTTCTTCCCAGGGTCATTTTAGTTTTCCTAACCCTTTTTTACCTGAACTAGAAGTGAATTCCGTGTTATTTATGTGTAACACTCAGATTTGAGTTTGCTTGTTTGGAGTTTCTGATATTGTAAATGGCCAAGATATATCTTCATAAATATCACAAAATTGAGTCCAACCTGATGGATTTGGGGAAGAGTCCTTTAGATTTTAATGATAATCATGCATTCTTACAATGAATTTACTTTTAATGTCCTGTCGCCTGCTGGTATCCCCCAGTGTCCTCTTTTTCTTTGGCCCATGGAATTTTTCCCCTTTGAGTGAGTTGCTGACAGTAGGAGGGCTGAGTCCTATTGGAATATTCGTATGGCACTCTGTCTGCGGACTCTAGCCAGCAGAAGTGAGTGTTGGTGGTGTTTTTCTCCAGGTGATACCATTACTTAGCCATGGATTGGTCCTCACCTTTTCTTTGATTTGGAAAGTATGACATGGTAGCCCATTTACGACAAGGACCTGGGTTGAACTTTGCCTGCTGGCCCTTCTGTTTTTCCAAGTCCGGTTCCCCTCAGCTCCAATATATGTCCTAATTCTTCTTAAGAAATACACATCGCTAATCACAGTGCAGCCCCTGGCACCCATATCACCGCGTCTCTGGGCCCTCCATCTCCCTGTCAACTGCCCACTTCAAGGAGACCTGCCTGTTTGCAGGTGATTAGGAAATGGTTCACTTGTTTTTTTATCCGGTGAGAAAGTTATTTGTTTAACTTTATTTTTCACATGTTTTCATTTTTTTTTCTCTGAATTTGGATTGTCCTAACTACCAGTTAGCAGATGGGGGTTTTATATAACAGGAAACATTTGCTGTTGTGAATTTATGTCAAAATTCATAAGTTTTCCAATTTTTAGATGTTCGAACAGAATCTTCAAGTTGCTGCTCAGATAAGTGAAGATTTGAAAACAAAGGTACTAGTTTTGTGTCTTCAGCAAATGAATTCTTTCTTAAGTAGGTATGTATTTTTGCCAGTGTACTAATTTAGAAAGTTTATGTTTTTAAAAATTAAAAGTAAAAATGTGTTGATCCTGATATGCCTGATATTAAAAAAAACTTAAGCCTGGGTTGACTGTAGTCACCTTCTTTTGTTATTTAAAAAGGCAGCTTTTTCTTGCTCCCTCCTATTGAAGGTATTTCACCAGTCCCCTGAGAGCCAGATCTGATCTGTGACGTCCCCAGCAATGTAGTCAATATACCGCAGGATTGGAGTTAGAGCTTCTTCTGAGACATGTATCCTTCCCCTAGTCTGACTTTCTAGGGTGGGGAGGACAGCTCCAGGTGCAGTGGTCACTCTGAATTGCCACCCCTGGGAGGCACCCCCAATAGAGCCAGCCCTGGATAGGGGGTTCAGAGGGACAGCCTCCAGGACACCTCCCTCCCTTTGAATTGTTCATGAAGAAGATTTTTCAAACCTGTGCACAAGTAGAAGAATGACATAAATAACTGTTTACCCATCATCCAGGTTCAAAAGCTACCCCTTTAAAGCCCTTGCCTCATCTGGTCTCTCTACCTCCTCCCCTTTCCCTCTTTCTTTCTCTGCTGAAATAACTTTAAAGAAAATCCCGTTGTATCATTTCCCCTGCATTCTCTACCCTAACTAAAGTGCTGTCAACCCATATAAAACTTGCACAATTACTCCATGGGACCATGTGATACCACTTTTGTATTTGGATTTTCCCAGTGGTTGCAGACATATTATCTCTTTATAGTTAGGTATTCTACATCATGTGTGGTTTTTTGGGTTCTCAGCTCTCTGGTACCGGAGAACAGTCCCTTCCCCTCTTCAAGCCATTGGCTTATGGAGATGTGCACATTGTCCTGTAGAGCAGCGGTCACCAACCGGTGGTCCGTGGACCACTGGTGGTCCGTGAGGTCCGAAAGGTTGGCGACCGCTGCTGTAGAGCATCCAGCATCCTCCAGCCTGGGTCTCAGATTGCCGTCTGCCCACAAACCACAGGTTGTCTCTCAAGACTTGTAGGATTCCCCTCTTTACTTACTGTTCTGCAAGAACCCTGCATAGGTGGTGTGTATGCTCCGCATGGCAGCACATCAGGAGATGCGTGTTTCTCTATCCTGTTCTGGTGGCTCATTGCCAGCAGCCAGTCCCTCAGAGTCCCCATCGGCCATCCATCTGGGGAACATAGCCTGAGTTAGTCATTTTGTTAGAGGAATGAGATGGGATTCTTCTGTAAAGAGGAAGTTTTTCTCATCTGCCCCAGCGGTTTGATTACCTGAACCACACTTCGTACAAAAAGGTAGAATAAATACTGAATAATTTCCCTTTAATTGTCAATGTTCAGTTTGGTCCTTTCTTAAGATCTGTTCTACTCCTGTACATGTTAGAGAATCTTCATAATAAATTAAAAAATAAAGCATGTAGCCATCTCAGTTGTTTGTTTCTGTGATATCTAAAGAGTCTAATTTATATTTAACACATGACAGTGTTCCTGTTGTATAAGTTTCTAGGGGAATTATGTCATATAAATAAGATAATACTTTCTCAATTACTCACCATCAGATATTTCAGAATATTTGTATAATCAGAACACTAACCCCCTATTTCAAAGGGTTGATAGGAAGTTAAATTGTAATTATTTATTTATTTATTTTTTAATATATTTTATTGATTTTTTACAGAGAAGAAGGGAGAGGGATAGAGAGTTAGAAACATCGATGAGAGAGAAACATCGATCAGCTGCCTCCTGCACATCTCCTACTGGGGATGTGCCCGCAACCCAGGTACATGCCCTTGACCGGAATCGAACCTGGGACCTTTCAGTCCGCAGGCCGACGCTCTATCCACTGAGCCAAACCGGTTTCGGCGTAGTAATTTATTTTAAATGACCAACCTTTATTTTCTTCTATTAGTATAGAGTGTCCCCCCAAAAAAATTTTTTAAAGACTCATCTGGTCAAGTGTTAGTGATGTGAAACATCTGTTTAGGTATGATGTCAGCGTGGCGTTTGAAATACCTGCCAGTTATTCTCTGATGCTATTTGATGTGGGTTGTGTTCCTCAGATACAAAGACGAAGCTCAGTTGTATAAAGAGGAGCACCTGAGAAACCGGCAGCACCCGCACTGCTACGTCCAGTACATGATCGCCATCATCAACAACTGCCAGACCTTCAAGTAAGTGGTCGTTGGGGATGAAGACAGGCATGTGAGAACACTCAGCTGCCTCACTGAGCCTCAACTGTTCCCTTACAGAGAATCCATAGTCAGTTTAAAGAGGAAGTATTTAAAAAATGAAGTGGAAGAAGGCGTGTCTCTGAGCCAGCCAAGCATGGATGGGATTCTGGATGCCATTGCAAAGGAGGGCTGCAGCAGCCTACTGGAGGAGGTCTTCCTAGACCTGGAGGTAGGGCACTCTGGCTGTGCATTCGAGCTGAGTGTACACCTGCCTTCATCCTCGGTTACAGTTAAAGCGCCGTGGCTTTTCTATGTGGTGTAGGCCCGAGTTTTGGTCCTTCTGCTATGCAACTGAGTAGACACTCCCTATAAATATCAGTGGATTACAAACTAGATCAAGTATGTCACAGGGAGACTGTTATATTCGTTAGCATTCTTAATGCCAAACCAAACTGAGAACACGTGCATGGTGCATACGCATGTCACATAGACCAGTCTCAGTTTTGAATAAAGATACAAAAGAAAGTCATTAACAAAATGCATTTAACTTCATATCAAAGGCATAAATAACAAGTAAGGTTTTTTTCAGAAATGCAAAGATGGTTCAACATTATACAGATGTATTGGCAGAAACCAGAATATATTTAAAATAGAAAGCCATGATTATTTCAGGTTCTCTGGAAAGGAGCTCCTAGGATGATTGGTGGGATAATTTCATGATGTCTGTTACTTTCTCGAAAATTATTTAGAAAACAAATGAAATGTATGAATTTGAAATTATTTCAAAATATGAAAAAAAAGACAGTATCCAAAAGTAGATAAAAGACATGAGTAATCTTTTCACAGTAAAAGGGTCACAAATATCCTAAATATGAAACAAAACGTTCAATCTTACTGATCTTCAAAGAAATGCAAATTTAAAAAGTCTTATTTGTTTCTTATCAAAATGACAAAGATTGCAAACATTGATACCACTCAGTGTTGTTGAGGGCAAAATATGAGGGACAGTCTTTTTTTTTTTTTTAATCCTCACCCAAAGATATTTATTGATTTTATAGAGGAAGGGGGAGAGAGAGAGAGAGAGAGAGAGAGAGAGAGAAACATTGATGTGAGAGAAACAATGATCCATTGCCTCCCGTACACACCCAAACCAGGAATTGAACCCACAACCTTTATGGTATATGGGACAACACTCCAACTGAGCCACCCAGCTGGGGCCAAGGGACAGTCGTGTTCTGTGTAGAATATGAATTGTGCAGCTTTTGGAAGACAGTTTGGAAACAGCTAATTAAGGTTTTAGTTTCTATACTTTTTGAGCAATTCCACTTTTAGGAGTTTCACCTGCAGAATTTTGCGAATTCACTGCAGCATTATTCAGTTGCAAAATGTGAAAAATTTTAAATGTTCATCAGAATTGGGTAACTAGAGTATTCATATAATACAAGGTGGGGCAAAAGTAGATTTACAGTTGTTTGCATGGACAATAATACAATAATTAATAAACAATAATTAATAAATAATAAACTTTCATATACTCACAATGTAAACCTACTTTTGCCAAACCCTGTATATGTAGTCATCAATGGTGAAATGTTTACACACAGATACCTGCATATCTCACAGGTATGTGTCATTTGAGCCCTGTGTGGTTAAAGTACATACTTGCAGGTCACCCACCAGTAGTGCTTGTGATTACCAGGTGCTGTCACATCAGTACATCAGACAGACATGCACATGACTTGGGGACAGTGTCAAGGTGATATTTTCTTTGGGCTGTGCTTTTTAGCAACATCTCAGTGAGCTGATGACAAGAAAGTGGCTGTCGGGATCGAACGCTGTAGACATCATCTGTGTCACCGTGGAAGACTATTTCAATGATTTTGCCAAAATTAAAAAGCCGTATAAAAAGGTAAGAGTGTGGGGGCACATTCACATGGTGTGAATTCACCTGCATCCTAGAGCCCAAATGGCATTTTGTGTAGAATCCAGTGTCAGATTAGTTCTGTGAATTGAAGTTCCCAGGTGGTTTTATTAACCTAAGGCAGGTAGGAGACATCAGTGTCTAAAGATAAGGTGGAGGTGGCGATGATGGGGCCTCTGAGTGAAGATTTAGACCATTCATCTGACTACTGTCTCCTGACACCCCACTAAACCCACAGTGACACACGGCCTAAAACCTGGACCCTGAGGTGGGGGTACTGGCTGTGGCTCTGATGAGAGGATGGGCAGAAAGGCAGTCCCCTGTCCAGATCCCCGTCACAGCACGTTGGCTGCCGGCCCTTTTCCACTCCACAGAGGCCCCGTGAGAACAGGGAGCTCCTGTGTTACTCACTGTCTGAGGTCTTAAGCATAACATGCCATTATGTCCTCATCAAGGGCTTGATCATCTTTCTCATATGCACTTGGCCTTGTATAGTTTTTGCTATTAAAAGTGTTACTTTGTAAAATCAGGCTTTCTAACTTTTTGTTTCTAAAAATTAAGTGTTTTTGATATGTTGACCTCATATCTGGACACTTTGTAAAATTTTCTAATTGTTCCTAGGATTTGTCTCCACATCTTTTCATGTCTCTATGCAGACAGGTGTTTTATCTCTGAACAGTGACCTTGTGTGTTTTCATTTCTGATCCTTACAGCTTTTATGTCTTCTCCATGTCTTGTTGCACTCGACACCCAGCCCAGGGGGGGATCCATGTTTAATTCCTAATTTTAAAGGAAATTCTTCTAACTGCCATTAAAAGTGATACTTGCAGGGAGACCGAGGTGTTTTAAGTCCACCTGACTCATGGGTCCTTTCACAGCTGATAGGAGCCTCTGGTGCTTAGATGTTGGTGGGACCAGCTCTGGTCAATATTGAATTTCTTGTTGCTTGCACAGTTTTTGGTTCCACTTTTTATTTCTTTGAACATTTTGAGTATTGACTTAACAGTTGATCTCGGCCCCATGTTTGGAGTCCTTGAGCCGGGAGCTTGTTGTCTCTGCGGACTCCCAGTCTTAGTGTCTCGTCTCCTAGTCTGATTGGAGTTCATGCCTAAACTGAGAAGGTCTGACCCTGGTCTCAGCAGTGGCCCCATATGGGTGCTTGGTGCGGTCCTGCTTGTCTTATTTGGGGCCCCTGGGGCCCCTCCTTTTGGCACGGGATGGGGAGCATCCAGCTTCCCCAAGTAGACACAGCTTCTGTTTGGTGTGGGGCTGTGATGTTGGACATCACGTCATTGCAGTTTGATTTACATACTTGCGGGATGACTGCCTGGTGCCCATGTGCTGCTTAAGGGTGGGCTCCGGTGGAAGCTGGGATCTACACTGTGTCACACATTGTGGAGAGAACCATGGTCTCCTCTGAAACTTCCTCAAATGGATGGACTCGGGTTCCTCCCTCCTCTGAAGCACTGTCACCATTTCCATAGACTGGTCATTAAACAGCTCTGTGGATGAGGATTGTGTGTGCTTCATGCATCTGTCCTGTGGAGCCTGTCTGCCTATGAGGGCTGGAGTTGGGGCCTGGCCTCAGCTCCCTATTTTCCCACTGACCCCCACTCCGCTCGGAGGGTGAAGTGCTCTGAGATGGGTACAGAACAGGGCAGCTCCGTGGACGCCCATCTGCATGGCTCTTGCCAATGCTGTGCCCTGCCTGCATAATTCCCTTTCACCATTGGGCTTTAGGGAAACAGAGTGAATACTGCTATGATTTTCTAAAGTAAAATTTATAATTAAAAAAGTCACAGATGTACTTATTTACCTAATATATTTACTCTGAAGTTCTGCCATTTGTGCTGACGGGAAATGGGAAGGAATGTGTTCTGTTCACATGTCGACCTACATGTAAAATGAAGCCCAGATGTTCGTGGGGCTGACACATCTCTGCTCTTCAGCGGATGACGGCGGAGGCACACCGGCGCGTGGTGGTGGAGTACCTGCGGGCTGTTATGCAGAAGCGCATCTCCTTCCGCAGCCCTGAGGAGCGCAAGGAGGGCGCCGAGAGGATGGTCCGGGAGGCCGAGCAGCTGCGCTTCCTGTTCCGCAAGCTGGCGTCTGTGAGTGCCACCGCCTCATACCCTTCACTGTCACTAATAAGTGTCGCTATGACTTCTTTTCCTTCCCACCCCTGGGACTTTAGGGTAGTTGATCAGGATCAGGAACCAAGTGACTTTTGTAAACCGGAGGATCTGCATGCAGATCTGTCTGACCTGTGGTTGGGGCACCTGCACTCAGGGCAGTAGCTTCTAGGCCAGCCGTGGGCAAACTACGGCCCGCGGGCTGGATCCTGCCCGTTTGAAATGAATAAAACTAAAAAAAAAAAAAAGACCGTACCCTTTTATGTAATGATGTTTACTTTGAATTTATATTAGTTCACACAAACACTCCATCCATGCTTTTGTTCCGGCCCTCCGGTCCAGTTTAAGAACCCATTGTGGCCCTCGAGTCAAAAAGTTTGCCCACCCCTGTTCTAGGCTCTTCTGGTGGTAGCATGTAGCCAGACCTCAGCTGTGCGACACAGTGCTCACATGTCCCCTCCCTTATGAGGGGCTAAGCTGATTTCATGATCCACCCAGACCCCCACCCCCGTGTCTGTGCTCCCACGGGAATGGCCCCCTGTGGGAACCAGTCTTGGTGTTTATGTGAGAGAAGGGAGTGGGCTGGTCAGGCATCCTTGGCCAGAGAGAGGGTTTGACAAACTCCAGCCTGCGTCTGCCTGGAGGCATGGTGGTGCTGCGTGCTGCTCATGGCCTCCATACTGACTTCTAGGGATTTGGCGAAGATGCAGACGGGTACTGTGATACGATCATCGCTGTTGCAGAAGTGATTAAGCTGACAGACCCATCCCTGCTCTACCTTGAAGTCTCGACTCTGGTCAGCAAATACCCAGACATCAGGTAATAGCCTCCTGTCTCAGCTGGAACTCAGGGAGCGGAGCCGCAGGATCATTCCTAGGGTCCTGGGCTTTAGGCATGACCCCAAGGGGTGACAGTAGTGTGCCAGGTCTGGACTTGTTTGAGGATGAGCTATGCAGACAATAGTTGCAGGCAGAGTGGGATTCTGAGAGTGATAACGGACATGCTTATGTCTTCTGTGGCCTCTTGCCAGCCCTGCCATGGTTCATGTAGCTCCCAATGGTCAGACTGCACGTAGGGCTGGGTGGAGGCTCAGTGTGGCTGAGCAGTGGTTTTAGGAAGCTTGTGTTGTGCTTGTAGTGGGTTCATGGAAGGGAGCCAGTGTGCCATGCTTGCCAGAACTCCTTCCAGCTTTCATGTGGACAATGCTGGCTGCAGGCTCCCACCAGCCTTTGTGAACCCACCCGGGTCAACTCAGCCAGGTTTCTTTTCCTGCTGCTGTTCTGGTCTTGCTGTGAGCAGAAAATCCAGTGGTCCTATGCTCTCCAGGGTCATCGTGCTTTAATTCGTTTATTAAACAAAGATTTAGAAAAGCAACCTTTAAAAATCTTTGCAATTGTAGATTGAAAAAAAGACTAGATTATAATATGCAAACTTAGGCTTCTCTCCCTCTGATCTGACAAGGGAGGCGTGTCTTTCACCTGCAGCTATTGACCCTGTTCTGGGATCCTCAGTGCCCGCTGAGCTGCAGGCAGGGATGGGGGGTGAGGGGCCAGGGGGGGCGCGTGGAAGGTGGGGAGGTGGGGGCACTCAGTGCATACCCCCATACACCCCTGCCATTTCCCCCACTTTCCCAGGGATGACCACATCGGCGCACTGCTGGCCTTGCGAGGGGATGCCAGCCGTGACATGAAGCAGACCATCATTGAGACACTGGAGCAGGGCTCCACACAGGTGAATCCAAACTATGTGCCCATCTTCAGGGAAATCATAGTTCCCAGTCTGAACGTGGCCAAGCTCCTCAAGTAGCCTTTCAGTCTCTGTCTGACCTGTGGTTGGGGCACATCTTCATCCCACGATCTTCATTCCATGTGTGACATCCAGTGTGACTCATGGTGCCGAGAGCAAGGCTGCCTGACCAACAGGTGCTCTGGTGGCGTGTTCTGACCCTCTCATCTTGTTGTGGCCCAGCTTTGTGGGCAGGATCCTGGCTGACTTCTGGTTCACCTCTCATCTCCCTTCTGTAGTGTCAGCACTTCTGATGCTGCTGTTCAATAAAAGTAAACGCTGTGGGAAATGAGTTTCCCAGTTGTTTCTTACTAGTGGTGACCACAGGGGCCCAGACACAGCATCTGAAGGCGCCCCCATCTCCCTGCCGCCCTCACCCGCCTGGACAGGTCCCACCGGTCTCCTTGTGGCCCGCTGCTCCACACCCACACAGGCAGCCCTCGGCGGTTCAGATTTATGGGCCTTGCGTATTCCTGACTCAGGGTCCCTGAGACCCTTTTTCTGTTACTCAGCTGTCTCTCCATGGCTGCCTTCAGTGGTAGCTTTGTTTTACACATTAATCTTCATACCAGGTTCATGGAAGGGTCCATCCAGGATACATGGTGAGCCCCTGCGTGTGCCTCCCCAAACTTTCTTCACCCTCCATCCCAGTGAGCGAGATTTCTTAGGTGAGTGGTGCCTGGTACAGCTGCACAGTGCTGACTAAGACAGGAAGGAGAGGAGTTTGCCTGTTCCTCTGTCGCAGGCCCCTTCCACCCTTGATTCAGGCTCCCAGGGACTGGCCAGTTCAGGCTGGAGGGTCGTCCCTCAGGAAGACGTCTGTGCTGCTCCCTCCCTTCAGCACTGCTTGTGCACAGTGTCGGGCTGCTCGGAACCTCTGAGTGTGTCCCGACAGGCTGGTTTCCTCCTAAGACATGTTCGCAAGTATGTTGCGCTTTCACCCTCACGAGACATTGTGTCCCGACAGGCTGGTTTCCTCCTAAGACATGTTCCCGATGGCAAAGTATGTTGCGCTTTCACCCTCACGAGACACGAAAAATTCACAAATAGGACTTTTTCTTGAAAGAATCAAAACTGAAGTAGAGTTGACATTCGTTAACCAGTCACGAGTTAACTCGGGTCTTTTTCTCAAGGCTAGTTCTGGTTTTAGCCCCAGGCTCCTCCCCTCCCCACTTGATGTTTCAGGTGCTTCATTCTCCCACTTAGGCTGGATGGGCACTGCTCCCATCCTTCCTGGGCCTGTCCTCTCTGTGCTGTGACGAGTCTAAGGGAGTGGTAGTGTTCACCTGTCTCTCCTGGGGAAAAACCAGTTTCCAGGGCCCAGGCTGTGCCCACAGCTGTGTGTCCAATGCTGGTACCAGCCAGAAGTGCCCCCCCTCCCTCCCTCTCTCATGTGCACACAGGTCAACGTTAACTCCAGCACCAGAGCAATGTCTGCCTTCAGGAGCTGCTCCTTATGTTCTCTTTGATGTGATTTCTCATTGATAACGTTTGCACCAAAAAAATGCCTTGAAATCTTTTTAATAGATTTGATCAATCAGTTGTGGCAGGTTCTATGATGGGCCCCCTGCGCAGACACTGTCAACAGCACATTGAGGGCCACTGTAAGGCACATCGATTGTGATTAGGGTTACACAAAGTTTGACTAAGATCATTTTCACAAAATTAAATTCACAATTTCACCACTCATAACTTACACATTTCAATTCCAATTTCAATGAAATTCTTGCTTTAAAAATTCTTTTCATAATAGATCAATAGTATGCAGTAGGCGAGCATTGTGACAAAATTATTTTCAAGATACAGAAGTGAGAAGTAGCGACTCCTAAATTTGTGTGCTTTATAGCCTACCACAAAGTAGGCCAAAGTTCAGTATTTAAATAAATAGAAATTCTTTCCTAATAAAAAATTTTACAACAGTTTTCCTAAGGAAATACATTCATAAGACATTGTTTACATTCTGTTTTACAGTGACAAGAACAGCTAGGATTCTCATTTATGAAATGTATCCACAGTACTAGGGTTTATAACACTGTGTTAACAGATGGAGGTGTCTCTCGATCACTGAAATGTGGGTTTTGGGGTTCTGTGAGGCTTCATGTCTGGAACTTCATGTCTGGCTGTGCTTACTAGACTGCTGTTCAGCTAACAGAAAATCTGCCTACCCCCTCCTCCCCCAAAAACACAGGGCTAAAGGGTTTGTCCAGGAGATAGGTGTCAAATGGATTCACCACCTGGCAGTTGAGTGGGTCCCAGGAACTGCCCTTGAGCTGCTTTACCTGACTCAGCCTCTAGCCCTGCAGCTGGAAACTGGATCTGGGTCCCGTGGTCCCGGGGAGTTGTTAAGGCAGCTGGAGTGCCGGACTGACTGGGCTGTGGACCCAGCCTGCTCTGGATGAACCACTCCTGCAGGGAATGGTCAGAGCATTGCCTTCCTAAAGTTGCTGTTGGTGGCCGTGGCTCAGGGCCTGCTGGTCTGGGATCACTTACGGGCAGGTTTTGTTGTACAGATCATGGCTGGGTTTTGTGCTCTTTAGAGTTTATTAAAATGGTTGCAAAGTGTGGGAAAACATCTACTGAAAACCAACCGACACTTCTTTATCTGTGATGGCTGAGCTAATGATTCAGTTCAAATAATGAGCAGCCCCACTCCCTTTAGGATAAAGAGCCTTCTCTGTATTGGTGAACAAACACCGCACTAAATGTTCCTTTTGCTGTCCCTCGTTTTTCTCAACAGCAACTGGTAGAGATTTTCCCATCAGGGACTCAATGTGCACCATGAAAACACTACAGACTGCTAGTAATCCTGGCCTGTGATGGCTGTGAGCACTTGAGCACTGCATGAAGTCTTTCCTGAGCAGAGCTGAGCCTGGCTTCTTTAGAAAAGCCTCTAGGAGTGTCTTGAAGTCCATTATCCCTTTAATCCTTCACTACCTCGTCTTCACACAAAACCCTACCTCTGAGGAATGGGTGGGCAGATGAGGGCCAACTCAGTGGCCCCTTTCCTGGCTCCCTGCTCCCCCTAGGACAGTCAGATAGTGGTTTCCTTCCAGAGGCCTGGCTGGGTGGGAGGTTGCAGGAGGAGTGCTAAGGCCACCGTCCCTGAAACCTCAGAGGGAGTGGCAGGAGGTCTACAACAGCCCCAGGGCCAGGGGTCTGAGCTAAGTCCCCTTAGCTCTCCCATGAAACAGCAGCTCTCAAGGGCAGGGCTTCCACCAGCTTCCCTCTGTTGTGTTAGGTGGGGTCAGACCAACCACCTGGCCCAGGTCCACTTAAGGACTGGCTCTAAGTCTGAACAAAAGTTGCTTGCTAATGAAGGCCCCACTCGACTTAGCTGGGGCTGTGTGGGTGCACCCATGGGGCCAGTGCAACCTCTAACCCAGCCTGGGCCATCTGCCAGTATCAAGTGGGACAACTCAAGCCAGAGAGCAGGTGTTTGGGCACAGGACACCTGGTACCCAGAGGCTGCCAGGTAGGACAAGTGCCAGGCTCTGGGAGTCTCCACACAAAAAAAATGAACAAACAGATGTTTCTCCAATTGTACCCAGTCCATAAGGAGACAGGTGGTTCACAGAGCTGGTAAGTGGACATGATATCACACAGGGCCTAGGGCAACCACGGCCCCAACCCCTCGGCCTGTGAATTGTTCCTGAGTCAGGGCTTCTGACCTAGGGCCCTGAGAGTGGCCAGCCTGGGACTGGAATCAAGTTGGTATTGTGGGCAGATACTATTTTGCTTGTCTCGGTTTCCCTGGCAGAGTTGATGAGAGAATGGACACAGAGTGCAAGAACTCAAACACGGAGCCTGGGCTCTGTGGTCCCAGGGCCCTTCCAGTCCCTGAGTCGGGAGTGACAATGGGAATAGTAACAAGTGCCAGCTCAGTTCAAAACCGGGTCAGGTGTACAGAAGAATCCACGAGGCGGCCTTACAAGGGCACCTGCCAAGACCTCCCAGAGGCTGGAGGCTTGGCCACTGTCCACTTCCTGCCCCCCAGGGTCTCCTTTCCAGATGGCGCCAAGGAATTTCAAGGTTCAGACCTTGCAGATATTTGGACCCCTGCTGGCGATCCCACCCAGACTCTGCGGGGCAGGGTGGGGGGGGGGGTGCCTAAGGCTGCCCCAGGCCACGGCAGGGGGCACCATGGCAGTCATGGAGATCACAGCGGCGTCTCCTCCTGCTCCAGCCCGTGCGGTGGCGCGTGGC
>NW_005353967.1:6363535-6366110 GCF_000412655.1 Myotis brandtii | reverse complement strand
GCGTCCTGTCAGCGGCACGTCAGAGCCCGTGTCACCTGCGGGAGAAACCGGCGTGAGCGCGGGGCACCCGGGGGTACAGGAGGGCCCCCACAGATCCAGCTCGGGTTCCCCCGCACACCTGCAAAGTTCTGGGACATTTGCAGGCCATACTCCGGGTGTGACCAGTAGGGTCCCCAGTGACAGGGTCAGCTGAGGCCCTGACTTTGTAGACCCTCACCAGGTGCCTTCTCTGCCCGCCACCCTACAGCACCCAGCACTGAGACCCAGGGTGTTCCAGGAGGGAGGAGGCAGGAGGAAGCCAGGAGGAGGCAGGAGGAGCACGGAAGCACTGCAGGGTCCTGCCTGCAAGCTCTGCCAGGACCGGCAGTGGGACTGGGTGAGACGTCCCTGTGCACCGTCACTTCTAGTCTCAGAAACGTCCCGGAGAAAGACCAGCTCGTGTACCAAGAAACCATTTCACCAGCCCGGCCAGCGCGGCTGCAACCCCAGCTGGACGGACAATCACCTTCTCCAGGTGTCCACATGAGAGAAAAACAGACGTTACTGCTTCCGTTGAAACGTGAGTCTGCCCAACCTGTGCTGGGGAAAGTCTAGTTTTCCTTTTCCTCCCAAGTTCCCACCAAACACTCAAGGCACACGTGAAGTAAGTCCAAAACTCTGCCCAAGGGGGCTGAAGCCCTTTCCCAGCAGAGGGCAAAGTGGGGACAGCGGGGACCCAGCAACCGCACCCCTGCGGCACCTACCGAATGGGGGCCTTGTCCTTCACCCACCATCCTTGCCCACCACTCTCTCCTTGCCTTCTCCCCTCCCTCCTCTCTGATCCAGGAGCCCCCTTCCTGCCCCCACCCCCCAACCCCGGGCCTGCAGCAAGGATGTGGGCACACCAGCTGCACTCCTTTCTGTATGAGGGTAAAAGGGACCAGCTGCTTCTCTCCTGAACTCACTTCTGTCAGGTGGGCTTTTCCCAGGGCCTTCAGGGAGGAAAACAGATGCTCTCTGTCCACACAGCACCCCAGCCCAGACCATGCCCAGTCTCCTCTGAGCTCGGGACTTATATTCATGGGCTGACTGCCCAGATTAAACACTTATCTCAGAGTAGTTAGTGATCAAACTGACAATCTAAGAGTAAATTCTAGTCAATGAGGTGAAACAGCCAAATCCTCAGACAGCTCTGGATCCTGACGTCCCAGCTGGAGAAGCAGAGACTGAGACGGGTCCTAAGAAATGTTCAGCCAGAACAAGAGGCTTGAGGGCACAGGCTTAGCAAGAGGAAGAGCAGCTGCTAGAGAAAGTCTGCAGAGGTTCAGGTCCAGGGCCAAGAGAGAGGCAGATGCCTGAGGAAAGAGCAGGAGTTAGGGGCCCGGGAAGGGCGAGGAGTGTTACATGTGCGTGGACTCAGGCGGAGTGGTGTGAGGCTGCTCCTTGGGGCCCTCAGCCAGCAGGACGGAGTCCACGGACTTGTTGCTGAGGCGCAAGGGACCCAGGCGGTGGAAGTTGTCGGGAGAGTGGGGGATCTGCATGCGGGCCCTCTGGGAGGGCACCACTGTCTCCCCGGGAGACAGCCAGGGTGGCACCCTGGACAGGATGCTCAGGTCCTCATCCGGGGAGAACACAGGGTTGTCAATTCCTAGGAGAAAGGGCAGTGGCTGATCAGCTTTCCAGGTGTACCCAGAATTGCAGGATTAGGGTGCTGCTCAGGGGTCAGACACCAGCGCGTCCTACAGCCATCACCTGGAAGGTCAGGGTCATGTGCCTTAGGGGTTTCAGGCCCTCTACCTCATGCTCTCCCGCCCCACACCATGGGCATGACAGGTGACAGCTTCCTTCTCTCAGAGCAGAGACCCCCAACCTGCCATGTGCAGTTGCACAGCCACAGTCCTGCGGTCCTGCTGTCCCTGCCCAATGACCGCCTTTACATCTGAGGCCGCAGAGGGCCACCCTATCCCCTCACCTGAGGGGGAGTCTGTTGCTGTGTCCCTGGTGACATTCGCCAGGAACTCAATCCCCCCACTCATCTCCTCAGCATCGTTGGGGTTCTCTTCTGGGTCTGAAAGTTCCAAATCTGGTGGCAAAGAAAGGGCAGAAAGGGAAATGGGCTGGGAACACGAAAGGCCCTGGTCCAATGCCCCTAAGTCCCCTGGCACTGCCACTCTGACAAGCAGGGCAGCAACCCACAGAGGAGGGTCCTGGGTGCTGGGCGGAGGATCTCCCTCCAAGGACAGCCCTCTGCACCCTGCCAGGCCCCTTGCACACGTCCCTGAGTCCCTGCTGAAGGCATTTCTGCCAAGGCCCCATCGGTACCTTTTTCCTTAATGGTGAAATTGTGTATGGGGTTCTCCATTGGCAGTTTCCCATTAGGAATACTGCTGTTTCTCTGAAAAACAGAATGAAACAGCTTACAGGTAAGGGAACAGTGGCCACGGGGCCCTGACTGCAGATTGTCCCTGGGAGACCCACTGGTCCCCAGCTCAGATCCCCTCCTTGCCCAGACCTGTCCCTTAAGGGGGTGCCTTGATGGTTCCAGCACTGACCAGCATGGTCCCATGGTGACCTCAACCCCACACGCCTCGCATAG
>NW_005353967.1:6355103-6363501 GCF_000412655.1 Myotis brandtii | reverse complement strand
TCCCCCTTGCCCCGTGGTCCCTCGCTCAGCACCCTTACCCGCTTCTGGGCACGCTCTCGCTTATACAGTTTGACCGCCTTCTTGTTCTGGTTGATGCCCAGCTTGGTCGACTTGAAGGACTCCAGGCGCTTCCTCATGGTTCTGTGGAAGATCTCCTTGTCTTGCTTCTCATCTTCGTCCTGAGTTAACTCGTGTCGACTGTAGAGATGTTTGTACTGGGGAAGGGGGAGGTGACAGGGACAGGTGGTGACCTGCAGAGCTGGAGGCACCTAACCTCACCGCGGAGGGCAGCCCCATGGCAGGCTCCCTGTGAAGTTGGCCCGACAGACCCCCAGGACTCCAGAGCCCGGGACCACCTGGCTGGTAGGCCGAGCCCTAACCCTCCAACCTGAGCAGTGTCTGCCCTAAAGACAAGGATTTCTCCCTTTGCTCAGCGAGAAGAGAGGAGGACCTGTGCCCCCACCCAAGGCTTTCTCTCTGGTCAGGATCCCGAAGGGCTCTGGACAGGAGCCCCCACTCGCTGGCAAGCCCACCTCCTGCCGGGGCTTGTACAGGTACTGCTGCAGCGTGTGGTGAGTGACAATGTCCTCTGTGTCGCGGATGCTCCTCCTTCTCTGTTCCAGGGACTGCATGTCCAGGCACACCGCACTGACATTCTCCCTCCTACATGGGAGGACGTAGAGTGTCTGAGAGTTCCATTGCTCTCCGTGTCTGCCCCTCCTGCCCCGTGCCCTCTGGCCTGGGCACCAGCCACTGCCAAGAGGGCTGATCCTGGGAGTCCTCTCCTGGGGGGTTTTGGTCAGACTGACCCCACAAGATGCCCATTGGTTGATGTCTGTCCACACCTCTGGTGTGGCTATGATCAGGAAGACCTGGGAAGTACTGAGCAGGGAATACCGTCACCCCCACCCCTGTCTCCTGCCCGCAGCAGCCTCCAGGGCATGGTGAGAGGTGCCCTGGTGAGGGGTGGCCTCTCCCAGGGGGAAGCCTGGGCAGACTGGGGCACATACAGCAGGTAGGAGACGGAGGCCTCCACAGTGGAGGGGCGTGGTGTGCTGAAGTCTACGTTGACCATGTTGTCCGTGCTGGGGGAGCGAATGAAGGCCAGGGACCCACGGCGCTCTCCCTGCGAGAGGATATGCCTGCATAAGCCAGGACAGGGAGCACCCCAGGCCAGCCCAGGCACTGGGACAGAGTGGACAGGGCCTGGGAAGCCTACAGCACCTGGAGAGCGGAGATTTCAGAGACCGTAGCCAAGGCCTTGCTTGAGCTGAGCGGTTAGTTAGCCATTGTGTTAAGAGGAAAGTGAAGACACAATTGTGTGTGAAGGACACAGCACCTCAGTGGCACCTGGGGAATGTTGGGAAAGCATGACAGATCCCCATGGGATTAGGAAGGCGACCCCTGTCACTACTGGGGGTCCAAACCAGCTGTCCTTGTTTCTCCAAGAAAGGAATCCTCAGGATTGAATCTTCAGACAGACCACACAGAGCAGAGCCTGATGGGAACCAAAGTCACATCCTGGCTTCTGGGGGTGAGGGCTGGGCTATGGGGTGGGGACGCCCCTTAGGAGAGGGGCTTGGAGCTGGGGGGAAGGGTGGCTAGGTGGGGCCAACCTGCTGAAGGCAGACAGCAAGGTGCACAGGCCACCCGCTGGTGCCATCTGAGCAGGCCTGACCAGGGGTTGGGGCACTGGATGTGGGGAGCAACAGGCAGAAGTAAGGTTGGGGACCTTGTCAGGAGCCTCCATCACCCCCATGGGGTCTGGGGGTCTGGAGCATGTGGGTTGGGTTTCTATGGAGTGGGATTGAGGTGGTATTGTCTCAGTGATGGTTTAGGGACCCCTCTCCATATCTCCTGATGGCCCCCAGCTCCTCTGCCAGGAGCACCTGGTCCCTCTGAGTAACCTGGGCATCTGAGTGTCTGGTGTGTGGGGGGTTGAGGAGCCCTGCAGAGGCAGCAGTAATTTTCTCTCTGAACAAACAGATGCTTCCGGTCCCCTAACTCCATCTCTGTGTTGAGGCCACCAGGTTTGCTGAGACTCCCAGCTCACCAGGCTCTATGCAGACCCCAGCTGCACAGGAAAGGACAAAGGGAAGGCATGAAATCTGCAGGTTCTGAGGGATCAGAAGCAAGGCAGGGACTCCTGGTCAGAGCCCCTCAGAGGAGGCAGGGGCAGGGGTCTAAAGTGACCCTGCCGCTGTGAATGTTGGGTGTCATTGTGGGCAGCAGTGTCCAGCAAGGCTGTGTGGGATGGCCTGGAAGTCACTGTTACAGGCCACACACTGGGGATAGGGGAGGAGCAAGCTCAGGACTTGCCTAGACCCAGGCCTGTGCAGGGCGCCAGGTGACCTTGGGACCCACGGGGCATGCATGGAGACATACATATTGCAGAGGTGGCCTGGTGATGAATGTAATGGCCATGTGATGGTCACATGTATGCATTGAGAAGCTAGGAAGCATGGCCAGGAGGTGTGTGGCCACTGGGGAAGAGGACAGCCAGACTGCGTGTCCCATGAGGAGTGGAGTTAGACCTGAGACCCACCATGACTCCTGTCCCATTTGACACATCCTGAGTCCTGTCAGGGGCTGGAGGCTGCCATTAGGGAGGTGGTATCAGAAACAGCGAGATGCTGGGTGTCACCATGCAGTCCACCCACGTGCTTCTTGAGCCCTGCTCATTGATGCCACCCCCTGGATGCATGGGGATGGAGAGCCTTTTCAGAGACCTGGGGGTGGACCCATTTACCCCGAGAAGGCAGGGAGCTCTGTGAGTGCAGGAGAATCGTTCACTTGGAGGGACAAAGAGATGTTGAGGAGGCCACTTCTGAACCACAGCCTGTCCATGGGTCTGTTCCATACTTACCCCCTGGAACTTGAGAAGATATCCTTGCTGCTTCCCACTGCGTGTGTGCATATGCACACACATATGTCTGCATGTGCCTGGGTGTGCATGCATGTATGTGTGTGCATTTATGTTGGGAGCCATAGCCCCATAATTCCCTACCTGGTCTCAGAGGTCAGACCGACCCACCAGCACCATAGAGTATCCTACAGAGCAGCGGTCGCCAACCTTTCAGACCTCACGGACCACTAGTGGTCCACGGACCACCAGTTGGCGACCGCTGCTACAGAGGAATGGGGGAAGATTCTATGCCTCAGCTTCCTGTGAGTGAGGAGCTATGACATGACCCTTTCCTGGGGTGTTGAAGGACCCATGAGCCTAACATAGAGTTGTGGGTGGACCATTAAGAACAGCACAGTGTGCCCTGGCCAGTGTGCTCAGTGGTTAGAGCATCAGCCAGTGAACTGAAGGGTCACAAGTTCAATTTCCAGTCAAGGGCATGTATCTGGGTTGCAGGTTTGATCCCTGGTCCCATTTGGAGTGCATACAGGAGGCTATCAATCAATATGTCTCTCTTATATTGATGTTTCTCTCTCTCTCCCTTCTTCCACTCTCTAAAGATCAATAGAAAAAATATCCTCGGGTGGGGATTAACAACAACAACAACAAAAGAATAGCAGTGCCACCCGCAACTACCTCCCCAGCCACCCCATGTCTTGGGTGCGGAAGACCCAATGGCTATCCCCGTCCCACGTCCGGGTCCTGCATCAGCCCCCACCTCCAACACAGAGCAGATGTGGAGTGTCTGGTACCTCGGCCACGTAGCTGATGGCATCCTTCAAGTTGAGCTCATGGAAAACATTAAGAATTCGATCTCGTGACTTTTGGGCTGACTTTCTCATAAGGATTTTGCTGAGGAATTTTCTATCAAAATTGGACCACCTGGGGGATAGAACCAGACAGTGTCAGCACCTGGCGGGCTGTGGGCGAGCCCAGGGAGGATGGGCAGGGCATTCCCAACCTCCTACCCAGACTCACTGAACATGGTCTCCCAGAGCTGGGTGGGCACAGAAGACCTCTTTCTCTCTCCAGAGATTTTTTTTTTTACTATTTATAGCAACCACAAAGGCAAATTTTAAAATAAAAGCAATAAATGACAATCATACCAATTTCACAATTCTGTTCTTTGTTCTTACCTTTCTATCTGAGGACAGTTGTCATTAGAATGTATATAAAATTGTAGGTTCTGTTTTCTCATTTAATTCGATATTGTAGAGAGTTTTCCAAGTCGCTACACAACCCTCCAGAAAGGTGGGCTGAGGACAGAGTGGGGCCAGGCAAGGGCAGGGGCCCCGAGCTCTGGCTACAGTGACAGGGGCACATTGCACCTGCGTGAGGCGAAGGCCACCCCTGCACCCCCACCCCAACCCCTGGTTCTCTCTCACACTTAGAACCAGGCTGCCCAGAAGGAGTTTTAAAACTCAACACAATTAGAACAGTGACCAGTTGTTTGGGTTAGAATAGGACGTGACTGGGCCAGACTTGGAAAGAAGCTTCTAAAAGAGGCTCAGTGCACTGCGGCAGGGGGACACCCTGGGCAGGAGGGGTCCCAGGTGAAGGAAGGAAACCCAGGCATTTTGGGTCCTTTGAGTGCAGTGTTCTTCTGTAATTAGGGTTTTGTGGGGTTAGGTTTAAGGTAAAAGGCGGTATTCTTTCTCCCCTGAGGGTCCTATACTCAGTCTTTGACTAAAGGAAGAGGGAGGGAAACAAACAGCTGAGGCAAAAGTGCCTCCCCAGGTTCCCGCCAGAGGCAGCGCCAGCCACTTACTTGTCTCTGAGGTAATTGTGTCCGATTTGCCCTGATATGTCCTCGATGGCTGAGAGGATGTGGTCGAAAGCCTTTCCAAAACAGACAGGAGGGTTGTCACGTGAGGGCCTCCCTGTGCTTCTCCCCATGCCTCCCCCTCCCCCCAGTACTCTTCCCCTGCCCCACCCCCAGCCCCCACCCGCCTACCCTGCCATGCAGCTTCTCATTGAGTTTGGGCTCACGGTGCTCACTCCTCTTCACCTTCAGCCACTGCACCAGGGGCTTGATGGTCAGGCCCTGGGAGAATGGAGTACACTGACCCTGACAGCCAGGGCAGACTTCACTGCACCCCACACCCAGCCCACTGGGCACCCATGTGTGAATCCACACCCGACCCACCCACACCCACATAGGGTGGAATGGGCCACCCTTATCTGTGACCTTCCCTGCAGAGAAGAGCCCCCACAACAGCCCCTGTGGGTGTATTGCTGTCTCCTGAGAGCCCAAATTCAGCTCCTCAGATGAGCCTAAAGCAAGGCCAAGTGGGGTGATAAAATATTAACTGGGGCTCCCTTAACTAGTGATGGCTAAGGAAGGACATTTTTAAGCCAAATTGTGCTGTGTCCCCTGTGGGGCCACATAAAAACCTACAAAACAGCTCCTAGTTACTAAAATTATAAAATCCAATTAGGGCCTGGAGCTCGGAAAGGCTCTTTGGAGACACAGTGAGGGTGGGGCCTGTGCCTTGTGGCCGGTGGGTCGGGCATGGAGGGCTGACAGGAGGACAGCAAGGTGCGGCTGGTCCCCAGCTGAGGGCTACCTGGAAGATGACAGTGAAGTAGATGACGACGATGGTGGTGCAGACAAAGAGGTTCTTCTCCTTGACCTTGTTCTCATCCAGAAGGACCACCAGGGCAAAAGCCACAGCACCCCGCAGGCCGCCATAGGACATGACCACCTGGTCGATGATCTCCAGCTGCACCATCCGGTACCGGTTCAGGATCCAGGTCTGCAGCACGACACCTGAGGGACCAGACGTGCGCTCAGCTTCCACAGGGGGCTGTGTGCCCCGCGATCACCTTCTCAGGCAGCCGCTGCACTTGAGAGGGAACATTTAGGAATCCCTCCTAGGATGGAGGGTGGTGACAGGTGGCAGCAGCATCTAGCACAGGGGATGGTGAAAACTCCACCCTCTAGCCCTGTTCACCCGTCCCTTGTCCCACCTTGGACCCGGGCCTGTCTCTGTGGACACTTCGAACACTCCGGGTTTACAGTGTCTGAGAGTCTCAGTTCTCAGTGGGGCTAAGGCTGCACTGGCTGAAGCCTTGCCTCTTGATGCCTGAGGCAGCTCCAGGGCCAAAGGCCACTGCTGAGGGCAGCAGGAAGAGAGTGACCCTACCCCACCAAGACATCGCTCCCTGAGCCCTTAGTCCCCAAGGACTGGGGGGGAGGAGCAGGTGTGATCACTTGGAGCCTCTCTCGCCCCCACTAGCCCCCACCTAGGTCTCCAAGGCACCACACACTAGAGATGGTGACTCCTGCCTCACACATGCCATTTCCTTTCCTCGGTGACTACACTGTCCCCGAGTCACTCTGCCACATCCAGAGGGAGTCAGTGGGAAACCAAATGGGTTCCCGTGGGTTCTGACCCTTCCACCCTGACCCCGAGCTGCCCTACCTTAGTCTCACTGTGGTAAGGCCCCAAGAAGGCCTGGACCTTCACTGAGGACTCCTGACAGTCTGTCTGAGGCTCACCAGGGGCTCCTGAACCTACCCTCACTGAGTGGGGGCAAACGCCGAGGCCCTGGAGCCCATGGACTCCCCACAGCCAGTCCCTATGTCACCCACCATGATCTCCCCAGTGTTGTCCTCCCACCATCTTCCCATCATCTCCAAAGTCTCCCATCCCCCCTCATGCCACCCCATCACCCCCCATTGTGCCCCATCCCCATTGTCCCCCACCATCTCCCATGGTTCCCATAGGACCCCCATCCCCTCTCATCATCCATGGTCCTCCCCATCCCCACCCTGTTCCCCACCATCACCCCCTACTACACCCCCACCCCGCCACGCCCTCACCGATGGCTCGGTACACGGAGATGAAGACCAGCGTCAGGAGCACGAAGGCCGTGTTCCACTTCCAGTATTCGGGGTTCACCGCCGAGATGCCCAGAAACATGAAGATAATGGTCTCGGCCCCGCTCGCCAGCATCTTCATGGTGTAGCGCACGGTGGTGGCCGACTGCTCCGAGATGTTGGCCTTCACGTACTTCTGACAGCAGATGCCGCAGAAGGTGATGCTGGGGATGGGACGACATGCTGTGAGGCCGAGGGCCACACGCCGCTCCCCCTTGACCTGGTGGGGCTGTTCCCAAGATCCAGCGCTTGCTGTCCCCTGGCAGCACCTCCAGGCCTCTGTGTCCTGGACAGACATCCACCTCCCTGGTCAGCCCTTCTCTCCATGAGCTCAGGGTTCCTACTGGGGACCAGGGCCTTGAGCTGGCCCATGCCCAGCTCCAGTACCCCAACATCACTGCCATCTGATATGAGCCTCTGGGACCGGAACCCTAGGCTGCAGAGCAGGCTGCCTGTTTCTGTCCAAGCCGGTGGGTGGGCGGGCTCGAAGGGGAGGTGCAGGGCAGACCCGGGAGGGAGGGGCGGGTGTGGGCCAGCTCTGACAATTGCATCAGAACTCCAACTCCCTATTTAAAAAGCTAAACAGATCAAATTCTTGGCCCCCACAGTGACTTTCCATCAGGCTGGGAAGTGGGCCAGCAGACAGTGGGCTGGAGAAGGGGCTGTGCCTCCTGCAGGGCTCGGGACCAGGCGCCACTCCCGCCTCCCCCGTATCTGGGTGGGTCCCGCTCCCCAGGTCGGCCCTCTTCCTCCACAGCCCACCCCCCTCAGCAGGGCCGCAGGGTGTGCTCTGGCTCTGGGGCCTGGGTGAGCCAGGGAGGACTTACGCCAGGATGGCCGACAGGGAGAGCATCTCGGAGGTGAGGTAGGACAGGTAGGAGATGACGAACACGAAGCCGGGCTCAATGATGCGCACGTGCTTGGTGAAGCGGGTCACCAGGGAGAGCAGGAAAGCGAACACGACCCCCACCAGCGTGCCCCCCAGGCTCACCACGAAGAAGGACACTGCAAGGGGCAGGACGTAACGCTGAGCTGCCTAAATGGCCCTTTGTGGCCTCGGCGTGGCCTGACCCATGTGGCGTGGGCCAGGCTGGTCGGGCTGGCCTTCCTTCCAGGCCATTCCTCATGGCAGTTGCCTGGTAACCCCCCCACAGAGGCGCCAACAGCTCAGCAAACAAGAGGCCCGTTCTCTGGAAGAGAGGACTGGACTCCTCAAGCCTCAGCGTGGAAAGCTGGGGAGGAGGCAGTCCTGCAGCCCACAGAGGCCCCGCTCCCCGCCCCCATCACAGAAGGAGCACTGTGACCAGAGGCCCTCGGGTCTAAGTTTGCAGCAAGGACCAGGCTGCTACTATCCCGTCCCATAGAAGCACCTAGGACCCCCCGGAAACCAGGACCCACATCATCCACCAAATCCCCTGATCCCCATATTCTCGTGGGTCTAACGGGCAATGACCCTCGGGTTTCCCAGGGTAGCTGGCCCCTCATAAAATCGTGTTTGTGAAACACACTGTGGACGGAAAGGACTGTCAGGCTATGGGTCCCAGGGGCAGGCCTGGTGCCAACGCCTGATCCCGCCCAGCTCCACATCCACAGAGGCGCTGCCAAGAGGC
>NW_005353967.1:6353829-6354912 GCF_000412655.1 Myotis brandtii | reverse complement strand
GACTCTGGGCAAAACAGGGGCGGCCACAAAACTAAGCCACTGCGTTCAATTTCATTTTCCAAGACAAACCCAGAGTTTCATCCTTGGCGAGTTTGCTGTTATGTTGCCCCCTGATGTGGGATCACACACCCTGGCATCTTCGCATGTTGATCTTTAAACCTTATCCCACCAAGACGTTGAGATAAAACGCCCAGAAACCTTATCCTAGGCCTCAGTTGTGGAGACAGCTGTGTTTTCTGAGCCCGAGCTCCCCTAAACGATGCGCGGGGCTCCACCCCAAGGAGGCCGAGATGCTCCCTGGGGGGCGGGGGGAGGGGGTGCTGCAGGCCCCTCGGGAGGAAACTTCTCTCTGTGCCCCGAAGTCTGTGCTCTCCAGGACCCCCAAGGGGCGGGTGAATAAAACTGTGCATACAAACGCAGCCCCACAGGTGCCGTGCACAGGGGCGGGCACACGCATGAAGGGTGCTGGAAGCAGACCTCGGCTTGCCCCGCTTCTTTGTGAAAACCCAGGTGGGAGGGAGAGGGGAGAACTCCCGGCTGCAGCAGGAGCTCCTGCCTCTACAGAGACACAAGTGCTCAGGACAGAAGAGCCCCAGCCTTGAGGGCCCGTGCAGGGTGTTTCTGATTGCGTCTCATCTCCAATTACATTTAATTCCCTGAGACTATCTCATCTGCTGCAGAGGAATCTGGTGCAATCTACCCTTAGGCCCTTCAATCTCCTGAACCCTGAAGGGACATCAGGATGAGAAATTCTTAGAGAAGCCACAGGCACTTTTAGAGCAAACAGGGAATTCCAGGTCCCACTGGGTCTGGGCCCAGGTGGGGGATGGTGGGCAGGGCATGCAGCCAGGCCTAGAGCCGCTCAGAGAGACGTTCCCTTCCAGGGAGGTCATGGCCCCATTTGGGGATGGGTTTTGAGAACTTCAAGATGGCCACATGCTGAGACAGTTCCTCACGTTTCAGGAACCTTCCATTCACTTCTCATAGTGGTAACTTGGCCTCCAGCCCCTGCCCACCCATGGGCCCTGCCCAGCTCCCTGGCACCATCTCTCTGAGGGAAAACCACCTTCCTGAGCACACAAT
>NW_005353967.1:6333623-6353785 GCF_000412655.1 Myotis brandtii | reverse complement strand
TCCCCCCCCCCCCCAAACAAAGGTGAGATTTTGCTTGTTTAGATATGCATTCTCTTTGGAAAATCAGGAAGGAGAGCCCAACTGTGGATCCAAAGTTAAAGACCCCCTGTTCTGGGAACAGAGACCGTGGGATTTCAACAGTGAAATCATACCTGTTGCCCAGCCGGTGTGGCTCAGTGATTGAGCATCGACCTATGAACCAGGAGGTCATGGTCCGATTCCCAGTCAGGGCACATGCCTGGGTTGTGGACTCGATCCGCAGTGTGGGGCGTGCAGGAGGCAGCCGATCAATGATTCTCTCTCGTCATTGATCTTTCTATCTCTCTCTCCTTCTCCCTTCCTCTCTGAAATCAATAAAAATATATGTTTTAAAAATCATCACCCGTGAAAGAATAAAGTGTGTGTGTGTGTGTGGGGGGGGGGCCAAGGACCGTGAAGAAAAGAATGAAGAAATCGCATTACAAAAGCCAGCCTCAGAGTTAGTGGAGGAAAAGGCCCAGCAGAAGGAGCTGGCCTGAAGAATGCCTTGGACCATGAAGCCTTTGGGCTGTTGGGGCCAATGAGCAGACTCAGGCTCTGTGGGCGACCTCGTGATGCCCGGGGAGCAAATAGGGTCCCCCCACCCACAGCTTTGAAACGCTGCTCTGTGGCACGGCCAGGACCCTCCCCCACTCTCTCACCACAGTGACAGCGTCATTCAGCAGTGACTCCCCAAAGACAATGATGAACAGGACTTCGTTGACATGAACCTCCTCAAACACCGCCAGCACGGCCACCGGGTCCACAGCAGCGATCAGGCTGCCGAACAGGAGAAAATCCAACAGCCCGATGTTCAGGTCTCCTGGGAGACAAGCGGGGCATCAGGGAGGACCTAGAGGGCCAGGCGAGCAAGGGTCCCTGCGGCGTCCCCTGGCTACCAGGACCTGGAGAGAAGAGGGGCTATGGGGAGCGGAAGCAGGAGCACATCCTTGGCCTTCCCGGGGCTGCCTCGGGCTGCTGGCCTGGCGGCTGCTGGCTGGGAACCCTCAGGGTGGGGCCTCTGACTCTTAGGGCTCAGGCTGGCTGGTGTGGGAACCTGGGTCAGACGACCAGCCTCCCTCAGGGGCTCCCACAGTCCTCCAAGAAAGGCAGCGGCCCAGCCAGAGGAGACTGACCACCCTGGCTCTCTCCTTCATCTCCCCTTGGGCCTGGCTGACCCCTCCTGGCTGGCTCACCAGTGAGCTCACTGCAGGCAGGTGAGGGCTCAGGTGGTGCCTGGCCATGAGACACGCCATCAGACCCCGGCCCTGGGGAGTTTGCAGCCGAGGTCAGTGTGAGTACAGACGCAGGGTCATAGGTGCTGGGAAGACATCGGGGGCTTGATCGGTTGGGAGGAGGCCTCCCAGGGAAATGATGCCTCTGCCATGATTGGAACAACCAGGGCGGGCCTAAAAGGAGGTGATGGGTGGGGCAGGCCTCACCGGACCCTGGGAGGGGAACCAGCTACAGGGGGATGGGGAGAGAGGAGGGGAGGGAGATGAATGGCACATCTGGGGGTGCTAGGAGGGGAGGAGCGAGGCCCTGGAAGGAGTGGGTCCATGTGGAGCCAGCCCCTGCTTCCTTCTGCTGTACGGCTCCTGCCCAGGGGGTTCTTGGGCGCCCTTGGGTGGAGAGATTGTGCTGAAGTGCACTTTCACCCTTTGCAATCCTCCCAGAGTTATCTCCTGTCCCAGATCATGTGCAAATCCCGTCTCCCAGCGACGAACCCACAACCTCAGGGAGGTGCATGTGGGTGCCTGTCTGGCTCGGCTGGGCTTGGTTGGAGGAGGGCCTTGGCTGTGGGCGTTCCTGCTGCCCTGTTGGTATTGAGTCCCCTCCCCAACCAGAGTGGACCCCAGGGGCCCAGGAGCCAGTCAGGCCTTGAGGGCAGGAAGAGGCCCATCTACAGGGCAAGGGCAATAGAGGGAGGGTGGGAGAGGCTGAGTACACGTGGGCTGAATGCGGCCCTGCGTTCTGGGACAGAGGCGTCTGCAGGAGCCCACTCTTCCTCAGGGCCCAGTCACGCCCCCAGAGCCCCCTCAGGGAAAGTGGTCTCTGCAGAGAGGTTGGCGCCCCCGAGGGAGTTCTCTGTGAGTTCCTAAAGCTTCCCAGCCTGGCACCAGGGTCACTGTCCTGAAGAAGTGACAGGTGTTAAAAGAACTGGCTCCCGGTGAGTTTAAAATGCCCCATTTAGAATGGGGCTCATGGGTTTTGCTTTTCCACCCAAGACGCTGTCAGTGGGCAGATGTGAGAACACAGTTCAAACTCCAGGGGCTTCCAGACTCACACTCTCCATTGCAGGCCATCAATCTTTAAGGCCTCCCTGAACATCAGCCGCAAGTTGTGGAGGATGCTGACCAACCCAGTGGTACATTCCAGAAGCCGGCCACTCATTTCAAGCAGGATGTGACCTGGGGCCTGCCCTCCTCCCTGGTGGGAGAGCCCACCACCCACTGGCCCTGCCAGGACAGTTCTGTGGACTGGACTATGGGCTCACGGCCGACCAACTGCGTGTTCTAACCCCTCTCTCCATCCCGGGCAAGAAGACCCATGGCTTCACCCCCTCAGGGGCATCTCCAACTGCCCGCCCGAGCTTCTGCAGGGCCTGTCCCTGAGTGGCTCGCCTGTCCAGCGATCCAGGACGTGTGACTGACCCTTCCTTGGAAGGGTGCGAGGGGCCACTGGTCTGCACAGACGGATCCTGCCTTCCTAGCTCCGTTGGCTCCAAGCTCTGTGTACCCGGGAGCAGAACAGACATGTTGGCCCCTGGGCACCACTGTGCTCCATGACCTGGGCTGACGCCCAGCCTGAGCAGCTGTGTCCTGGGTTCCCTACTCTAAACTCTGAGACTTCCCCCCAGCGATGGCCATGCCATTTTAGGTATGTCCAAGGTTAGGCATCGCCAACCGTGGTAGGTCTCTCGGGGCTGGGCTTAGGGGGTGGTGCCCACAGTGGGGAGCTTGAGGGGGCACAGCCCCGTGGGGTAAGCACAAAGTCCTGTGGTGACAAATGTGCTGGGCGAGGAGACAGTCTTCGTCAGGGGACCTTTGGTTCTTCCTTCTCAATGCACCTCCTCTGTCACCAGGAGGAGATGAGGGGCTCGGGTGGTGCCTGGTGTCAGGTGGTGCGAGGCTCTTCCTTCAATCAGATGGGAAATCGCCCATCTGGGCTCACCCCCAGGAGTCTGGCTTCCGGGGAGGAAGTGTGTGAGGTGGGGCTGAGTGCTCAGACAGGCGCCCGTGGGTGCCCACATTCACCCTCTCACTGCCCTGGTTAGCCAGTGCTGGCAGCAAACCTGCAGACCCATGATGCAACAGGGCAGCCGCAGCAACCCCAGACAGAACAGCACGTAGGGCTGCACCGCGCAGACACATCTGTGCGAGGCCTCAGGTGACCCACTGGCCTCACCTGCTCCAGTTTCCCAGGAAGATAATGACCGACACCCAGATGGGTGGGGTGCACCTCACAGGTCCCCCAGGCCAGGGCTGAATGAAATAACCAAACTGCAGGGGAGTAGCTTTGAGTGCATAGAAAGGGTGTGGCCTTTTCTCCAAGGTTTGGGGAGAAAGGACACCCAAACGTTTTGCTTGGTGGGCATTTATGTGGGCCGGGGGCCTCTGCCAGAGAGGCCTCCTCCTCGCTGCCTGTGAGGGCTCAGGGACAGGGGAGTAGGGCTGGACCCCACATCCCTGCCAAGCGGGGGGGGGGGGGCCCCCCCCCCCCCGCCAGGGGGGGGGGGGGGGCGGGGACAGCAGCTGGACTATTCCTACCTGCCCAGCCTACTGGCCACCCTGGTCCAACAGGACCTCATTCACAAGCAGGACACATAACCTTGGCCTGGGGATGCTGGGCTGCACATGGACCAGCCAGTTATGCATTCAGCCTCACTTTAAACAAACCAGGAGGGTTCAGTGGACCCGTCTGTGACATTTCTCGCTGACCTGAAACACCGCTTTTTAGGTCTGTGTTCTGCACCCTGGGCTTTCTTAGATAGGGCTGCCCAGAGCCCACCCGGCAGAGCCCACCCTGAGGAGCCCACCCTGTGGTGTCCACCCTGCAGAGCCCGCTAGGTGGATGGGGGTGCCTGCTCACCCATCAGGCCGCTGAGGAAGACGCCATAGAGGGAAAGGCCGGTGGTGGCCGCGTTCCACACGGTGCCGATGACAGCGTACAGCAGGATGGTGCCCAGGTTGCCGAAGAAGAGCCGGTTGGGCATGAAGTAGCCGGCGTCCAGCACGATGGGTGGCAGCAGGTAGAAGAAGAAGACGGTGGGCGTGAGTGTGAAGGAGGCGATGTGTTCGGCTGCCCAGACGATGCCGCCTAGCACCAGGCCCACCACAATGAGCAGTGCACTCTCAGGGACCACGCTGGTGACCTTGTGGGACAGGTGGAAGCCTGCGGGGGAGAGGGCGTCAGGGGCCAGGACCCCACGGGAAGGGGAGAGTGGGACCCCACGGGGGAGAGGAGGGAAGGGAACCCCACAGGAGGGGCCATCTGGCGCCATAGGACAGACATGGGCTTAAGAAGCAAGGCCTACTTCCAGTCTGTGGATGCTTCCCTCTGTCCCACTCAAGTGGCCTGGCGGCCTGGCCAGTCCGCTGTCAGCTGCCCCTCAGGACCTGGCCAGAGTGCACCCTCCTCAGGGCTCTCCCCATCCCCTGCCCAGAGAATGACCCCCTCCCAGGAACAGAGTCTTCTGAAGCCAGGGTCTCCAGGGCTCCCTAAAGAAACTAGCTCACTGCCCACATTCTAGCTTTCAGGGGACCGTGGCTAGAGGTCTCCCCACCCAGGGCTGGCCCCTCGGCCCCCTCCCCACCCACTCCCTGGGCCATCAAACTTGCCAGGATCTTAGGAGACGAGGCAGAGGCCCCGCCCGCACAGCCTACTGGAGTCCATTTCTCTTTTGTTCTATTGTAAGACTCAGAAAAAATATGATAATTCCACATTAAGCCCGATTTCAAAATAGCTGGAATGTTGTCAGAAGTGGACTCCTGCTTAAGCAATGTTTGGCATCATTATCGTTTTCATTCACCAAAGTCCTGCTTATGGAGAGGCCTTCTCTGAAATTCTGAGGAGTGCTGTCTCCTGAGCTGACAGGATCCCAGTGGGCAGGAGAGGGAGGCAGAGCCAGGGCGCTGTCCTGCCAGGCTCTGTGCCCTGTGCAGACCCTGTCCCATCACGGGAAGAATTCTTGGGCGAGGCCGGAGGAGGTGGCTGGCTTGGAGGCTGGGTCCTGCCGGTTCGGATCCAGCCCCACCCCTGCTGTCAGGTTGCCTCACCCCTCCCTGGCCTGTTTCCTCACTTGTAATTACTGGTCACTGTAGGGGCTCCCCGAGCAAGGAGGTCTCCTGGTCTCACTCCTGCTTCTTCCCTGTGGACAGCCCTCTCCAACCGGGCTAAGGGGCTGAGTGACAGGCCCAGCACAGGACCTTCCGGGCACCAGGGCCTCTGGCCTGTGACCTATGACTACAAGGCCTCCCTGTATGCTTGGCAAGTTCAGGTTTCAGTGGGCAGAGGCAGAATGGGCTATGCTTCTGGGACCTGAGGACCCGCTAGGGGTCCTGTTCCCACCCCTGCAGGCCTGCAGGTCCTCCAAGGGCCCCCAGCCGGCTGCACAGCTTGCATTCTGATCAGGTCCTGCTTTCCCCTTCGATATATGACACACACACACACACACACACACACACACACACACACACACACACACACACACACACACACACACACACACGTCGGGTGGAGGCAGCATCCCTTCGCCCCACCCCAGCAGAGCTGCCCAGGAAGCCCACAGAGGGAGTTCCCACCTCATGGAGAAACCTGGAGGCCCAGGAGGCTGGCGCCTGGACGTGGCCACATGCCTGAGGACAGATCGTGAGGGGCACCACAGGGTGACCACCCCGAGGGAGAGAGCGGAGGGCCGGGTTCCTGGAGATCCCCGGGACCCTGCCTGGCTGCTCAGCAGAACAACATCCTGGCCTTGCTCACAGCCCCTGCAGGGAGTTCTCCCTGAGCTTGGGCGGGGCCCTCATGTGGGCGAGAAAGGAGGCGTCCAGCGAGGCTACCCCGGCCCAGCTCTGCTTCCACACGGCAGCGTCCGAGAGCCCCCGTCCTCCCTCGGCAGCAGCTGGCCTCCCGGATCCTCGCACGCGGCGAGGCAAGGGCACAGCAAGGTTGTCTCTTCCTGAGACAACATGCTCCCCCTGCCCTGGGACATTGGGCTGCCCTCTGCTTTGGGAAGAGACCTGGGAGGCCTTGCCCTCCCTGTGGCTTGTGGCCCTGACATCCGAACACATCGGCAGCACAAGAACCCCTGCAGGGCCCAGGGCCCCACTCCAGACACCAGACTCAGCAGGTCCTGGGCCGCCCTGGGAGTCTGCTTTCTCACGGGCCTCCGGGCCCCTCCCTGGTGGACTCTGGAAAGGATTGGGGCACGTGTCCCTCCCTCCGGACTCTCCCTAATTGTTTATTAATGTCCAGAGAGAGCTGAGCTGATGGTCTTTTCTTCTTTCCTAATGGACTGGGTGTCCAGGAGCTGGGTGTAGAAGGCCAGTGGCCCCTGCCCCTGTCTAGCCCTGCTTCTCTGTCCTCGACTGGGACACGGGTGAGGAAACGCCTTTCTCTGGGGTGGGGGTGACATCCTCTCCTGCCCCCAGGAATTCCCAGGAGCCTCAAGCCAGCGGCGTTGAGGCCACCCTCCTGAAGGCTCTAGCTGCATTCACCATTCATAGAAGTCGCTGTTTTCTATCAAATGCATGTCTTCTGTCCTTCTTGCTGTCCTGGCCCGGCTATAGCAGAGACTGTATTGGTGGCAGCCTCCTCGCCTGGTCCTCTTGCCCTTTACAGCCCAGCAAAGCTCTCACAGCAGCTGGGAGGCGGGGAACTCGGTGCCCAGTGACCTGTAGGCCTCTTGGAAGACAGAATCCAGTGACCAAAAGACATAGCACCGAGGGTCACGGGGCTCAGGGCCAGACTTGGGGGGCACCGAGTGACCTCTGAACTCTGGAAGGGCCCTTGCTGAGGAGGCAGCCAGGATCCCCAGAGCTGGCTCAGGTTCAGTCACGATCTCTCCAAAACTGGAGCTGCACCACGGGTCATGAGCACTGTGCATTTCCCTTTGACAAAGGCAGGGCCAGTGGGGCGGGAAGGTGCCAGGGACCAGGCTTCTCCTTAAAAACAATAACAACAAACTTTGCACTTTAGGAACGGGAAGTCCTCGCCGGCACCGGCGGCTAATCCTTGGCCGCATTCCTGTATGGCAGCTGGTTACTACACAATCTTATTAATTCGGGAAATGAGAGGATGACAGACAGGCCAGCTTCAGAGCAGATGCTCTTGCTCACAAGTAAGGCCCCAAAAACCCACAGAAGAAAACAACATGTCCTTTTTACTCCCTGAGAAAGAAACATGCCTGCACACCGTGCATGGCACAGGCACGTGTGTCTGAACTTCCGCCGTCGGCGCCGGGCGCACTCTGTGAGGGTGGGGTCCTGGGAGTGGGCGCATTTTAAACTGGAGGGCTCACCTGAGTGGAAGTGCCTGTCACATCTGCCCACGGTGGGGGGCAGGGGGTCCTGTCTTCGTCCCAGGCAGGTGAGAAACAGCACCACCACCCCGGGGGATTCCATCTAACTTCTCTTCAAGTTTGGGGACCATTCTTTCCTTTTCTGTGACTTGTTTCTTCACAGCATTTGTTCCCGACTTCACAGAGTTCTCAGGCTGGGTTTTGCCTTCTCACATTGTCGTTGTCGTGGGGTTGTGTCCTGAGGCTGCACAGAGCTCCCAGAACCTCCCCCCACAACCCATGCGGCCCATCCCCTCTAGGCTCTGTGTGGTGTGAGGAGGAAGGCAGATCAGCTGCTTTCCTTTCTTAGTTCACCTGCGCGAGTCACCTGCCGGCTTGTTTTTTTCTGTCTGGCGATTGGAAGACATTTTTTCATCCTGAGAACATCCTTGTAGCAAGGATACCTCTCAATGCTGATTTTCCTTCTTTCCCCTAATATGGGGAAATAATTCTTTTCAGCTGCAATTTCTGTCCTCCCTCCACTTCAACGCTCGGCCTCTTGTGCCTGGTTTATCTTTCTGGCTCAGGGACAAGGGGACGGGGAGTCAGTCTGAGATTGTCTGGGCTCCCCATTTTCACCCAGATCTCAGGGTCTCTGGTTGATGGGATTTCTTCTCAAGCGAGTCTTGCCAGACCGGGACAGGTCAGGCCCGCGGGCGGCTCTCCTCAAATCCCATGACCCCTCTCGGACGGCAGGCTGCATTGTAATGAGCTCCTAGTAATTAAACTGAAAACGTGATAGGCTTAAAGTGGCTATTTGCTAGTGGTTTAGCAATTAAGCACATAATGGACATGTTAGGAATAAGAAAGCCAAGTTCTGGCTCCAAGTGCCCTGCGGCGTGGCTCCCACTGCTGATGGCGAGGCTCTCCGGCCAGAACCGGGCCTGGCCACCGTGGCATGGTCTTTGGACACAGGCGGACTCGGCTCTTGGTCAGGACCCCAGTCGCTGCAGGCCACACACTTCCTGCCTGCACATTCCCAGGATGGGGTCATAGTGCTCGTGTCTCAGGGTTATTGTGAACATTTACCGAGGTGATGGGGTGGGGGTGACCACAAGCACCGCACACAGGGGGCCTTTCTTTCCTTCCAGCACTATCTGTCCACACCCGCAGCCCCGTGTGTGTGAAGGTGGGAGAACACTCACCCGTGCTTGTGTAGCAACCTCCAGTCTAACAGCTTTGTCACCCCACCACCTCAGGCAGCGTGGTCTTCTGGGGATGCTTGCAAAGAGGGTGCCAGGGGGTGGGGGCAGGACACAGAGTGGTCAGGTTCGGGGCTCCAGGCTCTTGCCTTGCTCCTCACCACCGGCCTCATCACCAGAAGACCCAGCACTTCAGTCCAGGCTGGAGGAACCACGTGATTGGGTGGGCATGGCCGCCTGGACACTGACGGCAGTGGGAAGAGCCTCAGTTCCCTCCCAGCCTTTGTTCTCTTCACGTCCGAAGAGACAAGACACCAGCAGGCATGTGAGCAGTAACCTGGCCGCCTCCTCTGGACCCACAGCTCTGGGCTCCACATCGGGCCTGTCCAAGGCCTGAGCCATGAACACAGAGAAAGGCCCAGGATCCCACGTCCGTGCTCTACAGAGTGGCCTGGATTGGGAAGTGGGCAATGGTGTAACCTTCTGCATCAAAACTCCGAGTTTGCTGGAGATGAAGCCAGACCTTTTCAGCTGGAAGGGCTGAGGAGCTGTGCTTTGTGCGCCTCATGGTGTGTAAAGGGCAGAGCGCCATCCCGCTGGACGTCACCCTGCGGGCCCACACTGGCAGCCACAGCCACAGACACCGCTCCCCGCACACCCGAAAACCTTCCTTGGCAGCAACACCCCGGTGTAAACTCCAACTCAACAAACACTAACATGTACTCCCAAGGCCGACAGCAAGGAGTGATAATGACAGTGAGAGCCAACCTAGATAAGATTAAAATCAACAAATTAAAATATATGAATGGGAGTCTGTGCAGGACAAACTCAAAGTGCGCCAAGGCCACGAGACCACCACACAGCAGAGCGAGGCCCGCCGGTCCAGGTCCGCTGGGGCAGGTGTCTTCCAACAAGGAACCTGAACAAAGTGACTTCCAAGCCCACAGGTAACTGATTGCCAAGACCAGAGAGTTGCAGCTAGCTAAGCGCAAATGGCAGGGCCACAGGAGGTAATGGCAGGAGACACACACTCTTAGTTCTAATTACAATCGCTGACCAATGTCAAAGGTCAGAAGGCGCTGGCCAGCCGGCCAGCCATTTCTGGGGAAGGCCCCGGACAGAGCTGGCACCGAGGGGCTCAGGAAGGCCATTGCTGTGTGTGTCATGCCCGCCGAGACACAGCCTGGCCCTCATCCTGGGTCAGGCCCTGCGTGGTTGCCGCTCCAAGGATCTCTCCACAAGATTTCAGCTGAGTCCACGCAAATGCAGCAGCACAGTAAATCCTCTGGTTTTACTTTAACGTGTGTAAGCCTGGCAAATTAACCCTGTGCACAAACTAACCAGAGCAAACAGTAACACCTTTCCAGAGGGATGGGAAGCACTGGGGACCCACATCGCCTGGAGGAGGAGCAGGTAAGCGTTGGACCTGAAATGCCACACTCAGGTACACACAGACATACACACACACACGGATATAACATGAACACACACAGACCCAGACAGATACACACACAGACACGGAGACGATACACATATAGGCGGGTCCCCAGCGTTGACTCTACAGACAAGGTACAGGGTCCCCTCAGCACTGCTCCAGGACAGGGGCTGGCTCTGTACCCGCTCCCCACCAGTCCACTCCTCTCTGACCTCCACGCACCGGTTGTGCTCACTCGGCACCCTGTGAGGAATTACAGTAGATGTGTCAGCCGAGTCCAGGGCAGGAGGCAATGATATTTATAGTGCCCGCAAATATTATCTAACTGACCTCACGCCTCCTGCCAGAAAGGATGTTCCAGATGAGTGCTCTGAGGTCACCGTCAGACCAAGCAGAGTGAGCCCCTGGCCTCTCGCTGGGGAGGAGCCCTGGTCCCCTGGCAGGCGTGCACTGGCAGGTAGGGAGGTGGCTGCTTCCTGCACCACGTGCACAGGGCTTGGAGGACTGGCCCTTCTGCTCACAAACCACAAGTATTTTAAACATCGCATGTTTATGAAACTCAAGCAAACTCTGTCAACTTTTAAATTAAAAAAAAAAGGAAATTGTTAGGGGCTTCCTATGAAAGCAGTAGATGCCAGTTCTGAGCTATTGTGAGCAACAGACATGAGGACGATGGAAGGCGGGGCCTCTCCACAGTGTCCCTGCATCCCTTCATCACGAACACTGATGAGCCCGGAAAGTCCTTTAAGCCCAGGGGATGTGCAGGAGGCAGCCTATCAATGATTCTCTCTCATCATTAAGGTTTCTATCTCTCTCTCCCTCTCCCTTCCTCTCTGAAGTCAATAAAAATATATTTTTAAAAAATAAAAAGAAATTGTGCTTAAGGATGCAAAGGAAAATATAATAAATTAACAAACTGTAAATCTTAGCAGTATACTAGAACAGGGATTGGCACATTTTTCCTAAAGGGCTAGATAGTGGGATTCAAGATGGCAGCAGCATAAGAGGATATTGAATTCACTCCCTCCCACAAGCACACTGAAATACACATGTATATAGAAAGAAATTTCTTCTGAGAGACCATTGAGGGAGGAATGAACAGCTTTTGAATAACAAATGAGAGAAACAGACCAAATAAGGAAGACTTGGAAATTGTGGACGTTCTCTGGGAGCTGTGGGAATTCTCCAGGGTGGAAGGTGCCGGTGAGGACCATTGCTTACGTCCCTCTCCGCCTTGACGGGGGCGGGAGGAGCTCTACTCAGGGGCTTTGGCCTGCCTACAAGATCACAGCAGCATATTCCCAGCCACACTGCTCAGAGCCCGTTTCTGCTCTGATTAAAGGGAGCAAGCAGGATCAACAGGTGTCACCACATGGACCTGGCCTCCTTGCCCAGAGGTGCTCCAGCCCAACAAGCCAGTGCCCCAGGCTCTGTGGGCTCCTGTCAGGCTCCGATCAGCCTGCCAAAACCACTGAGCACACACAGCCTTCACAGAAGTTGCTTCCAGACAAGGCCACTTTTTTAACACTCAGAGAGAACTATTTTGTCTAATTCATATAATCAAACTTAGAAAGCCAAACACAATGAAAAGACAGAAACATATCTCTCAAACGAAGGAAGAAAAGCCCCCAGGAAAAAATCTTAAGCAAACAGAGATAAGAAATTTGCCTGATAGGTAGTGAAAGAAAAATACCACATGATCTCACTCATTTATGGATAATAAAGAACATTATAACCTAATGAACAAAAAATAGATACAGAGGCAGAGAAGCATCGAACAGATAGTCAAATTACAGCGGGAAGGCTGGGAGTGTAGAGGGGTAAGGGCATGTGCTGGGGGGTAGGGAGCCCAGGGGAAGGTCAATGGGGAAAAAAAGGAGACATATGTACTACTATTTGTAATACTTTAAACAAGAAAATAAAATTTTTAAAAAAAGAATATTAAAAAAAAGAAATTTGCCTGATAAAGAATTTAAAGAAATGGTCATAAGGATTCTCACCAAAATCGAGAGGAATAAAGGAACTTAGGGAACACTTCAACAAAGAGTGAGGAAGTATAATAAAGAATCAAGCAGAACTGAAGAATACAATAACTGAGGTGAAAAATTCTCTAACAGAAGAACAAATCAGCAACCTGGAAGACAGACCAGTGAAACCAACCAGTCAGAATAGCAACAAGAAAAGGGAATTTTTAAAAATTAGGGTAGTTTAAGGGACCTCAGAGATAGCATCAAGTGTGCAAACATTTGTAATATAGGGAACCCAGAAGGAGAAGAAAAAAAGGAACAGAAGCTTTATTTAAAGAAATAAATAGCTGAAAACTTTCTTAACTTAGGGAAAGAAACAGAAATCCAGGTCTAGGAAGCACAGCGAGTTCCGAACAAAATGAAAGCAAAGAGACCCACACTAAGACATATTGTCATTAAAATGGCAAAAATTAAAAATAAAGAGATAATTTTGAAGGCAGCAAGAGAAAAATGACTAGTATACACAAAGGAAACTACAGGCTATCAGTTGATTTCTCAGAAGCAACAGTTATAGGCCAGAAGGGAGTAACACAAAAGGAACCTACAACCTAGAATAATTTACCCAGCAAGGTTATCATTCAGAATTGAAGGAGAGATAAAGAGTTTCCCAGACAAACAAAAGCTAAAGGAGTTCCTTACCATTAAACCAGCTTTGTAAGAAATGGTAAAGAGTATTCTTTAAGCAGAAAAGGAAATGCTATAATCAGAAATAAGAAATACAAGAAAGAAAAAAATCTCACAGATAAAGCCAAATATTTAATAAGTACAGAGAATCAGATATTAAAAATATCTACTATAAAGACAAAAGTACCAAAATTCAACTCAAACTACAATAAGTAGTTAGGAGATTCACAAAACAAAAAGATCTAAAATACGATATCAAAAGCACAAAGCATAGATGGGGGAGTAAAAATGTAGTACTTTTACTGCCACATGCGAAATCAAAACAAAACACCAAAGATAACCAGGAAACCACAGGGGAAGATTTGAAGAGAAGAAAAGAACAGAGAACTACAAAAATAACCCCAAACAATTAACAAAATGGTGCCCTGGCCGGTGTGGCTCAATTGGTTGAGCGTCGTCCCTGGCACCAAAAGGTCACTGGTTCAATTCCCAGTCAGGGCACATTCCCAGGTTGTAGATTTGGTCCCCAGTTGGGGTGCATATGGGAGGTAACCAATCTTTTACATTGATATTTGTCTCGTCACCTCTTCCTCTCTCTCTCTCTCTCTCTCTCTCTCTCTCAAAAAAAAATTAAAAAATCGATAAAAATATTTAAAAAAACAACAACTAACAAAATGGCAGTAAGTACATACTTAATAATTCCTTTAAATGTAGATAAATTAAATGTGCTGATTAAAAGACATAGACTGGCTGAATGGATTTAAAATAATGACCCATTTATATGCTGTCTACAAGACACTCACTTCAAATGGAAAGACATACACAGAATGAAAGTGAAGGGATAGAAAAAGACATCCCATGCAAATAGAAGTGAAAAGAATGTAGGAGTAGCAATACTCATATCAGACAAAATAGACTTTTAAACAATTAAAAAAAAAGACCAAAAAAGGACATTACCTAATTATAAAAGGATCAATCCAAGTAGAGGATATAATAATCATAAATATCTATGCACCCTACAGAGAAGCACCTAAATATATAAAGCAAGTATTAGTAGACATAAAGGAAGAAATTCACACTAATACAAGAACAGTAGGGGATTTTAATAACCCATGCACATCAGTGGACAGATCATCCAGACAGAAAATTAATAAGTAAACAATGGCCCTAAATGTCCACATTAGACTAGATCAACTTAAAAGACATTTATAGAACATTTCATTAAAAACTATAAAATACACATTTTTTAAAGTGCACATGGAACATTCTCCAGGATAGATCATATATTAGGCCACAAACAAGCCTCAGTAAATTCAAGCAGACTGAAATCATATCAAGCATCTTTCCGGACCACAATAACATGAAACTATAAATCAACTACAGGAAGAAAACTAGAAAAAAACACAAATACGTGGAGGCCAAACAACTTGCTAGGATACCAACAATCAATGGATCAAAAGGGAAAGCAAGCAGGAAGTGAAAGCTACCTTGAGACAAATGAAAATACAATTTTCCAAATTTTATGGTATGTAGTAAAAGTAGTTCTAAGAAGGAAGTTAATACTGTATAGGCCTATCTCAAAAAGCAGGACAAATTCCAAAAAATAACAAATAACTTTAAACCTAAAGAAAGTAGAAAAAGAAGAACAAACAAAACCCAAAGTAAACAGCAGGAAGGAAATAATGAAAATCAGAGCAATCAAAAAAGAAGTAAAAGGCATCCAAATTGGAAAGGAAGAAGTAAAACTCTAATTATTTTCAAATGACCCACCGGGGGGCGGGTCCCAGCTGCTGCTCTGTGCGGCTTCCACCAGGGTGACCAGGCTGGCAGGGGAGGGCAATTGGGGGCAAGATCAGGTCGGCAGGGGAGGGCAGTTGGGGGCGATCAGGCCGGCAGGGGAGCAGTTAGGGGGTGAACAGGCTGGCAGGCAGAAGTGGTTAGGGGCAATCAGGCAGGCAGAAAGGCAAGTGGTTAGGAGCCAGTAGTCCTGGATTGCGAGTTGGACATCTTCCAAGGGGTCCCAGATTGGAGAGGGTGCAGGCTGGGCTGAGGGACACCCCTCCAGTGCACAAATTTCGTGCACCAGGCCTCTAGTGAATAACATAAACTGATGAACAAAAATAGAACCAGAGAGCCCTGACCGGTTTGGCTCAGTGGATAGAGCGTCAGCCTTCGGACTGAAAGGTCCCAGGTTCGATTCCAGTCAAGGGCATGTACCTTGGTTGCGGGCACATCCCCAGTGGGAGGTGTGCAGGAGGCAGCTGATCAATGTTTCTCTCTCATCGATGTTTCTAAGTCTCTATCCCTCTCCCTTCCTCTCTGTAAAAATCAATAAAATATATTTAAAAAATAATAGAACCAGAGACATAGGAGCATTAAACAGACTGTCCAACCTCTTAGGGAAGGCGGGGGGTGAGGGGATAAGAGACCAACCAAAGGACTTGTATGCATGCATATGAGCATAACCAATGGACACAGACAGTAGGGGGTAAGGGCATGTGCTGGGGGGTAGGAGCAGCCAGGGAGAGGTCAATGGGGGGAAAAGGAGACTCATGTAATACTTTAAACAATAAAGAATTTAAATTTAAAAAAATGAAAAAAAGCATAAATACCTAGGAATAAATTTAACTGAAGAGGTGAAAGACCTATACTCTGAAAACTATAAGATACTGAAGAACAAAATTAAAGAGGATACAAAATAAATGGAAGTCTATACCTGGCTCAATAATTGACAGGATTAATATTGTTAAAATTTCCTAAATACTTAAAGCAATATACAGATTCAATGCAATCTCTATTAAAATACCAATGGTGCCCCTGCCAGGTGGCTCAGTTGATTGGAGTGTTGTCCCATATACCACTCCAATGGGGGGTTCGATTCCAGGTCAAGGCCCATACCTAGGATTTGGGTTTGACCCCCTGTTGGGGCACACGTGGAGGGCAGCCAATGGATGTTTTGCTTTCACATCGATGTCTTTCTCTCTCTCTCTCTCAAAACAAACATATACTCAGGTGAGGATTAAAAAAACAACAATAGCATTATCTGAGAATTAGAACAAGTAATCCTAAAATTTACATGAAATCACAAAAGACCCCGCATGGCCAAAGAAACACTCAGAAAGAACCAAGTTAAGTATCAAGCTCCCAAATTTCAAATTATATTACAAATCTACAATAATTAAAGCAATATGGAACTGGCATAAAAGCAGTATATAGATCAATGGAACAGAATAAAGAGCCCAGAAATAACTCCTCATTTATATGTTCCATTAACCTATTACAAAGCAGGCAAGGAAATACAATGGAGTAAAGACCATTTCTTTAATAAGTGGTGCTGGGAAAACTAGACAGATACATGCAAAGAAAGAAACTGAACCACATTCTATATTATATATAAAAAATAAACACAAAATGGATTAAAGATTTAAATGTAAGATTTGAAACCATAAAACTCCTAGAAAAAAACATAGGCAGCAAACTCTTTGATATCTGTCTTAGCAATATTTTTTTTTTTTTGGATATGTCTCCTCGGGCAAGGGAAACAAAAAAAAATTAAAAATGGGACTTACTCAAACTAAAGAGTTCTGCACAGTGAAGGAACCCATCAACAAAACAAAAGACAACCTACCAAATTGGAGAAGATATTCACCAATGATACATCCGATAAGGGGTTACTATCCAAAATACTGTATATAAAGAACTCATACCACTCAACACCAAAAAAAAAAAATCTGTTTAAAAAATGGGCAGAAAACCTGAATAGATATTTCTCCTGAGTATATGGCCAATAGACATATGAAAAGATGCTCAACATCACTACTCACCAGAAAAATGTAAATCAAAACCACAATGAGCCCTGGCCAGTATGCTCAGTGGTTGGAGCATTGGCCTGCTCCCTGAAGGGTCGTGGGTTCTATTCCCAATCAAGGGCATGTGCCTGGGTTGCAGGTTCCATCTCCAGTCTCCACTGGGGCCTGTGCAGAAGGCACCCAATCCATGTATCTCTTTTACATTGGTGTTTCTCTCTCATGCTCCCTCTCTAAAAATCAATGGAAAAAATATCTTTAAGTGAGGATTAACAACAAAAAACACCCACAATGAAATAACCTCACACCTGTCAGAATGACTATCATCAATAAATCAACAAACAACAAGTGTTGGCAAGGATATGGAGAAAAGGGAGCCCTCGTGCTCTGTGGTGGGATTGTAAATTGATGCAGCCACTATACAAAAAAATATGGAGTTTCTGCAAAAAATTAAAAATAGAGCTCCAGCAATGATCCCACTTCTGGGTATTTACCCATGCTGGAAGCCGGTCCACCCTTGCTGCTTGACACAGTCGCTCCAGGGAAGAAACATCTGCACAGCTTATGTTTCAAAGGACCTGGCATACATGGCATATGTTTGCTCCCCCTCTTAGCGCTATGTGTTTTAAACAGGACCACCTCCCCGAGAAAGGTTGTTTCCCCAGGTGAGGATTTTTCCCTGGAGTTAGGGATTAACAGCACTAAGGAAGAGAATAAATCAGTGAAACCCCCTAGTGTTAGAGAAAGGACTTATGAAGAACTTGGACTAAGACTGTTGGCAATAAATTTGGGACTTGTTGGGCCCACATCCCCAAGTGTCTTCCCACCAGGGAAAGCACGAAAGCCTATACCCCTGGAGATCCACTGACACAGGGCAGTCCCAGGGAAGGCAAGCAGCGAGGCTGGGAGGACATAACCTTTACTGGGTAGGATAATCTCCTTCAGTCACTTCCTTGTAGCCTATCAGTAGAGCAGTCACCTTGGAATAGCCCTTTGTAATGGAACACAGAGATTAACCTAGATAAGATTAAAATCAACAGAACTAGATAGAGACAGGATTTTTGGCAAAGGTCAGATAAGAAACAAGGAACTGTAGAACGTTACCCAAAACATACCATGATGTGATTATAGAGGCTTGCTTATAGGATCAAATGGTATAAATATAGATGTAACAAAACAATAAAAGGAGAACCTGGCTATGATGATCAACTGAACTCTGCCTCGGTGTTATTCCTTCTTCGCCAACTCTGTCCACACCTTTGGGGAACCCCTGGACCTGCTGGGGCTGAACCCCAACATACCCAAAGAAAACAAAAATTCTAATTCAAAAAGATATATGCATCCCTATGTTCATTGTTACATTACTAGTAAAAGCCAAGATATGGAAGCTACCTAGATGTCTATCAATAGATAAATGGATAAAGAAGATGTGGTATGTATGTGTGTGTGTGTGTGTGTGTGTGTGTGTGTGTGGAATATTTTATATATATAGTCAGCTATACAAAAAGTGAAACCTTGGCATTTGCAATAACTTGAATGGACCTAGAGGGTGTTGTGCTAAGTGAAATAATTAGACAGACAAAGCAAAATGCCATATGATTTCACTTATATATGGAATCTGAAAAAAAAAAAAAAGAAGCAGATCTATGGCTATAGAGAACAAACCAATAGTTACCAAAGGACAGGAGAGTGGGGGATGGGTGAAATAAAAGGCAAAAAAGCAACAGATGGTAAATCATTTAGGCTTGTGGGCTATATAGTCTGTTTTGCAACTACTCAACTCCACCATTTAGCACAAAAAACAGCCATAACACACAGTTGTATCCCAATATAACTATATTCACAAAATTAGGTGGTCAACCCATGGGTTGTAGTCAACTGACCCTTGAAATGGATGATATCTAAAAGAACCAAATGGCAGTTCTAGATTTGAAGAATTCAATATCTGAATGAAAAATCCAATAGACAGGCTTTTAACAGCAGACAGAGATGACAGAAGAGATGGTGAACTTGAAGATCCATCAATAGAAATTATCCAATCTGAAGAATAAAGAGAAGGAAGATTGCAAAACGAAGAGCCTCCGTGGCCTGTGGGACAATGGCAAAAGGTCCATTTATAAGTAATGGGAGTCCCAGGGAAAAAGGAGAGAAAGGATGGGGTAGAAAAAAAATCTAAAGAAATAATGACCAAATGCCCCCAGTTTAGTGAACTATACACATTTGCAGATTAGATAAGTTCTTCAGATTGGATGATTTCTATTGATCTGAAGATAGCTTCATTATCTTTAAGTGAAACTAGAACAGGTGTGAGATAAGCTGAGGGTCCAGGGGAGGTAAATTTGGTCGGAGGAGGGGGAAAGTCCTTAAAAGCAGCACCTGGAGTTGGGGGTGAGCTGGGTGGAGGTCGGGGCTGGCCAGGACCCCAGAAGAGGGAAGGCAGAGCCCACTCATGAATCAAGCTGACGACACATAGGACACAACTTCAGCAGGTAGCTGGTGATCCTGTCACCGAGACCTTGTTCAACAAATGACTCATTGAGCTCGTGTGACGGGCGCACTGGGAAAAGCAGAGAAGACAGATGGCGGATGTCACATCAGAGTCCCGCAGATCTGGACCAGCACCACACAAGCTCCCGTTTCCTGAACAAGATGAGAAAGGGACATGGAAGGGCACATGCGGTGGCCCCCCTCTCACAGAATGAGGGAGCTGACGGCCTGCTTGGCTGGGCAAATCAGAGGTGTGTTTTTTATCAAGGCGTTGAGTTTCAAGAACATAAAAGGTTCATTACTTCATCGGGAGCCGCTGTGAGAGGAGAAAAATCTCGCCCTCAGTTTGGGGTTGTGGTTGGCTGGAGGTCTGGGGATTGACTCTAACCATCAAATTCATTGTAAAGTCCACTGAAGCAAAGATGCAGACACTTCCCTTTGGCATGGGGTTGGGGGATGGGAGGGACCCCCAAAAAGGCTACAAGGATTTGGTACACAGACGCTCTGAACAGGGGAGAGTGGATTTCATTAACCTTTAAGTTTCATATAAAAAATCCCAGCAAGGCCACTTCCTCTGAGGACATCTTCCTGCAGACACAATGTGTGGACAATGTCCCATGGCATCATAAACAAAGGCTGTGCCTGCTCATGTGGCTGCCATGTCCCCACGGTTCCACTATCAGGGTGCTCTGAGCACCATCTGCGGAAGACAGGACTTTGTCACAGGCCACAGAGCAGCAGGAAGCAATGGGGCTATTGATTTTTTATACTGATGCAGCACAGCCCGAGGACAAAGGGCTCCCCAGGGTGAGAGGACCAAGAGACGCCGCCAGCCCAGAGGTCCCGCAGGGACACCGAGTCTCTAGAAAGCTCAACTGAGGCAAATGCAGACCAAAGCTCCTGGAGGCAAACACAGAGAACCAAGACACCTTTTGTGTCACCACATCCCACTGTGCACCTCAAAGGCAGAAGAGTCAGGAGCCAAGGGCAGGCCCTGCTGAATGTCCTGGCTGAGAGCTTTCCCCTGCCCTCAGCTGCAGGTGCCCTCATGGAGCCGCACCT
>NW_005353967.1:6328909-6333557 GCF_000412655.1 Myotis brandtii | reverse complement strand
GGGTCAGAGTCGCATTCCTGCACATTGGACAGCTTTCTGTAGGAGGGGCCTGTCTTGGCTCTTACTACAAGTTATTATTAGTATTTTATCTCTTTTAGACTTGGTTTCCTCATTGTAAAATAATAGACAGTCTAGACTTTTCTGGGCTGTTGTAAAGATAAAAATCAGACTCCTGCAAGGAACGTGCATTGAGTGCTTCTACCCAAGCCCCATGAAAGCAAAAGGGAAAAGCTGTCACTTATTTTCTTTGGTTTTAATTTTTTGGTTGGGTAATAGGAAGGAGGGATCTTCCACTCCATACCCCCCACACCATGGCTTACACATGCCCTCACCACAGCATGCACACACCTAACACAGCATGTATACATCTACCACGGCATGCACACACCTACCACGGCATGCACACACCTACCACAGCATGCACACACCTACCACGGCATGCACACAACTACTACGGCATGCACACATCTACCACGGCATGCACACACCTACAACGGCATGCACACACCTACCACGGCACGCACACATCTACCACGGCATGCACAAAACTACCACGGCATGCACACACCTACCACAGCATGCACACACCTACCACGGCATGCACACAACTACTACGGCATGCACACATCTACCACGGCATGCACACACCTACAACGGCATGCACACACCTACCACGGCACGCACACATCTACCACGGCATGCACAAAACTACCACGGCATGCACACACCTACCACAGCATGCACACACCTACCACGGCATGCACACACCTACCACAGCATGCACACACCTACCACGGCATGCACACAACTACTACGGCATGCACACATCTACCACGGCATGCACACACCTACAACGGCATGCACACACCTACCACGGCACGCACACATCTACCACGGCATGCACAAAACTACCACGGCATGCACACACCTACCACGGCATGCACACAACTACTACGGCATGCACACATCTACCACGGCATGCACACACCTACAACGGCATGCACACACCTACCACGGCATTCACACACCTACCATGGCATGCACACACCTACCACGGCATGTATACGTCTACCACGGCATGCACACACCTACCATACACCTACCACGGCATGTATACGTCTACCACGGCATGTACACACCTACCATGGCATGCACACACCTACCATGGCATGCTGAACACCTACTACGGCATGCACACACCTTCACCATGGCATGCGCAGGCATCCTTCCTGGGCCCACCCATGGGCTACCTGAGTGGCTTTCATGGCAGGAGGATAGGCTCAGGGCCAGGCTGTCCAGGAAGCTCAGACACTCCCCTGCTTCCCTTGATGGAGGCACAGGGTGTTATCCCAAGGGGGACATTAAGAAGCAGGAGAACCTTCTTCCCAGGAAGAGTATCTTGTTTAACTTCCCACAGTCAGGCACTGAGGCCCCATAGCATAGATTTAAGCTGAAAACAGATAAACGCGGCCCCTCAGGCTCTTGCAGGTGGCTGGGTGGTATGATGGACCCACTTAACCCAAGGGCTGCCTGCCCTGAGCACCGGTCCCCTGATGGTGGCCACTAGAGATGTGGGTGAGGGGCCAGGCCTCCGCCAAGAACAGAGCAAACACAACTGTGCCACATCAGGTCTACCTGAGAAATATTACTCGGTTCTGTGTTAGCCGCGGGCCACAAGCACAATTCAGGATTACAGATGACACACCACACCCTTAGCAAGATGCTGGCACCGGCTGGGGAAAGCACACTGATCTTTTGATTTACATTCAGCGCATTAACATGAAAACGAATTCTCAGATCGTTGAGAAAACCAGAGATATAAATGGAAAGCCCACTGGAGGTGCCCCTCACATGGGCAGCCTGGTGGGGTTCTCAAAGACAAAGCCCCTTGTTCTCCTCCCCCTGTGCCAGCTGGAGCTCCTGGCTGGGGTGGGGGGTTTCCTGACGCTGAGCTGGTGGTCAGGAGGTCAGAGTGGAGAAAAGAGCCCATCCTGTCCCTGGGTGGCTGGCCACGTGTGCCCATCCTGCACCTGCCAGGGCCTCCTGTGGGGGATACCCCAGAAGGCGGGGGGGGAGGGGGGTGGTGCTGGGTCAGGATACACTCTTCTCAGGCCCCTAGGCCCCAAAATGCAGGATGTGGGGCAAGACTCAGTCCAGCCTGGGGCTGAGGGCACCTTGGCCATCTGAACATTCTCAGCATTATTGAGTTAATGAGTAAAGGGTTTTGACAACCCCAGGGACTCCTCACAAACGTAACAGTGCCTTCCTTTTCCAGTTCCAGAAAAGTGAGCTTTATTGGGGGGAGTGGGTGCTTGGACTTGCCAACACCTGCACATGGTGACAGTGGCCAGAGGCCCCATCCCACCCCTGACCCCTGACCCTGCTCTGTTCACTAATTATATATTTAAATGAGTCATGATGACCCCCTTACCCCCAATCTTAGTCACTGTACTGGAGATTGCTATCCAACCCCAGCACTGTGATACAGTGGAGAAACAAGAGGCAAATTAGCAGTTGTGGTGTGAGGTTCACCTGCACGGGGCCAACACCATCACAGGGTGGACCACTCCTCATAAGCCTGACCAGCTCCATGAAGTAACCCTGTAGCTGGGGACTCAGTGGGTGGAAACCAGGCCCCTCCAGGACAAGGTCACAAAATCATTCCCAACTCAAGGACAAGTGAGGACCAAGAGGCTACAGGTAATAGGTGTGTGGGGTGGGACTGCTGGGTCCCCTCCTTACCCAGCATCGAAGGACACTTGCTGGGTGCTGTGAGATCCACAGCTCAGTGGCTGAGATATAGGTGTCTGCAGCTATTGTGTGACTGTTGGCATTTTTGTTTTTATTCAGCATTTGTTGATCTCTGATTATGTGCTGGGCACTATGGAGGGTAATTACAAATGTTCGCAGAAAGTGCACCAGGCACCTTTTACTTCCTGGGCAGTCAATTCACCTGCTTGAGCCACACCGGAGAGAGATGCTGCTGCTGGCCATGTCCCTGCTGTGGAGGCTGAGGCAGAAGGGACAACAGCTTGCCCTCGGACAAGGCAACCACGAGTCCTCTCAGAGGCAGCAGCAGACCAGGCAGGAGCCAGGGTTTGGGAGGCCGTGGCGAGTCCTCAAATTCCAGGAAGTTGCAGCTGGGGTGGTATCTGCTCAGGGACAGTGACCAGCCTCTTTCTTCCCTCCTGCTTCCTTCCAGGAGATCCATGAGCTGGGGGCCTGCCCCAGCCTCACCCCAGAAGGGCTAACTTGAGATGGCTGGAGCAGCCCCCAGGGGACTGAACAGGCCCAGTACCGGTCTCACAGGCTTCTCAGCTGCTGCCCCAGGCGACAGAGACAGCTGGTCCCTCATCCAGATTCTTGGCGGAAGGAACAGGACATGGAAATGGGCAGCGATTCCGCACGTGGAGGTGTGGTTTTGCTTTACAATGTGCACTCTATAGCACATTCCGCTCAGTCATTGAGTTACTACTGTCACCACATGGGGATGACATCTGCCTGCAGGGAGTCTGGCCTCTCAGTTGGCCTTTGGGAAGGAGCAGGAGACTGAGGGGCCTGCTCTGGGGGGTGCCTGGTGACTTCTCAAGCTGGAAAGGCCTCTGTGACCCCACTACACACTTTCAGTGGGACAAGCCTCCAATGGGCTCACCCAAGGTCAGCCAAGGGTGGCTTCAGTCTCTACCCACACCCCCAGGCTCTTCCCTTGCCCATTCCCCTGGGAGCCCAGCTTTTCCCATTGGGGTGGGTCCAGGGAGCCTTCCTGGTGACCCTGTGTCCAGGGTTTGACAGCCATCATGCCAACACTCCATCAGATATGTGGGGATGACAATGACTCGAGTTAATTGGATATCCACTAAGTGACTGCCACCATCTGTCCTGGCCCAAATTTCACCCACTCCTTACCCACAGAAGTAATTGAGGGGCCTGGGGCAATGACAGAGGCAGGATTAAAATCCAGGCCCAGTATCCATGGCCATATGGGGAATAGATCTCAGTGCCATAGGCTGAAGCCCTCAACCTCATAGGAACTAGCTCACATACACACATATGCACACACACGCACAACTACACATGGACATGCACATGAAAATGCACAGACATGGGCCTCCCCGGTGGCCCTGCCTTGCTCACATCCATATCTAGCTAGCAAGCAGTGGGGATGAGGGTGAACTATGCTGAGTGCCTAGCACATGCAGGCCAAGTTCCAAGGGAAAGCAGAAGGGTAGGCTGTAGCACCCAAAAACTAGAGCTAGTTAAGTCCAAGAAGGAACAGAGCCCCTATGAGCTGGTGGTTTCCACCCTTTGCATTGTTCTAAAAGCTGTTAGAAACAGGCATTTCCAGCTTTCCCATCCTGCCTTTGCAAGAAACCCTTTTCCAGCTGAGAACTCAACCAGGTTGGACTTTGGCATGACAGCTCGGCAGGTGGTGAATTCAGGGAAGGGAAGAAACAGAGTCCGACCCTCCCCCAGCAGCCCTACTCCTTCCCCCGAGCACTGGTTTGACCCAGAAAGGAGCTGATCTATCTCTGCCCCCAGATGCTGGAGTTGGGGCTAGGATGGTTCATAAGACACCTTCCTGGAGCTGACACTGTTCTGTCTGCAGGGACCATATCTGTGCCTGAAGTAGAGCATTCTATCAGGGTAT
>NW_005353967.1:6319956-6328814 GCF_000412655.1 Myotis brandtii | reverse complement strand
ACTTGACTCAACCATGCCCCATCCCCCTTCTCCACCTTCAGGACTTAACCATCCACCACTGTAGCCCAAATGGCCCTGGCCCCCACCCACTGGAGCCCCCTGGGCTGGTGCCTCTGCCTGAGTATTCTCCCCCCAGCCTCTCTCGCTCAGCCCGGCCACCTCTCTTCCTCTGAGGCCCATTTTGATGTCCCCAAACGGGAAGCCTGTATCTGGCCACCATCTGACCCCTCTGGCTGGACTCTGACCCCTCACCCAGTAAACCATGGGGATTTGACCTCTTTCTAGACCTGAATGAACACTTGGTTTATAGATGTGGACTTGGGACACAGCCGGCTCCAAGGAAGGACTCCAGGCCCAGTCAAGGCACCTTGCATGACCTCAAGAATATCCATGTCAGTGCTCACCCCGCTCAGGTGCTGCCCAGGGCTTTGCCATAAGAACCCACAGCCCTGGTGCTGTCAGTGGTCATCGCCACCCCTGCATGTGGTTCAAGTCCACAGTCAGGCACCATCCGCCCTCCTTACCTCCCAGGCATGCACCCTCCTGGGATGCTGGAGGTACAGAGGCCAGAACAACAGCCTGGTGGGCTCTTCAGCTCTTGGAGGCCCTTTCTCACCAAGGCCGTCAGAGCTCCTGGGGGGCAGAGCTTGCATCTCGAATCAGACCCTAGTGAACATATGCACTGGTTTTCTGACGTGTTTATCCTGAACATGTTACTGGGAAGAATCTTATGAAATCAGAGGGCTTTTCCCTTTTACAAATCACCCTGGGGCAAAAAATGGCCAACAGAGAAGAACCAAGATGGCAGTGTAGGTAAACGCTGATACTCGCCACCTCTCACAACAAAATTACAACAAAAATACAGAACAACCATCATTCAGAACCACCTAAAATCTGGTTGCATGGAAGTCTTACAACTAAGAAATTAAAGAAGAAAGCACTGTGAAACTGCTAGGAGGGGTGGAGATGCAGAACAGGCTGGTCCAATGCACACGTGTGGTATTTTTTTAATCAAGAGGGATATATCGGCTGTAGAGGCTTCCCATGAGGAACAAGGGATCCCAGCCCCACACCACACCCCTCAGCCCAGGTTTCCAGTGCTGTGAAGAGACGCCCCCATAACTTAGGGCTATAAAAACTAGTGGGGGTTGTGGCTAAGTAACAGGGAGGCTGCTGGAGTCCCAGGCAATTCCTTGTAAAGGGGCAGCACACAGATTCACTCCCTCTGAGCTCCAGTGCTGGGGCTGTAGCTTGCGGGTATCCAGGGACATATGGGGAGGAACTGGATTGTCTGGAACCAGAGCAAGAACTCAGGGGAAGCTTTCTCCCAGACAGAGGTGCTCACAGGGGTCATTGTTCCCTCATCCTCCCCCATCACAGAGCTGACTGGCAAGCCCCATATCTGAGTATCCATCAACCTGGCTCACACCGTTTGCTCTGCCCTGGTGATTCCCTGAGACCCACCCCACCCAATTTGCAGCCCCACCCAAGGTGTTTGCAGTGGTTTTTCCATATGAATGGCTTGTCCTGGCTCAGGCTTCAGACTTTCCTAAAATCTCTCAAACAAGCAGCAGCTGGTGTCAGCATGCTCCATACCACTCAATAAGAAGCCCCAGACCTGGCACTAGCAGCAGCTTGCTTTACCTCCCAGTGGGGTCAAGTTCGCCTCAGTTCAGAAGCTCTCATGGCTCCACTTCCCTGGCCCCTCTGACCTCACCTCCCACCCCACCCTTGGTGGCTCTCCCACCTGCTCCTCAGATATACCGATACATGCCCACACAGCACCTTTGCACTGGCTGCTCCACTCTAAAAATGCTTTTCCCCTTACCCAAGGGCTCACTCCTCCCATCATTTGTTCACTATTGAACTTAATACCATTATCCTGTGGCATGATTGCGTCTGTCTGTCCCTGCACAAATGCTACCCTCCAAAGTTTGGGTCTATTTTGTTTGAAGTGGCCTCCTCCTGGCCTACAGCAGTGCCAGGCACGTGGCAGCACTAACACTTGTTAAATGAATATTACACTGGTGAGAGCTCATCTAATGCCCAGAACTATGGCTGCTAAAAAAAAAGAAAATCAAACATTTTGGAATATTTTGATAAAGCAAACCATTCAAACCCAAAAAAGTCATCAATGTGCTGAGGGTATTGACCTGCCTGGGACCCAAGTTCCAGGCTGTGTTCCAGGAAGGTGCATGAGCCAGAACCTGTGCAGGTGTCTGTGTGTCTGGAGGCCAGCATGTCAGGACCTGGCAGATTCATTCTGTCTTATTCCAGAAGGTTGCACGGTGGCGAACAGGACAGAAGATTTCAGCTTGTGGTGGAGGGCACTTTAGATATGCATAGGTGAGCATGCCGCCTCCCGGGGACCTGGCCCACCCAGGCTAGCTCTGTTTGGGGTGATGGTGCTCCACCCTGAACCCCAACATGCCCACAGTGCTCTGGCTAATGCTGGCACCACTTGTCAATGGTCTGCCTGCCTGGAGGGTGTTGTCATAGGGTGTGCCGCTCAGCTCACCAGAGGCTACATGGCAATTTGGGGTGGGGTGGGGGGGAAATTCAGCCAAAGAGCTTAAGGAGCTGCTTCCCAGACCCAGCACCTGGATGGTTTGTGGGAAGCTCACAGACAAGTTAGAAGCTGAGATTCATCAGTGTATTCATTGGTTCACTCACTCATTCATTCATCCCTCACCCCTGCAAAGCAGTTCTTCAGGAGCACTGCTGGGGGCAGGCAGGCCTCCGACTGTGGGGACACAGCAGGAAGAGAAATACACAGTCCCTGCCTTTGCAACACTGACCTGGTTGTGGGGCAGCCTCAGGAGCTGGGGGGTAGGAGGCTGGAGGGTTCTGAGCTCAGAAGAGGTGGGGCAAGAAAGATCCTGGGTAGGTGGGGCTCCAAGCCCTGGTGACCTGCCTGACTAAGGAGGTGTGTGTGTTGTGTGTGTGTAGGAGTCTGAGCTTCAGGTGAAACCAAGAAAAGCCACTGCATAGCAGGGCTACAGCAGGGTGGATGGGAGGCTGCCATGAACTCACCCACATGCCCCCCTGAGCTCAGCCGCACCCCCCCCCCCCAATCTGATGGGCTCTGCAGATAGGGCTGGGTGGGGAGGAGTGCTGCAGGCACCTGGACTCCCAGCACTGCTATCTCCCCAGCTCTGAACAGACAGGAGATAGAAGACAAAGATATGAAGAGATAGAGAAGAGCTGGAAACAAGTGCATGAGGTCAGGTCAGGAAGAAGGGCTGCAGGTCAGAGGGTGGGGGCAAGATATGAGCAAGATACAGGCATGGGTGGGGTCAAAGACCTGCCCCAGGTGAGCAAACCTCAAACAGCTCAGACTCTCATAGTAGGAAACCAGCCACCTTGAAACTTTACTGGGTGCAGGGGGCAGAGACCCCACTGTGTCCAGCATGGCTCAGGCAGGAAATCACACACTCTAGGCTCCAGTGCTGAGGGCAGGGAAGCAGGCTCGCATAGATGCCCCCCCAATACCTAGCATCCCAGACATGGTCCCTGAGGCCTGGTACCCTAATACCTGGTACTTGAGATCCAGCATCCCAATATTCAGCACCCCAAAACTTGGTGTCTGAGACCCAACACCAGAGAGGTGCCAGCTGTCAGACTCAGAGCCATGGATACCATGCTCTGGGAGCAGGCCTGTCCTAGCTCCCCAGCAGGGACAGAGCCAGGGAAGCCCCTTCTCTGAGAGAAACTCAGAGCACCTGCCAGCGTAGGGCAGGTGGAGGAGCTGAGGAGACTGGCCCTGACCTTGGCCAGCCCTAACCTTGGCCAGCCCTGATGTCGGCTCGCCTCCTACATCAGACACTGAGCTCCCCCACCTGCTTCAGGTGCACAGCTCCTGGTAAAACTCGCTGCCAAAAGGGAGTGGAGAGACAACGGGGAGAAGATGTGTGGATGGGAACCCCGACTTTAAACGCTCCCTGGCCCCTGAGGAGCGCATGGTGAAGGGCTTGGCATGTGTGGAGGGAAATCCCACCTCTGTCTTACTGGCCAAGAGCTGGGGGTGGGGGTGGGCTGAACATGTCTGTGAAGAAATGAAGTGTGAGGCTGATTAAGGGCCAGATCAGAGAGCCCAGAGCTAAGTTTCACCAAACTCCTCCTTCAGAGCCTGTGTGTGCGTGCCAAGGCTGACCCGGGCCCAGACTCCGAAGAAGACCCTGGAGTCCTGGGAACTGGTAGTGATTCTCTTTGGACTGTTTCGGGAAGCTGGCCCGGCTGGAAGGCTCCCAGGGGAGTCCCTTCTGGAGCAGGCAGGACTGGGTGCTATCGTACTGCCCGACCTTTGCCCCCTTCCTCAGATTATTCCAACAAAATACCTTAGCTCCAAATGCCCATGGATTGTTTTATAGCCAGGGGCTAATTCTCCCGTGGGCAGTTCCTGGAAAAGGAGACTTTACACCTTCAGCATGCACCTTCCCTCCAGGAGAAACTCCAGGGAGAGTCCTTGGTTCCAGGCCTTGGATAATGGGTCTTCACTCCCATTGACTCCATCTGTCCTGTGAGGATTGGGGTCCACTAGGGCCCACTGACTGTCTACTCTTGGAAGGACAGGTTCCACTGGGGACTCCTGTGGGTTACTCTGCCCTTCTAGGCCATCCTTATCCTCCAGATCCTCTCATGTGTTCCCTCCAGACCAGCAAGGGAAATTCAGGGGGTTCAGAGAGGAGAGCATGGTGGAAGGTGCCCAGGAGCCCACAGGAGAGAGTGGGATAGGAGTCAGGGGCTCCTCGCCTAAAACCAGAGCAGTTGTAATTAGCCCAGGAGGTAAACACCACCCCAGAGTTTCCCACACAGCCTGGAGCATAGTTCAGGGCAGACACCCAGGGCCCGACAGCTATACCGCAGAGAAATCCACCATTAGGCAGGGCGTCTAGACAGAAGTCACACAGCCAGGGGAGGCCTGAGGACTGAGAACACGATTAGGGAGAGAAAGCCTGGCCTGGTCCAAGGTCCAAAGTGACCCTGATATGGGCGGCTGCAGACTCGGGACCCCCCCAGAGAAGCACATGTCCAGGGCTCCTGGCTGTTCCAGGGAAACTCCTCTCCCCTCCCCACTGCATAAGGATCCTCAACCTCATTTTCCACCCGTCCCTGAGCTGTGGATGGCTCCCTGGCCTCAGTGGCCTCCTTCTCCTCTGAATTTCCTAAAGACGCAGTAACAGACCCCAATGTATACATGTGGGGAGCTTGCAGACTCAGGGTCTTGGACAGCTGTGGGTACAAAAGCCATACCTGCTCCTCACCTTGCAAAGTGGCAGAACCCAGTCCCGGGCCACCCAGATAGTGCTGTGACCCTGCTCTCCACAGCTCTGTCCCCAGCTGCTGAGCAGAGAAGCTGCCGTGAAGCTTATGCAGGAGTTACTGCCTGTGTCTCAGGGTCCCCTGCACCTTCTTTCCCCAACAAGGTTACAAATGGCGGGTAGAAATCTGACTTCTCCAACACAGGTGTTTGGAAATCAGTATCAGTCCAGCTCTTCTGTTTCTGTAACTTGAGACTCAAATAGTCCGGATGATCCCTGACCATTTTAAATGATGAAAGGGGCCAAGTAGCTTAACAAGTGTGAACCCTGGACTGTGGGGCAGGAGGAAGTGCACTGTGATCCAAGCACGTCCCTCATCTGTGCACGGGTTGGACCCACGGCCACGAGGCCTCCGGGCCCAGTTAGGGGAAGGTGTGGGCGTGATTAGTCTTTAGAGGTGTGAGCAATAGGCATTAGGGTTGGCTTCGCAGGGAGGGAGACGTCTGAGGGGGTCTAGTCCCTGAGTCAGAACCTCAACTGTAAGTCCAGAGTTCTTAGGGGTGGGTGGTGGGGGGAAGGGTGGGCACCTGAATGCAGAGGGCTGAGCAGGGAGGTGGGCTGGCCAGTGGGAAGTCCCTGGCTTAGTCCAGCAGAAACTAGGTCAGAGCTCTGATTTTCACTGCAGAGAGCACAGTGGATTGTGGGGGGTGAGACCCGAGCCTTGGAGGGCGTGGAGCGCAGCTGGGTCTGGTCTGGAGTGAGCTGGGACCACTGAGCTGAGGTGACTGGCTCGAGGTGACTCCTGGTTTGCGTGGCTAAGTGTGAGCGGTGGGTCCAGATTGTTTGCTAAGCCTTGGTTTTGAGCCTGGGGAGCTGAGAAGTGGGGAGAGTGGGGGTTCATCTGAGGTGTGGGGAGATGTCTGTGCAGAGATGCCTGATGACCAGCCGCACTTTCAGGTAACCTGGGCTGGAGATGGGGGCCCCTGGAAGACAGTACCTGGAGGTGCTGGGCGTGGGACAGTGAAGGGAGAGTGGACAGGGTGGAGGGGGAGAGCTTAGGTCCAGACCCAGGGGCAGGGGCCCAAGGTTGATGAAGAAGGAGCAGCCTCAGAAGATGGGGGCAGGACAAGGCAGTAAGGGGTGGGAGACTTCAGAGGGCAGGGAAGAGAGGTGGGGTCACAAAGATGGCCTTGAGGAACTGGGCAGGGTCAGTGCAGGGGATTCCAGGGATAGGATTAATGGGGAGAGGCCACAAGGAAGGACAGGGCGGGAGCAAGGCTGGGAGAGGGCTGGGCATGGGTACAGTCCCAGCTTCCTTGTAAAGATGGGGAAACTGAGTGTGTGTAGTGCTGCCTAGTCACAGGCCAGGCCCCAATGCCATCATAGTGGGAGCCTCCAAATTCAGAAGAACTATGCAGGCAGGGGCAGGGCAAGGCCTGACCCAGGGTCAGAGGGCACTCCAGGGGTCTTCTCCCCGGGATCCTCTTTATGTCGTCCTGAGAGCCCCTACCTCCAGCTTCCCAGGATTACAACATGCAGGGCGTGGTGCTGTTGAAGTGAGACTTTTTAAATGGTGAGCGCCAGGAGGGAAACACATTCTGCCCTGCCCATGAGACGGCGCTGGAGCTGCTGGAGTGGGTGGCCCCCACCCGGAGAAGGCCCTCTTTGGACAGTTCGAGTGCTCAGAGACCTGCAGGCCATGGCTCTTCCTGGGTGAGTAACAAAATCTGGGCCAGGCAAATACTTGGGTCAGTGCCGCCTTCCCAGGGTCCCCACACCCACTCAAGGCTGAACAGCTGGTGCCCTGATGGCTGGCACCGGACTCTCATATGCCAGGCTCCACACCTGTGCCGACACCAAGACTAGACAGAAAATGCATGCTTGATTACACAACAGAGGAGCTGCACCGCCCAGAGTGTCTTGGGCCCACCCTGCACATGTCATCATCCTTATGGTGGTTTCATAGAGTAAAGAGGGTGGCAGAGGGAGAGACGCCACCCCCCCCCCAACTGTGCCCCAGAAATAGGTCAGTTCTTAGATGAGCAGTGTGAGCGTCAGGGCAGGGTACGCCCAGACGTTGAGGTTGGACTTGCCCAGTAAATGTCACATTGGACATTGGCTAGTGTTAGTGGTCTGCCCCTGGCAGAGGCGTCTGGCAGAGACACAGCTTATGAGACCACAGGGCTTTCCAGTGGGGGACAAAGTAAGCAAGGTGACCAGGCAGGTGGGGCCAAGGGGCTACACAGATGCCAGGAAAAAGGAGGGAGAAGGCAGAGGGAGCTCCTAAGAAAGACAAAGCAGAAAAGAGAGGGACTTCAAGGGAGGCCATTGGCATAAGCAGGAAGTGAAGGAAAAACAAGCTGCAGCCAGCCTCTGCCAGGTACCCCGAACCCCAGGTCCAAAGCCCTCTAAGGTCTTGCCCCAAACCTCTTTCCCAGCATGCTGAGCATGTCAGTTGCCTTCCAAGGCCCCAGAGGGCTCCTCTTCTTCTTGCCTTGCCCTTCCCCATTTCAAAACCATTGGTGATCTGTTCCTGCCACCTACAGTTCCTTGGGGGGCAAGGATGGGGGGTGTCTTCAGACCTTGCGCTCAGTGGGCCCTCCCTCAGGCTCCCCCTAGTAAGTTACAAATGCATTACACCTCCAACACCTCAAGTAAGACCCTCTCTGGTGTTGACCTGCACTTAGAAACTTCAGTCCTCCGAAGCCCTTAGGAAAGATGACCTTCCCATCACCTTGCTGCCGAGTTATGGCAATCCCACTTTGCTGGCTCATTGGAGCAAGTTAGGAGAAGAGAAATCTGACAGGAAGGGGTTTTAAAAAGAGAAACGCTCTCAATGGGAAACTCGCTCCTATAGGTAGGATTTTACTGGGCTTAATTATGAGCGGCACCGTTTCCCTTCTGCTCTGGGGACAAAGTATCACTTCGGTGCTTGACAACAAGGGTATTCCTTTTTCAGGGCATTAAAAATCCCCCCGCAAGCCCGACAGACAGAAAACCCGGCGCAGGAGCGCCAGAGCGTGGAAACGCGCTGTACCGCAGGCCTGGATGGGCAGACTGGAGCCCAAACACAGGACCAGGTATCCGGAGTGAGCGGGCTTCCCCACCGGCACCCGCCCGGCAAGATCGGGTGACTCTCGGGGACCGGCACGGCCGCTCCGGGCCCGGCCAGGCTCGCGGCCCCTGCCTGATTCCAGGGCTGGCTCTCCGGGGCTGCGCGCGGTGCTCTCGGACGGGACCGCGGGGCAACTGACACTGAACGCGCCCCTTCCACAGGGAAGACCGCGGAGCCGGCACATACCCAGAGGAAGGTGGGCGCCTAATTCTGCCTGCTGGAACGCAGGCGGGGTCGGTGGAGGGAAAGTCGCGGCGGGGCCAGAACCCGGAGGCCCTTCGAGTCCCGGGTCGCTTACCAATCTTGGCCACGCTGGCCACGAGGATCCAGAGCGCGATGATATACGGTTCCTGGACGTGGTGCCATTTTAATGTGACCACCTGGAAGCCCTGACTTTCTTCGTGCTCCTTGCCAGGCTCCTCCTCGACGGCCCCCACCTGCGGCAGCTCGCCCAGCGCCAGCAGCAGCGCCAGCAGAAGCCC
>NW_005353967.1:6281181-6319733 GCF_000412655.1 Myotis brandtii | reverse complement strand
CGCGTTCTTGGCACGCCCACCCCGGGCCTGATCGGCCCCTTGGCCTCACCTTCCCACGTCCGCAACCCACTCCCGCCCTCTCCTGGAGCCCTGGGCTGCAGGGCGCAGGCCGGGAGGTCTATGCGGTCGCAGGGCGATGGAGGACGGAGCGCAGCGCCGAGGGCTGGGGATCCTTCAGGGCTTGGCTGTCAAGTGGTGGGCGCTTGGTGCCTCAGGCGCCCCACGGTGGCATTCTGGCATTCGCTCAGCTCCGGTGGCATTCGCTCAGCTCTGGAGTTGCCAGGGGCCGTCCATGGGAACATTGGCCCCAAGCTCCTCCTTCCCCACAAACGCAGGACCTGGGGCTGTGCAGACCCCACCAGAGGCACAAGGACCCAGAAAGGGGGCCAGACTGCCAGCCTCGTACTGTCTTCCACAGCATTTCGTCACAGGATCTAACAACTTGTCAGAAACCAGGGTGATGCAGAATCCAAGTCGCTGCCCTTCTCCAAGCATGGCCCCTGTACCTTCTGTGAGGGACCTCTACCTCGCTCCCCCTTCTCCCACCTCAGAGCCCAAGGGCACTGCTCAGACTTCTAGTATTGCACCTGAAATGTCCCTTTTACCACAGGGTGGGCTTGGAATTGACATGGTGGTTGCAGGGGTGGGGACTCTACCCTCAAGTCCCTTCAGCCTGCACTGCATCTGCAGATGGCTCACCTGGACATCTCAGACTCCACGATGCAAATGCACCTCACATTTCCTCCCTAAACCCACCCTGCAGCCTCAGCAGGGGCAGCCCTGTCTTCTGTTCAGCCCAAACCTAGGAAGCATAGCTGACTTCTCCTTCAGCTCCCGCTGTTTCCGGGACAGGTTTTCTGCTCTACTTGCAAATACAAACCAACTACTGCTCATCACCTCTGGCGGCCACCCACTGCGGCAAAGGCTCCCCCTTCATCTGCCTGGTCTGGTCCTCCTACTGGACCCTCCAACTCAGAGGAACTCTCAAGACTCGGGCCTCTCCCTGACCTCTGAGCCTCCCTCTGCCAGATGCACCCGCTTTCTGGGGACCTCTACTCCCAGGCTCCCTTGGTTCCATAAGGCCTTTGCTCCAAGTCACCTCTTTGTTGCATCCGCTGATCTCTCAGCTCCCCTCCCCCCTTCCCCTACTCGTGTTCCTCCATGCCTTCCAGGCTTTGACATGCTGTCTGCTCTGTTTGTCTGTTGCCTGTCTGCCCTCTCCATGGGAACATCTGTTCCCTGAGTGAGGGGCTGCATAAAGCCCAGCAGACTCACAGCTGCATCCCCAGTGCCTGAAACAGTGCCTGGCACACAGGAGCACTCGGGAGACATTGGTTAGATGGATGCAGGTGGACACATATCTTCTAATATCTGAGAACTAGAGACCCGGTGCACAAAATTTGTGCATGGGAGGGGGGGTCCCCTCAGCCCAGCCTGCACCCTCTCCAATCTGGGACCCCTCGGGGGATGTCCGGGCCTAAACTGGCAATTGGACATCCCTCTCACAATCCTGGACTGCTGGCTCCTAATCACTCACCTGCCTGCTTGCCTGGTCACCCCTAACTGCCCCCCCAACCCCCGCTGGCCTGGTCGCCACCAACTGCCCCCACCCTGCTGGCCTGGTTGCCCCATGCAGCCTGCTTATTCAGTCATTTGGTCGTCCCTCACTAACCCCCCCCCTGCAGGCCTGGTCGTAGGCAGCCATCTTGTGAGGGTGTGAGGGTCAATTTGCATATTACCTCTTTATTATAGGATATGTTCGAGTCTTAGGAGGTGGGGAGGGCAGTGCTAAGCTGGATGACTTTATTCCTTGGATTTTCTCCCCAGTTTCTTATGAGAGGTGGCTATCAGTCATGTAGTGGAGAGAGAATTAATTCAAATCATGCTCACTTGTCTGGGTGGCTGGGTGTGAAATGGCGAGTGAAGCTGGGCGACCACTTGGAGGATGCTGCGGCGGGCATCAGTCTTCACTGGGGGCCCTGGGGGGACTTGCCAGCTGTAAGGGCCTCTGTGGTAGCCCAGGGATTCAGGTGGGGGAGGGAGGCCAGCCTCAAGGGATGTAGTGACCATGGGGTGGAGGCTGGACTGAGCTGAGCACAGGGTCTGTGGGAGTATGTGACTGGGACCTGCCAGGGTAGCCATGCTTGGTGAATGGTGGTTGCTCCCAGCTCAAGCCTATTCGTGCTGCTTCTGTCCCCTGCTCTATTCTTGGCCTCCTGTCCCAGAGGTAGAGCCAGTTGGACATGATCAGATTACCTGCAACCCGGACACCCTCCTTATTTACCCTCATGGTTCCTGAGTAAATAAAGCCTTTACAAAACCATCCTCTTTGAAGATGGTGCCTTTGCATTCCACAGAAAGGCCAAATGCCCACCAGAACGGCATGTACTATGATGCCCAGTGACCCTCCGGTCATGCCACCCCTGGGGGTTTTTACCAGAGCCTGTTCTAAGAGCTCAGGGCATTTCCCCTGGGAGCAGCTGCTGCTGAGACCCAGGAGGCAGTTCAAAGGGCAGAGGAGCAGACCATTAGTGTGCAGACTTGAGGATTCAAAGTGAAGGCTGAGGCTGGTTGTTGGCCATCGGACAGTGTGCCACAGAGGTGGCCACAGGCTGTCCGAGGACAAGGGAGAGTTGAAAGGAAGCAAGGCCCCGCAATGGCATGGTGGAAGTGTGGTGCAAGCTCTGGTGAGAAGCAGGCTGTTTGCAGGATCTATGGGCAAGTATAGGATGAATGCATTTGCGCTTCAGGTTGCTGGAAGGCTCCAGGGCATGGTACAGTGATAAGAGTATCAGCCTCCCTTACAAGCAGAAGTCAGTTTACGGGGGTGGGGAGTGTGTACTGCTCCATTCCTCCAGATATACCACCCACCCACTGGCCCACTTCTCCACAGTGATCCCCCAACAAGGACTGGGGCCACATGGTGGGTGGGTGGGCTGTGGTTTTAAGCAGTGCTGCAGCACCCCACCACTCCAGGGCTACCATTATGAACGGCACCCCCAGAGTTGTGCCGTGCACAATCCAAATGGCCATCTGGCCAAAAGTAGCCGGAGGCCTGGGTGTGTGTGTGTGTGTTGGGAGGTGTCCTCAGGGCCAGGCAGGTGTGTGATGATCTGATAACTACCCTCTCAGCACCGCCATCAGGCAGGTGAGCAGCATTGCAGAGCTGCCCTCCCCCACCCTCCCCAGTGGTGAGGATCACCTGTGGGTTTGCTTGTACATATATTGTGTTAGTTTGGGAACGAGTTTCCGACCAGGTTGTCACCAGGCAGAGTCTCTGTGTCCTCATGTGGCCTTTCCTGGGGTGCAGACATGAGGAGAGAGAGGGAGAGAGATGACTCTTGCGCTTCTTGAAAGGGCACAGACCCTATTGGATTAAGGCCCCAACCTTATGAGCCTCACTTACCCTTAATTATCTCCCTATTGTCAAGTACAGCCACAGTGGGTGCTCCGGCGGCTTCAACATAACTATGGGGCGGGGGGACGGCAAACAAACATTTAGTCCCTAGCACTGTGAAACCCCATGACCACATGGCCAACTCAAAAATGTTACAACGATGCAAATAACCAGTCCGAAAGAACTGCAATCTACTTCATCTGCCATGGCATCTGAACTTCAAAATTAAGAAATGAAAGTGAAAAACATTACATCTAGTCCATCTAGTCCACATCTAGGCTTTTGCTGACAATACACAAGAGAGGAAAGTTAAGTTTAATGTAACTTTAAGATGTTTAAGCCCATACACCAGTGGTTCTCAACCTTGGCTGCACATTAGAATCACCTGGGAATCTTTTTAAAATCCTGATTTCTGGGCCTCATCCTCCGGAAATTCTGTTTCTTTGTTATGGGGTGGGGCCACAACATCCATAACAAAGAAACAGAATTTCCGGAGGATGAGGCCCAGAAATCAGGATTTTAAAAAGATTCCCAGGTGATTCTAATGTACAGCCAAGGTTGAGAACCACTGCCATACACACAGGCATTCACCACCCATCCCCAAAGTTTATTTTTAAACCCAAAGTGTTCACACACTAGCTCTTAAGGAGGGGAAGAGCCCGGAGCTATTACACTCCTAGCCAGTGGGCCGGCTGAGTGCCCGCTGTGCCCCCTCCTACCTAGGCTCCTGGCCCCCTAGGAGCAGACCAGCATGACAGGTGTCCTGCCTTATTTGATTGCAGTAATACAGCTGCATTTTTTTCAAAACAAATTGTGAGCAGGGCTTCTTCTGTGGTCGGCCTGTGGCGGCCCTGGGGCCTCAGGTGAGTCTGGAGCCTTTCTAGGCCATGGCCACAGACCAGTATGCAGGTTAGGGGCATTCGGGGCAGAGGGTCTCAGGCTAAGCAATAGCTCCAGTGTTGCCACCTTGGTCACAGTGTCCCCAGGCCCTGGGGTTGCCAGGCTGTGGCCTTGGACCTGGAATCGCAATCACTTCCATGTCCTCCCCCAGCCCTGCTGGTCTGTGGCTTGGCAGCACATGAGTGAGCCTGGGGCGGGGTTGAGGTCCCGAGGATCATGGACCTGCCTTGATCCCTGCACCCCAGGCTTGGCACCCCCTCCACCCTTGGGGACACAGGGACCCTCTGCAACACGGACTGTCTGGCTTCACTGAGTTCTGTGGAAGCACCTCCCCCAACCACTTTGATCACTCCCTGCTCCCATCTCCTGTCCCTTGTGAAGTCCTGCCAATCTCACTACCCCCCTTGTTTAAGCCCTGGTCTCTGGGCCATGCCCCCTCCTCCCAGGAATCTTGACATCTCCCTCCTTTCTGGAGGCAAGACCCCATACACCTGGCATTCCCTGGCTGGGATCCCTTCCCCAGAAACACCCTGTGATCCCCCTGCACAGTGTTCCACACCCCCGCCCATGGTCAGCGAGGACCCCGAAACCCAGCTCCTCACTGAGGCCCCGCAAAAGCCCCAGGGCCGGTGACCAACCGTGTCCCTCTACCCCCGACCCCAGCCTTGCCAACCGGCTCAGAAACCAGCCCAGTCACCACCAACAACTGAAGCATCCTGAACACAGGGACCAGCTAAATCCTGCAAAGTGCAGGGAAGGTACCAGGCTGAAGAGCTGGCTTAACATTAGAAGAGCTGCTTGTGAGTCATCACCTCGACAGATTAAAGGAGAAAGCTCAGTGATGAATCAACAGAAGCAGAAAGAGCCTTTGGGAAAATTATAAATCCACTCATGACAAAACATTTGCTAAGGGGAAAACTCTAAGCAAACTTAGAACAGAAGCAAGTTTCCTTAACCTGGGAAATAGGACCTACACACCCCGCAGTGAGCACAGGCCGATGAAACTGGGACCTGTCCCCTGAAGGTAAGAAGTGTCAGATGCCTCCCTCACTGCTGTTCTCCGCACAAGAGCAGGAAGAAAAACTGAGAGAAGAACTGGGAAAAGAAGGAACAACGTTGTTCTTAGCATGTGAGATATCGCCTCTATGTAATGCCCGAAAGGACTTAAAATTATCAAAATTAAGGAGAGTTAGCTCAGCAAGGTTGCTGGTACAAAATCAATTTCTATACACTGCAACGGATGTTGTAGAAAATGAAAGTTAATTTGACAATACTATTTACATAGCATCAAAAACTATGAAACACACCTGGGGGTGTGAGGAGGGAATCTAACAAGAAATATACAAGCTGTTTGTGGAAGGAGTCTCTCCAATCCTCCAGCTGGCTCTGCAGTTTTCTAGGTGGAAAAGTTTTAAAGTATGGATTGAATTTAATAAATATAAGACTAGTCAGACTTTCTGTTTCTTTTTGTGTTCATTTTGGTAAATTGCATTTTCAAGGAATTTTGGGTAAATTTTTCATCAAACATTTCATGTTTAGGCCCAGCTGGCGTGGCTCAGTGATTGAGCGTTAACCTATGAACCAGGAGGTCATGGTTCGATTCCAGGTCAGGCCATATGCCCGGATTGCGGGCTTGATCCCCGGTGTGGGGCGTGCAGGAGGCCTCCAATCAATGATTCTCTATCATCATTGATGTTTTTATATCTCTCCCTCTCCCTTCCTCTCTGAAATCAATAAAAATATATTTAAAAAACTCATAACTTACAATGGCAGCTTTGTCTGTCATTTTAGTTCTATTGGCTTCTGCTTTCTATAATTTAAGCTAAGACATAGGGTTGCTATGTTTTCAGATTGAATTGGCTCGTTATCATCATGGAATGTCCCTCTATTTCTTCCTAATACTGTTTGCCTGAAGCGTACTGTGACATTCTTGTAGCCACACTGTTTTCTTTCTTTTGGTGTCTCATTTCCCATTCTTTTGCTTGCAACCTACCGGTGTTCTTATATTTAAAGTGCATTTTTTGTTTTCTCATCAAGCCTGACAAGATTTATCTTCATGCATCTATTCTTAATTAATAACACAGAAACGGCTGATCTGTATATTTAAGATCTGGATCTTGCTATTAACCTCTTGCTCTTTACATGAGCGATAGACATTTATCACTAACACTTCTCTGCCAGAGACTCAGCTCCGTCTTGTCCTTCACTCACTCAATCTCAGCTCCGTCTTGTCCATCACTCACTCAGTCTCAGCTTCATCTTGTCCTTCACTCACTCAGTCTCAGCTCTGTATTGTCCATCACAAACTCAGACTCAGCTTCATCTTGTCCTTCACTCACTCAGTCTCAGCTCTGTATTGTCCATCACAAACCCAGACTCAGCTTCATCTTGTCCTTCACTCACTCAGGCTCAGCTCTGTATTGTCCATCACAAACCCAGACTCAGCTTCATCTTGTCCTTCACTCACTCAGACTTAACTCCACTTGATCCATCACTAACTTGGACTGGGTTCTGTCTGTTGCATCACTCACTCATGCTCCGCTCCTTTTGGTTCATCACTCAATCGGATTCAGCTTCGTTAGTTCCAGCACTTAGTGAAACTCAGCTGCTTTTTGTCCCTTATTTCATCAGACTCAGCTCCATCTGGTCCATCACTAATCGGACTCAGCTCAAAGAAAAGTGGATTTGCTCTGCATGTCTGTCTTCAAATGTTTTCTTCTTCCGTTGGGCCTGGTTAATTTCCCTAAGCTCTCTTGTTATAGTCACATCCCTTCAGCTAGCTTGGCTTGGGTTGCCAGGTTCTGTGTGTAGCACAGACAAGCCTTCAGTCAATGCATGCGAAGTGGAACCTCGCTTCCCATGCATTGAAAAAGGCGGAGGACAGCCCAGAGAGTCATGAACCAGGAGACGCAGAGGAGGAGAGATCCAGGAAGCAGCGCCACAACTGGGATCTCACCCACGTCCCCCAGGTCGGGCCTCCCCACTGCTTTGCACAGCTGCGTTCCCAGTCACTGCTCATAGAGAATTCAGCTTCCATTGGTGTCCCAGAGGCCTCTCATACTTGAATGGTCATCCAGGTCTCTTCCTCGGCTTCTTCCCAGGCTCCAAGGCGCCCCCCCCCTCCCCCGCACCCCCGCGGCTCCAGAGTGTGTTCATAGCTGGACACATTCGGGTTTGCTGGACAGAGCTTTTCAATCAGGCTCAGCTGTGGATTTTCCCATTTTCCAGGAGTCTTGCCTTTGCCCCCCTCCCCTGTCCTGCAAGGCCCACCCTTTGGGAGGATTCGTTCACCTGCAAAGACAGCAGAGCAGCCCTCTCAGCTGACCCGAGGCTTCTTGCTGGCTGAGGACTCTGGAGCCCACTCGATACTTAGACGCCTAGGACCATTCGGTGTCTTGTGAAGCAGCTGGGAGCAGATACTCAGGAGGGGGTGGCCCGGTGCTGGCCCACCTGCCACTGCAAGGAGCAGCCCTCACTTTGTTCCTACCCCACTTGGTAGTCTGAGAGTCTGGACCACTAGGCTGTGCCCACTAGGAATGAATTACCATTCAGAACGCTGCCCTGCACTCAGAGCAGGCATGTGGTGGGCCTCACTTCCATCGCTGGTGGAATTCCTGCCTGTCACCATGGAATTAGAGAAGAAGGAAGGAATCGGTTAATCAGGTGATTATTCACTTGATCCAAACTCACCCCCCAGATTGGGGAAACTTCCCCCTCCTCCAGGAGAGCTCCGATGCTCCCCACTCCTCTACTTTCCTCATTTTCATTTGAGCTGGACGTGCCTGGAAGCCACCAGACACGCATTTCTTACCAGAACCTGATATGGGAGACAGAAGCTCTGGAGACCTGGGGCCCAGACTCCCACCTGCCTTGGGGGAGATCTTGTTTATATTAACCAGGCTCAGTTACCCCAAGTGGCCACTCACTGTGGTACACGGATGTGAACGGGACTCTGAGCTGGGCCCAGAGGCCTTGTCTACAACCCGTGCTGTGCACCACGGTGGGGCCCCGTCTTGAAACCAGGAATGACCCAGGAATGCCAGCCTGTGCCCTGCTCCCTGGGCCTCCCAGGTGGGGGGAGACACAGCTGTGGTCCCTGTTCACAGAAGTGGATAAAGTTTTGTTTACATATTCACTCCTGAGAGCATTTCTTCTGAAAAGAATCCAGAGAAATGTCTCCAAGAAATGGCAGTTTTGTTGATGGGAATAACTTTAGAACTCCTACTAACGTGTTATGAAAATTGGCTATTAACTTCTTTATGCATTTGTCCTTTTATTTATATTAAGTGTAAGCAAAGGCCAAAGTCTGGTGGGCAGCCTCTGGATTTCCAGAGAATTGGAGGCCTCGAAGTAAGCGTTGGGTTCAATTATCCCCTTACTAGAGGTACCTGGGCCCTTTAGTAAGTGTTGAGGAGATTGCACAGAGATGGGAAGGCCATGGTGGGACATTTGTTCCTGCAGCAGGGAAGGGTCACAGCCCATTCCTTCGGATCCCCACCTTGGGCTGCTGGAGGACCTGGGAGAGGTGGGCTCTTTGGTCAAGGAGGTAGGCTGGCGCGGAGCAGGACTATACCCCAACTGCCTCTGCCATGGCTCAAGTGGGGGCTGTGTGCAAAGGAGCAGGTCGGGCTGCCACATGTCCCGGGACCCATTTCAACTTTCATCTTCACCTCCGTCTGTTTTGATTCCGCCGTGGACTGCCGGGAACCACACTGGCAAAATCAGAACCCGATCACCCACTAGCGCGGCCCAGAGAGCCTCACCGACCTCAGCAAGTGAGCGGGTGGGGCGGCTGGTTTGCCACAGTGTCTCTGGGGGGCCTGTCACTGTCACCAGAGGGATCCCCCCCTTTAGGAAGCATGCCATGAATACCATGTACCCCCACTTTGGGGTCTTGTTTGTGGGGATCCTCACCAGCGGAGTCAGGCCCCCACGGGTGCTCTGGTGGGACTCAGGCAGAATCAGTGATCAGCGTCTGAGGCCCCAAACCACTGATTGAGAATGTGCCGCCCCCTCTTCCCTTGCTTTGCTGAGCTCTGTGGTCAGGACAGCTTTGTCCAGACCTCTGAGTCAAAGGCTCTCACCTCCTGAAGTGTTGCCTAAACCCAAAGACAGTGCTAGAAGTGGAAGCAGAAACATGGCTCCCCAGACAACAAGCCTGTGGTCCCTCCAGTGGGACCAGCAGGGCTCACCTGACAGTGGAAAGTTTTCAGAGAGAGGAATGCCTGCAGCTTGCGTGGTGGGGACGGGAATTCCTAAGTAGAGGTGAGCAAAACACTCATTTGCACAAATTAGCCTTTCAGATGGGAATGTCGCTCATGCAAGACCTGACCAGCACAGAACGACTTCTGGGGGGCAGAGGGGGGGGGGACTCTGCGTCCCGGGCACAGAGTCAAGGTCCCTGCACGGGGCTGGCTCCCCCCTGGCCCCACACAGCCTCTTCTCTCCACGCCGCTGGGAAAGCTGACTGCCTCCGTCGGGAGGACCACAGAGAGGACAAAAGGCCTCTGGGCACCTGCTCACAGTGACTCTGAGGATGGTTAGGATGGGGGCTGACTGCGCCTGCCTTTACTCTCTGGCCTGACTCTTCTGCTGGTGCTTTTAGAGCGGAGGGACTCACTCTTGCTCAGGGAGAATATGCGAGAAAGCACTGGGCCTGTGCTGTCCCCTGGGACCCTCACCCAGTCCTGTACAGCCCTGTAGGTGGGGCTGGCCCAGCAGGGGACTGACTCATGGGTGTCCTGGCAGGAGGAAGACCCCAGCCCAGGCACACCGCTGTCCCACCCAGTTCCTTCACTGCTTTCCCTGGAACCTCCCAGGTGCCTGGGCCCTTTAGAAGCTCCTGGCCCTGGGCAGGCCTGAGATGGCCGTGAGAGGGAGGCCGTCTGTCTGGATGCTGCAGGGGGTCAGAGAGGGGGTGGGGTGGGGGAGGATCCTGCTGGCCTGGTCTCTGTAACCCAGTCCTGCTGACATGTGTAGCACACCCGTCCAGGGGGCCACCCTGTTGACCCAGACTTGCCCGAGCACCTGTGCGTTCAGACTTCCATGAGTGACATCACCGGAACAGAGGTAAAGACTCCCGAGGAGCCTGTCCTCACTGGAGGAAGAGGACCCAAGAAAGGCCTCCTGGTCCCGGAAGCCCCCGGCGCGTTACTATAGGCCAAGGGGCCACGAGAGGTGGGGTCAGTTCGGCCCTCTGCCTCCTTCGTGAAGGGTTGGAGGTCAGGGGCAGAGCAGAGGGGAGGGAGGTCCTGAGTCGGTGCCCAGACTACCCAGCCTGGGCCTGGCAGGAACCTGCCCTCTGGGTGCATGATTCCAGGGCATGAGGAGGCCAAGGATGGGCCTCAGCCAGGTCCCGAGGGCGGCTCCGTGGATCTGCCCTTGTCCTCGTAGTGCAGTTCCCGCCAGACTGTTCTGAACTAGGGTGCAGGCAGGAGGCGATGCTGCACAGACCACATGGTCAGAGGGGCCCAGCGGGTGTTGTATGCACAGACGCTCCCATCTGCCTCCTGTCACGCCCTGCTCCACCCCCTTGGGGCCCTGAGACCCCATGGAGCCCCACACATGATTTCCGCACCTCAATTCTCATAGCATCCTGACCAGGGCCTCTCCAGGACACATCCTCCCAGCCAAGACACCAGGACTGGGCCTCAGAGCCACTGTGACTGAGACCAGCTTTTGTCTTCAAGGGCAGTGAGTCTGAGCCACCACCCTCTTGCCGTGGGTGTCATCACGGGCCTGTGATAGGTGCCCTGCAGCATCTGCTCCACATGGTATGTTTTACCTGGGCTCCCAGTTACCTGTGGGGGCGCTGAGGCCTGTTGGGTGCTCACTGCACACCAAGCTCACCAGACACGGGGGCTTCACAGGGGGTTGTGGAACTTGGTTGGGCACTCAGCCTTTCTGTGCCTCAGTTTCCCCAGTGTGAAAGCAGGACTGAAGGAGGACAAAACCAGGGACTGCATCTCCCTTTTAGTGGGTGGGGAAACTGAGGCAAGGAGAGACGTGGATTTTGCCCCAGGCCACGTGACTGCTGGTGGCCTGTCCACAGAGCCCATCCTTGCAGCCCCTCACTCCCTTCCTTGCCCTGCCCTGTGTGTAGTGAACTGTGCGGCCCCCGGGTTCTATGGGGACCCTGTGGGTGGTAGCCGGCACCATCTGGATTGGGACTCTCCCATGACAAGGTCCATCCCGCTCAAGGAGGGAAGGGAGAGGGACCCTGAGCCTGTCATCCCGAGAGGCGGTCCTGGAGGACCAGTTGGCCACCTCTCCACAGCTTGAGGCGTTGGGGTGCTGCCCCTCTGGGCCCTCCAGTTCAGGCAGCTCCTCCTGGAGCCCAGAGGCCCCTTCTGCTTCGGCCCCCTTTTGCCTCCATCCCCTCCCTGCCAGAGAGGACTTCTTCCACACTGGATTTGTCCCTGCAGCCCCGTCCTCACTCACCCCTCCCGAGATCTTACAGGACAGAACTGCAGGCTGGCCCCAGCACCCGCCCTGGGCCCGGCAGTGAGAGTACAGGCTGGGCCGAGGTCAATTGGGCTATTAAGGAGATGTGATTGTGGGGGACATAAATCAGGACTTCTCTCCAGAAGCAGGAGTCACCGTGTTTATTGAGTGTAATTCTGAGGGAAAAATAAAAAGCCAGCAGGATCTGAGTCATCGTTTAGTGGCCCAGGAGAGGGTGTGCAAGGTGTGAGCGCCACTCTCCTGCCCCTCCCCCTCCCCCTCCTCGGGGACACAATATGTAAATTCAAGCGTTTCCTACCCAGGTCCAACATGCTTCACTGACCGCTTCGGCAAAACCCCAGGGTGGACACTGGTGTCCTAGGACCAAGATGCCCAAGCAGCCGAGCTGCCAGGAAACAGTAGCCACAAGTTTAGATTTCAGGAATAATATTTTCAAAAATCAATCTCTCCTGCATCTGCCAACTCAGCTTGTTTAAAAAAAAGGTGTTTTCCTTGGATACGGATGGGGTCCTCCTGCAGCCCCCATCATCTGCCCCCCGGCTGGTTCTCCCCTGCTGGCTCACCTGCCCAGGGTGATAGATGTCACCAGCCTAATAAGTGCTCACCATTTCCCCCACATAAAAATGCCTGTGGTTTTATTTCAGTAATTCTGCCATTCTGACATCATACGGAAGGCATAATGCTCTACTCAGCACCAGCACGCACTCACCTGGGCAGGTTTTGCCATAGGAATTCACTAGTTCTGCTGATTTTTGTATGTGAGTTGGGACCAAGGTCTCCTGTAGTTAACATAGCCTTTGGCGTTTATGAAAATGTACCAAGACAGAATCCGCTCCGCTCCACGGTGTGGCAGAGACCCTGCGCCCACTATTTTCAGGCAGCCCTGGCTGCCATGGGGTTCTCGACTGAGTATGGGAACCATCCATGCTCCTCTGCAAATGAATATATTCATTGTTCTGTCTCTGAACTTCCCTATTTAGAGATCAAGTATTAGCTACACAGAAAAATAACAACAGCTCGGCTGCTTACCCCACACACGTCCCCATTCCAGGTTTCATTTGATACCCCTGGGAACCCCACACAGCAGGTCCAACGGACACTCTCTGCCCACACCTCTGGATCCCATTTTAAAGCAAGGAAGAGGAAAACCTCAGTGATTTGCCGAAGATCGCACAGCCGCGAGCCAGGCCCCTGGGCCTCGATTACCCTGGCCATGGACATTCTCTGGGAGAGGCAGCGCCGTGGTGGGCCTGCACCAGCCCAAGGGCCTGGGGAAATCCTGCCCCTATCACTCCTGTGTTGCCTTTGGGGAATTATGTAACCTTTCTGTGCCTAACTACCTTTCCTGTCAGGCGAGGTGACGGCAACAGCACCCAGCTCACCACCTCCACAGGAGGGTCCAGCATCTGGGGTCAGTGAATGCAGGTGTGGGCCTCTGGCCACCCCGTGCAGGAGAAGGGGGCTCTTTGTGTGAACTGAAGGCGACTCCTGATGGCCCTAGAGAAGCCACTGCCTAGGAATGGAGCCAGCAAAAAGATTAGCCAGAATGAATATACCGCCCCTGGGGGCTGGCAGGTGGCTGGTTTATTTGAAGAATGATGGTGCTAGTCCTGGCTGGTTTGGCTCAGTGGATAGAGCATCAGCCTGTGGATTGAAAGGTCCTGGGTTTGATTCCGGTCAAGGACACATGCCCAGGTGGCGGGCTTGATCCCCAGTGAGGGGCGTGCAGGAGGCATATGATCAATGATTCTCATCATTGATGTTCCTATCTCTCTTTCCCTCTCCCTTCCTCTCTGAAATCAATAAAAATATATTTTTATATAGAAAAAGAATAAGGTGCTAATAGTGAACTGATTTACTAACTTGCCCAACGGCCCTGGGCAACAGGTGTTCTGCTAGCAGGTGTCGTGCCAGTGTCCCAGCCCAGGCACAATGCACTCGCAGGCCTGGCATGGAGCTTCTTCCTCTCTGCCAGGCACCCTTACCAAAGGGGCACCCAGGTTTCTCTCCAATGCCTCGAGTCCCCAGTGGGAGAAGCAAGGGGGCTAAAAGGTCAGGCTTGGGTGGTGAGGTGGCAGGTGACTTGGGGGCAGCGGCAGGGCGTCAGGGAGAGAAAAACCCAATGAGTCCTTGACCAACAGCCAGAGCCCATCACACAGCAGGTTTTGAGAGACACGCAGGGAGCAGCAGCTGGGACAACACTCAGCCTTGTCCATGTCCCCCGTGCCTGTGGATGAGGTCACCTCAGGATGCCCAGACGTCCACAGGCACAAGAGCGGCTCCGTGGGGGAATGCCTCTCCTGACACTGTCCCAGTGTCGGCTGGCGAATGGCCACTTAAATAGTTGCTGAAGATCCCAGTTGACTTTTATTAATGCCACAAACACTCCAGAGGTGTGGTCTGATGTGTCAGCGTGTGTGACTGCCATGGTTTTGACCGCCTAGAGAATGCACATGCACTTGAAGGTTTTCTCCTGGGTTTTTCTCCAGGGTTTTCCAGTGCCCAGCCCAAAGCCCACAGGCCTGGCTGCCATGGCTGGCGCAGGCAGGAGACCAGCACTGGAGCAGGAGTCGGGTGCGGAAATCCCTCCCCAGCCCCAGATGTGTCTCCTAAGCCGGCACTGTCTACCTGCCCATAGCAAAGGTGACAGACTCACCAACCACATTTGTCCAGAAAGTTGTCCTTGAGGCCAGAAACAGATGCGCAAAACCAAAGTGTGTGTGCATGCACGCGTGTGCCTCACGCCTAGGACAAGGATCTCCGTGTGTCTGCATTCGAGCAGGGGCCTCGGTGGAGCCCTTGGGGCTTGTCTCATGAGCTATTCTCTCACACTCATGTGTCCCCTTTCCCTTCTGGATTAGCTCTACACCCAGAGGGTCATGTGGGGGCTCTGCTTGCTTCCCAGGAAGGAGGGTGAGGTGTGGCCTTGGCACAGCAGAGGTCTCCTAGCTTTGGCACAGTCACTTGCTATGTGACCAGAGGCAGAGGGCAGGTCGGGGAGAGGGCCCCCAACTTGTTCCTTTCCCTGAGACACATTCCTCTGCTCCCTGGGAAGGCCAACACCCACCTGCTGGGCCCGACACCGCCCTGGCAGAATATTCCGGGGAAGAGCAGGCATCAGCACTTAGTCACCATCCTGATGGGGCGCTGGCAGCTGGCCCGTAATCGGTCAGTGCTGGCACCCCCCAGACACAGGACGGGCTGGGAGGTGAGCCCAGTTTATGGCATGCCATATTCTCACCTTAAACCCCGAATGCTTGTGCTCTGCCCTACCTGCCACCTTAACCTGCTTGCAGGAAGGGAACTGCCTGTCCGGGAATGCGTGACTACAATCACCCGCTCCCTGACCTTGCCTTCCTGGCACTGCTGTCTGTGCGCCAAGAGGGAAAAGCACACGGAGACGGGACGGCTCGGGCGCCTGTGGGTGACCTGTGCGGACAAGCCTCTCAGCAAAGCTGCAGCCTGCGGTGAACGTTAGCCCCAAATAACAGAAAAACAGCCTCCCAAACTTTCAATGCAGACATGTGCTCACAGGTGGGTGCTGACATCAGTGGGGCACCAGGGCCTGGGTGATGCGGGGAGCTTCCTGTGGCAGGGTCCTCGGTGGGCGGCAAAGGAGCAGGGCCCGTGTCCTTTCCTGGGACAACCCCCACCCCCCCACCCCCATATCCTGTGACCTTGGAGCCGTTCACAATGAGAGAAGACTCTTATCAGGCGCCTTCCCTTCCTACTTCTCATTAAATCCTTATCAAACAATAGTGCTGGCACTGGCGAGATACCGTGTGTGTGTGTGTGTGTGTGTGTGTGTGTGTGTGTGTGTGTGCGCGCAGAATGATATATTAACTTGTGCTAATTAATGTTTATGTAGCCGATCATGGCAGACATCACCTTGGACCACCATCCACAACAGCAGCTTTCACACAGAGAGCGGCCACCTGACCCGCTGGTCTCAGGCCTCAGGGCTGAGCCTCTGCATGTCTGGCCCACAGGCTGGCCAGGCCCTCCCCTGTGCTCCCTGTCCCCACTTGGGGAGCTGTTTCAAACACCTCCTGAGCCTCCCCTCTGAGAGCAACAGAGCCATTGGAGTGACTGCCCGCCTCTGAACCTGTCCATGATCTCAACCTCAAAGAACTGTCTCCCTTTGGTGACAGCAACAGAAGCCCCCTGCCAATCTCCGAGGTCCTGCCTGGCCTGGGCTCCAGGCCCTTTCCTGGGTCCTGGTCTTCTCTCGGCAGCTCCAGTCGAAAGCCTTTCCCTTCCCCTCCCCTCCAGGCCACACCTCCCTTTCTCCTTGACCTGCTGCTTGAATGGGCTCTGCCAGTCACCTCCTCCCCGGCCTTCCTCCGATGGTTTTGAGGCCATCCCAGGTACACTATCGTTTCATCCACGGTAATAATACTAATAATAACAACAATGTAGTAATACTAATAATAACAACAATGTCTGTAACCACACAGGCGAGGTGAGCAGGGAGACAAGCCTTCAGGGAGCGGCGCTGGGCTCTTGGAGCTGCTCCCCTCCGGCCCTGCAGGGCTGCACCTGGACTTGGGGAGGGTCTGGTCAGAGGAGCACTTTGTCCTGAGCTGTGTGGGGACCAGGGCCCTGTGTGAACCATCTACATTGGGAACGTGCCCACCAGGGAGCAGGCAGGTGGGGAGGAGGCTGCAGGGTGACATCCACACAGGACCTGGGACAGCTGAGGAGTGAGGGGCATCTTCAAGGAGGAAAGGCAGCTGAAGGTGTTCAGTGGTGACCTGGGACCCAGCCTGCTCCCTGTGTCAGCAGGAGCCCCATGTGAGGTGGGGTCTGTAGGGGCTGGTATGGTAGATAAGGCCAGATGGGGGAAGAGCCAGGTGGGGGTAAGAATCAGGGGATGATGCCCTCAAACTGCCTGAGGAACTGGCTTGCATGTCTGGTCCAGTATTTGACCCAGCAAGACACTCACTGCCTTTTAGTCCTTTCTGTCCCCCCTCTCCAGGTCTCAGCTCCCTGCTCCCCTGTTCCCTCAAGCCTAAGCTTGGAGCGTCGCCAACCCTCCGTCACATTCAAGTCTTCAGGTTGGAACTTGAGGACCCCAGAACAAGAGGAGGGTGTGTCTGTGCCCAAGAGCTGACCTCCTTTGTGGACCCTGGCACTTGTTCCCGGACGCCACCCCACCCAGATCAGGACCTGAGCCTGGCGGCCTTGGACTCCAGCCCCACAGACCTCCTCTGCAGCGTCAGACTTGTCCAGTGACCCCACTTGGGAGATCCAACAGTCATGTTTGGCTTCAAAGCAAAGTTTGTATTCACTCCTAGAGAAATCCCTGCTCATCACTGACTTGGTCCAGGGAATGTTCAGATGGATTCAACCTTCTGAGATCATACTCTGAGGGGGTGGCAGGGGGTGCAGCCCAGGGCTGGGGCAGGTGAGCATTAACACCACCCAGGATGCAACCCAAAGATTGGGGCAAACTGATCTAAAGTTTATATGGAAGCAAAAGACCCAGGACAGCCCACACAATATTGAAAGAGAAGAACAAAGTTTGAGGCTGACACCACCCGGCTTTAAGACTTGTTATAAAGCTTTAGTCACCAACATAGTGTGGTGTTGGTGAAGTAGCAGACAAATAGATCAATGAAACAGAATAGAGCCCAGAAATAGATCCCATAAGTATGGTCACTGATCTTTGGCAAAGGAGCAAAGGCAACACAATGAAGTGAAGATAATCTCTTCAGCCAATGGTTCTGAAACAACTGGACATCTACATGCAAAAAAAAAAAAAATGAATCTAGACACAGATCATTTACCCTTCACCAAGTTAACTCAAAATGGATCACAGACCTAGCTATAAAACACAAAACTATAAAACTTCTACAAGGTAGCACAGGAGAAAAACTAGATGCCCTTGGGTATGAAGATGACTTTTTAGATATGACACCAAAGATATAAGCAATAAGCTGGACTTCATTAAAATTACAAACGTCTGCTGTTCAAAAGACAGTTTGAAGAGAATAAGAAGACAAGACACAAACAGTAGGAAAATATTTGCGAAAGACAAATCTGCTAAATATACAATGAATTCTTAAAACTCAACAATATGAAAACAAACAACTCAAATTAAAAATTAGCCAATGACCTTGACAGATACCTCACCAAAGAAGAGATACAGACGGCAAGTAAACATATGAAAAAGATGCTCCACATCATATGTCATCAAGGACATAAAAATTAGAACCACCTACATGGCTCTAAAAAAATAGTCTTATGAAAAATAAGAAAAGACAACAAAAAGAGTCTAGAAGGGACAATGGAGTGGATGTAGAGTCTGTCCCCCTGACTCGGAGCTGCGTGGGACAGGGTTTCTCAGAGATGGGCAGGAGTGACCAGGCTGCACTCCAGACCAGGGTCCCCTCGTGCCTCAGCCACACTAGGAAGGCACAGTGCCCTCCCCTCCAAATGGCCGAGGGACGCAATGTTGAAGGCAGGCTTTGCTCAGTCTCTTTGGCCTTAAAGTTGTGGAGGGCACATCCTCGGGGCTGCTTCACTGCGTATTAGTAAGACACTCGGTGCCGACTGCTCAGACAGCCCAGGGCCGATGACGCCTTCGCCGTTTCTGCAAAGGCCGTCTCCATGGACATGGGGCGCTGGACGGCAGTGGGAGGCAGGGGCCTTGGGTGGCGGGCGGAGAAGCAGCCTAAGTGAGTGCCCCAGCTGGACACACCGGCTCTGGGTCCTGGTGGGAGACTTTGCCCTGGGCTTGTGTCCTCTGTGGATGCTCCTCGGGTCCTTGTCACCTTCAGACATCAGAGTGAATGTGGTCCGGGAATGGGGTGGGCCAAGGACCTCAGCAGGGCCATGCTGTGGACCCTGCACAGCAGGGGGCCTGGGGGAGAGCAGGAGGGTCAGATGGAGGGTCTGGAATGGCAGCTGATAAAGGCCACTCCCACCAAGAAGGAGGCGGCCCACCTGGACCCGCATTACAGTCAGGCTGAGAGGAGACCCGGAGTCTTCTCTCTGCGCGTTCAGTCATAAGCCTCGTTGATTTATGACCCTCGTCCGCAGAAGAGAAAAGATTAACTGCCGGGAGCAAGTAGTGAAACTGGACGCCGTCTGTCATGTGAACAGAAAGAAAAAGCAGCTGTGGCAGGAGCGGGTCAAAGGACAGGGGTGTCTCACTGCGATGGCTTCTGATGGGAAGGGCTCCTGCCGTGGGCACTGAGGATCCAAAAATAGTTTTATGATCAAGTCACCTTTAGCCAACCTCACTCGCTAGAAGGTGAGGGCCAGTGCAGGGAAGTAAACATGCTGGCCAAGTGCAGGCTCAAGGCTCTGGCCCTTGAGCTGTGGGAGGACCCAGGTCCCTGTGCCTTCCACCTCCTCACCTTGTTTCATTTTAACACGCGTTGTAATTACGGGAGTAGAATGGGGAGGGTGGGGGGCGCCTGCAGCTGTGACAATCAGATACTTGGGGGTTTTCAGCCTGGCAGATCTGCCCCCTGGAAAGTGAGCGAAAAGTGGGCATGGGTAGTGGCCCTCTCCCTGGGGACAGGAGACATCGGGTGACATGGACTCACTTCCTCATTATTAATGATGAAGAGCCATTGCAGGGGCCTCTGAGCAAGGTCAGGGCTGTTTCTCAGCAAGACTCAAGGCGGCCCAGGCCACCTGAGGACCCATGCCACCCACGCCACACCACTTTCTGTTCTCTGGGCTCGTCCAGCCTGGCGTGAGGTGGATCCGAACTATCACATGAGTTTGGTGAAGAACAAAATGGACCACCCAGAGAAGTCACCTCTCACTAAGGAGCCTGTGCGGGATGGGGACCCCGGTGCCCTGTGCCTACTGGACAGGTCACTGTGCCCTTCTCTTACCATCTGCTTTCAGGGAAGAGTGTTGACATATGTCCTAGAGCAGTGATGGCGAACCTTCTGAGCTCAGCGTGTCAGCATTTTGAAAAACCCTAACTTAACTCTGGTGCCGTGTCACATATAGAAATTTTTTGATATTTGCAACCATAGTAAAACAAAGATTTATATTTTTGATATTTATTTTATATATTTAAATGCCATTTAACAAAGAAAAATCAACCAAAAAAATGAGTTCGCATGTCACCTCTGACACGCGTGTCATAGGTTCGCCATCACTGTCCTAGAGGTTCTCTGGTGCATAAACTCTCCAAACCCAGAGGTGCATAAAAAGGGCTTGTCTTTCTAAGAGCAGCCCCCACCTCCCAGAGGCTCCCGAGCCATGTGTGCATGACTGTCAGCTGTGCACCCTTTAGTCAGTCATGAACAAAGAGGTCTTGTGCGATCCTGAGTGTGAGCAGGTGACCTGCTGAGGACTCACATCACGTAGACTCTTCCACTCAGATTTGACCATTAAACCCCTTCCTGCCAGGCATTGCTGAGCCGATGTTTGGCTGGACACGTGAGTGGATAGAGAATGGAAGTCAGATGACCCTGGCTGCTGTGGGCGATCTCAGGGTTTGTATGACTTCTGGGCCCACTGATGATGGCCATCAGCTAAGATGGCCAGAACTGTCCCCGGGGGTGTGATTGCTGGGGTGGTCCAGGACAAGCTGAATATGGGCATCAGGCACCTAACAACTTCCATGGGCCCCAGACCTGGGTTTGTGCACTGGAGCCAGGCAGAAGGGGCGGGGAGGGGGGAGAGGAAAGGCTGGGTTCTGTTGAGTCAGCAAGGAGTGTTGGGCCCAAGAACCTCTTCTTTCCCTGCCCATGGTGGGAGGTGCTCCCAGGGTGGGCAGGCATCTGCCCCTTTGTGCAAGCATGTTGGTCCCAAGATGTTCCCCAAAACTCATCTACATTGAACCCCATTTAGGATGTGCTGGGGAGCCCTGTATGAGGTGCGCTGTTGATCGGTCTCTCACGTTCTTTTTCCCAGCATGGGTTCTTCTTCCTCAGGGCTCCACTCCAGCACAGGGCCTTTGACCTGCCCACCCCTCACCTGCCAGGGTCCTGCAGAGCCCAGTAGCTGGTAGCTGAAGGCACAGGGAATATGGCGGGGGGAGAGGGGAGGTCTTTGGGGGCTGCTTCTCAAGGCCACAAAGACCCAACCTAGCAAAGCCTGCAGAATTGCCTGAGACAGGCTAGTAAGCCAGGACAAGTGGGATGGGGAAACTGAGACATAGTTAAACGGCCAAGTGTTTACAGCCATCTAGTAAATTGCAAAATCCTATCTTCCCTAAACCAAGGACACTTAAGAGTAAATGGTTTACACTTCTCCTCCCCAACCAGTGGGTGAATAGCTTAAATCACCCTACTCAGGGAGATAGCAGAAATCCAATTAGTACCATTTGTGCCAACCACACCCAAGGACAGATGAGTTAAGGGAATAAGTCTCATTTTGGTGCATCAGCATAAAGCTGATGAATATTCTATTGAGAACCTTCCTTAGAACTTCCCCTAAACCCCTAGCCTTTAAAACCCTCAAGACAAGGACCCAGCGCACTCTCTCCCTCCTGGGAGCAACCCCATGCCTTTCCCTTCCCGCTCCTCTTCCCTCACAGGCCGGCATCTCCTAAACTCTAAGGGACCCCTGGAATCTTGCAACTAGGGGAGCAATGGGCAGCAGCAGCTTGTCCCAGGCTAACCCCCTGAACCTGTCCTCAAGGTCCCCCTTTCTCTGGCTTTCCAGTGAGCCACGGAAGCCCTGCCATGGCTCACTTCCTTCACTGTGACCTTTATTTCTCAATGAGCCAAAGCAGCCTCGCGTAGGCTCATTTCTTTCCTAAACGTTTCTAGAGAACCAACGCAGCCCTGCCTAGGTCCTCCCCTTCTTCTTCTGCCCTGCCACTGTTCCCAGCTTTAATAAACGTATTCTCAAAATCACCTGGACTCATCTTATGAAATCTTTCCTGCATGAAGTTAAGAGTCCACAAACTACAGGCCAGCCCGAGGCAGACCCCCTCTGGGCTGGTCCCTTTCTGGTAACAGGCCCTGGGCCCTGAGGGGTCCAAGAGGAGGAGGTGTTTCCATAAGCCCACGATGAGCTCCTCCAGTTCTCAGCAGGCTCAGCCTCTGCCCCTCCAGCAACTTTGGGAAGTTCTGGGACAGAGGTGGAAGAAAGCCACTTTATTCCTGCCAAGGCCTGGAGCGGTTGCCAGGGACTTATCAGGAGGAAAGCCCACCTGTGCATGCCCATCATCTTGTGGTCCAAACACTGACATTGGGAGCCTTGGTCCGAGCCGGGGGTTTGTTCACATGCGCGTGGCCGTGGGGTCAGGTGATGGGCTAGCCTGCCCCGCTGTGACCCAGTGCCAGCCTCGTTCCTGAGGCCCAGCTCAGGCTCTCCTGGCCTTCCCTGCCCTCTCCCTTTGCCTCACTGGAGGTCCTGTGCCCTGAAAGGCCTTGCTGTGGACTGGGACATGTACTTGGTGCCAAAACCATATTTAGGAAAGAAACGTTTAGTAAGAGGGCCCGGAAGATGGCCCCTCCCGCCAATAAAGTTCACAGAGTTACAGGCTTGGACTTTGTGCCATCAGATGACTCCTGCCACTCAGACCTATCTCGCTGATTTCCTGCTTCCTGATAGCGAGGCAGGAACCCTGTCTCCATAGCTCAGCGCCGGCCCTGGACTCCCGGGTGATCAGGGACATGGTGCCCGCCTGCCGCTGCCTCCTGCCTGTTCGAATGTAAAACTCATGGGTCCATCCTGGAGGGGCAAGGGGCCCCCCGAGGGTGCACTGGGAGCCCCTAGGCAGAAGGAAGAACCAAGTATGGGCCCAGAGGTAGAGGGGATGCTCCGGGGCCTCCAAGGAGCCAGGGGACCTCCGAAGGTGAGGGTCTCTCCCTGGCCTGCCCTGGACCTGGAGGAGCAAGCAGCTGGAAGAGAGCAAGGTCAGCCATGGCCCCTTGTACCCCACAACCCATCCACCCCAGCCCCCTGGACCTACCACGCCACAGTAGGAAGCTGTACCCTCAAATGGAGTTTTGACTGTTTCATTAGAATCACTGAAATGATAGAAGCGGGAGCCCCTGTGTGTTGTCTGCACTGCCCAGCAGCCTCGGTGTCCCCAGGCTCAGCCACAGTACCATGGGGCACTGGCTGGACAGTTCAGTCCAGCAGCTCACACAACCCCGGGGGCCAGGAAGGGCCAGGCTCTTACTGTGGTGTATCGAGGGGCCCAGGATCAAGACTACTTAAACCCAACATAGGGAAGAGGACAGCGCTGGGGTCCAGCCACTGAGCATCCTCGGCTCAGACGTCAAGTTCAGCCCACAGGGTCTGAACTCAGACACCCTGGCTGTGAGGTGGTCAGCAGCTTGGGGAAGAAACCTGGCTAGAGAAGGGGCTGGCGAGGCAGGCGGTGTTCCAGCACTCTCATTGGCAGGCTGTCCTGTCTGGGTGTACCTGTTGGGTATAGCTGTGGGGCGGGGTGGGAGTGCAAGCCGTGTGGGACGTGTGCCGTGTAGTGAGGTCCAGCAGAGTTGATTCCACTGGTCCACGGGGGACTCGGCCCAGGGCGGCCCGGCCCACAAATGGTCAGGTCAGGACGATGCTCCTGCTGCTGGCCTGTCGGTGGGTACAGCCTGACGTGTGTGGTGCTGACAGCCCAGGTGAACCCAAACTCACCTGAAGCTCAGGCAACAGGTGGAGAAAGCCTACTCTGCCCACACCTGCACCAGGAGCCAGGTGCCTGATCCTGTAGCCTTTGTGGTGTCCAGCCTCCTACTGAGACCTGAACCACAGGGACTCTCCCAACCAAATAGCCTACAGGCACAACTCACCAGGGTTTGTTAGTGGTAAGTGCACAATGAATAGCTTTCCATTTATTCCAATGAATAAATATCCATCTTGTGATCACTTTAATACTGCCACACGATAATCTTGTCTTTAGATTGGGTGCAGTCTATATGAGACACCTTGTTACAGCTAGGACTCTGAGAGTCCTGGTAAGTTCAGGTCTGATTATAGTGACCCAGCAAACCTAAAATCACTAATGCCACTTTGAACAGCTTTGGGGCCACGAGACCTGTCCCTTTGTCTATAAGGGGTCCATCCGTTATCTGTATTAGGGAGACAACTCACCACCAGCAGCTCTCTGCGCAAAAGCCCGTGTTCTGTGTCCCCTGTAGAAAGGGAGACCCTGCGAGGGGGCCGGCCGAGTGTCAGCAAGGGCCAGGCTCGTGTTTTCGAGGTGGATGAACTAGGTTCCTGTCTCGCAGTGCTCCAGAGGCATTTCAGCTCTGTGAAGGGTCTGCTAGGGAGGTGGGAGCCCCTGTGGGCCCCAAAGGGAAGGCACCTGGCCAGGGGGTGGAGGGAGGGCTTCCTGGAGCAGGTGATGCTGGGGTAAGACTGAGGGTGGGGCTTGCAGATGAAGACAGAGAAAAGAAGGCTGTCCTGGCAACCTCTTGGAGGGAAACCATTCATCATCTTCCATGCCGTTGGACGGGCAGAAGGCATGACTGTGGTCCCAGCCTTGGGTTTCCAAATGCCTAGAGGGAAGTCACGCAATCTCAGTAGAGGAATCCTTTTCCACAGGGCTGTGGTGCTGCTGCGTGCCGCCCCAGCCCTCCGTGAACTTGGGGCTGCCTCCAGGCTGTTACTCGCCTCTTTTGGTCTGTTTCGAATCAGTCTGGTACCCACCACTCTCCTGAAACTCTGCCAACTAAAATGGTCAATTAAGTGAGCCCCAAAGTGAAAATGCATAAACAAATAATGCTACTGTCTAGCTGTATTTACTGAATTGTCCAGCTTCATATCACATCTTGGAGCTGGGGCGGACCTGGCCTCACCCCCTCCAGCAGCTCCTGAGATGCCCACTTGGGCTCCAGCAACGAAGAGGCTTCTCCTGTCTTCCTAGTGGGAAGTCACCTGCTGACCTCCGCGTGAGGGTCTTAATATCACAGAGAGGAGCCTTCATGACCATAGCCACCTCCTCATTCTATACTCGAAGAAAACTTGTTTAATCTGCACTTAGGTTGTGGTAAAGCCAACAGTGCAAGGGCCTCTTTCTCCCAACCAGTCAAGGGGAGAAAATGTGCACATGGACACACACACACACACACACACACACAGAGTTTTCTATCATATTATGCCCTAGGCTTTCTTTAATCTAGGAACTCCACTGTTAGGAATCTACCCCAAGGAAACAATGAGATGCAAAGATAAAAACAAGGATACAACCTAAATAATGGGGCCAATTAAATAAATTACAGTATGTTCAAATTGTACTTTCTTTAAAATTCCAAGGAATTTTTTAAAATATATATTTATTGATTTCAGAGGGGAAGGGAGAGGTAAAGATAGAAACATCAATGATGAGAGAGAATCATTGATTGGCTGCCTCCTGCACACCCCCAACTGGGGATTGAGCCCAAAACCCGGGCATGTGCCCTGACAAGGAATTGAACCGTGACCTCCTAGTTCATAGGTTGATGCTCAATCACAGAACCACACCAGCCGGACCCAAGGCGTTTTAATGACATGGGAAAATATTCCCTATATGATGTTAGGAGAAAAACAATCAGGACCCACATATGTACATGTGAGTAACTGCACAAGAGAAATATATAATGCATACACACAGAAAAATAAATGGATGGAGGTGTAGTTAGCTCTAGAGAGTAGGATTTGGGATGGGATTTACTTTATTAACTTTTACTTTCCTATAGCTTCCAAGTGTGTGATTTTCTTTTTACAGTGAACACACGCAACTTACAAATCAAAAGGGTTATTTTTAAAAGTGGGTTGACTTCCCCTCCAGCTGCAAGTCAAGATGGAGTAACTGGCACCAGTCTTACTGCCTTACTGAGACGAATGAAAACGGGAACAATAAATGGGACAAAGGTTTTGGAGACACTGGACATCAGGCCACCTAGATAGTGATCCCTGAGAGATGGAGACGGACTGCCAATGTATCGTGGAATTTGTAAGGTATGCAGAACAGGCACCTGCTGTGAAGGTCTTAGCTGGTATGACACCACGGGGAGGTAGAGCGCGGTAACCTAAGGTGTGCATCGTAATCCCTAAAGCGACTGTGAAAACACAACAAACACACAGCCAATAGCAGCCAAAACCCAACAAAGGAGATTAAATGGAATCATAGAAATGTACTCAGTCTGAACCCCTTCCCGCACATCTCTGGTGGGGTTCTCTCTGCTCTGCTCACAGGACTCTGACCTCTTACCCTAATTCTGATTAAGTAAAAAAAGAAAATCACGCACATACATTCCCAAATAAATGGAAGTGACCGAGCAGTAAAGTTGCTTCTGTGCTGTGGACTAAATGGCAGGAGAGAAGGAACAGCCAAGGAAGGGCCTCTGCACCAGTGGCCCAGGCAGGGAAGTGGCGGCCTGCCACCTGCTGGTGAGTCTATGCCTCTCCAAGCCTCGGCCGTGGTCAAGGCCCACTGGGAGGAGCAGTGGGTTTCTGGACAATGCCCAGTGGCTGTGGCCTGGCTGAGATGCCACACCCCACAGAGGTTCCAGAGAAAAGGACAGAGCTTGATGTCTCTATGGTCAGCCTCACCTCTGCCCAGGCCACCCAGTCTCTACAGACCACCCACATTATGTAGATTCCCACACTGCCCAGATTCACCCACACTGCCAGGACCACCCACATTGCACAGACCACTTACACTGTAAAGACCACCTACACTGCCCAGATTACCCCCATCCTCCACTGCACAGACTAGTAATCATACTGCATAGACCACCTACATTGCATGGATCACCCATATTGCCCAGACCACCTGCATGGCCCAGACGACCCACACTGCATAGGGTCTCAGTGTATCTGCCCCTTAGGAAAACAAAAATGACAGCTGACACTGTGGGGAAGCTCTAAGCACGTTGTATTAGCTCATCTTCATCACATTCAATGAGGTGGGTGCTATTACTGTGCTATTTACAAGCAAGGAAACACAGCTCTGTGCCACCTCTCTGACCGAGCAGTTCTCTCCAAAGGGATGGATGTGGTGTGATCCTAGGAGGTTCTTCTCTGTCCCTGATACAGTTAAGGAGAGACAAAACCCCAAGCTTTTGTTGCGTAGACATCCCTTAGTCTGGGGAAGAGCTGGGCCAGGAGGCATCTTTTTTGTTGTTGTTAACCCTCACTTGAGGATATTTTTCCCATTGATTTTTTAGAGAAAGTGGAAGGGAGGGGGAGAGATAAAGAGAGAGAAACATCTATGTGAGAGAGACACATCGATTGGTTGCCTCCCACATGCGCTCTCACTAGGGCCAGGATTGGGCCTGCAAGTGAGGTATGTGCTCTTGACCGGAATCGAACCCACAATCCTTTAGTCCACCGGCTGATGCTCTAACCATTGAGCACCTGACTATGGCCCTGGAAGCATCTTGAGCAACAAGATAACCCCATCTCAAGATGAGAGCATTGGTTTCCACACTTTTGAGATTATCATTAGCTTATAACCAACTGATTAAGTTCAACAAATTTGCTAAAACAAGAGCTAAATAAAAACCATGTGATCCTGGCAGGGGCGGGTGGATACCATAAATGAAATAAAACAACTCAAAGGATAGATTTAACAGTAAATTAATTTCAAATGTTCAAAGCTACTCATCAAGAAAACACACCTTTTTTTAAAAAAAAAAAAGCTATTGACTAGAAGGTATTTGCAACTCATAAAATGAACAAAAGATTAGTGTCCAGAAAAAACAGAACTTCTGTAAATCAATACGAGAAAGACAAGTAATCCAAAGTTTTTGTTTGAAGAAGCCAGTTTTATTATTTGCCTCTTCCTGAGCCCATGTAACACCATCTTAATGAGTGATTTTATAAGAAATCTTGCTAGAAATTCATACGAAATCTAAGCTTTCTGACCTTGAAATTATAAAGCCAGAAGAAAATTGAATGATATCTTAAAAGTAGTGAAAGAAAAGAAACTTTGCCACCTGGAGTCCTGTACTCATGGAAAATCTACTTCAAAATGAAGGCAAATAAAGGTGTTTTCAGATAAGCAAAAGCAGAGCTTCCCCACACACACAATGCAGAGGGTTCCTAGGGCTGAGGGAACGGCCCCGGGGAGTGGTGGAGGGGGGGAACAGTGGAGACCACTGCAATGGGTTTACAGGGGCAGATAACAAGTTATGGGGATGCATGAGGAAGCAGACATGCCAGCCTGAGCAGGTGTGGACGCGGGCTCTCTAAGTGCTGGCCCAGGGGAGGAGGCGGAGGACTCGGCTGGGATGGTCATAAACACTCAGGTAGGGTTTAATATTGGCTTGAGCACTCAGGAGTGACATTAATAGGTTTCTGGGATAGCTTCATCCAGGGTTTCTCAACCTCACGTTTGTTGACATTTCTCTCCCAATGTTTTTTATTGTGGTAAACTATATAAAACATGAAATTTACTATCTTAGTCATTTTTAAATGCAGAGCTCAGTGGTATTAAGCACACTGACATTTGTTGTGCAACTATCACCACTATTCATCTCCAGGATTCTTTTCTTCTTCCCAAAATGAACCTCTATCTCCATTAAACACTAACTCCCCCACCCCTCTACCCTAGTCTCTGGCACCCACCATCTAGTTTCTGTCTCTGTGGATTTGACTGCTCTGGGTACTTCATGTCAGTGATATCACACAGTATTTGTCTTTTTGTGACTGGTTTATTTCACTTAGCATAAAGTCCTCAAGATTTTAACCATGTTGTAGCATGTGTCAGAATTTCCTTCCTTTTTAAGGCTGAATAACATTCCATTGTATGTGTATATCACATTTTTGCTCACCCATTCATCTGTCGATAGACACTTGGGTTACTTTTACCTGTTGGCTATTGTGAATAATGCTGCCATAAACATGGCTGCACAAATATCTCTTCCAGATCCTTCGTTCAGTTCTTTTGAGTATATACCCAAAAGTGGAATTGCTGGGTCATATGGTAATTTTGTTTTTAATTTTTTTAGGAACCACCATACTGTTTTCCACAATGTTTTATATTTCACCAGCAGTGTATAAAGGTTCAGATTTCTCCACATCCTTGACAATACTTGCTATCTTCTGTTTCTTGTTGTGCTATAGAAACCTTCCTAACGGTTGTGAGATGGTATCTCCTTATAGTTTTTATTGGCGTTTTCCTATTGGCTAGTGCTTTCATGTCCTTAATGACCATTGTCATGGACTTCCATTGGAAAAAAATTGTGTATTTTCTTTGGAGAACTATCTATTCAAATCTTTTGCTCATTTTTGAATTGGGGTGTTTTGTTGTTATTGCTGTTGAGTTTTAGGAGTTCTCTCTATATTAGATATATCCAACCCTGTTGACACCTTGATCTTGGACTCCCAGACTTCAGGTCGTTGAGAAAATAAGTTTCTGTTGTTTAAGTTGCAGGCCTGTGTTATTTGTTATAGCAGCTACAGCAGACTAAGACCATAGGGGAACATACTCTATTGGGTGTCCAGACTAATAAAACCATAGCAGTTAAGAGAGCTGGGTTCTGGCATGAGATTGAATAGAAGGAAACGAAGAGCCCAGTTAGAGGGTATATGGACACTTGACTTGTGACAAAGGTGCATTGCAGGCTAGTGGAGAAAGGGAGGTCTTTGTAAGTAAAAGGTGTTGGAACAAATGAGTGTTTGTATGGAAAAAACAAACAAAAAACTAGGCATCCATTTGGAAAGATATCTTACATAGGACACAAAATACATTAACCATAAAATATAGATAAATTTTATATTAAAATTAAGAACTAGTCATTCAAAAAGACATGGTTTTGAGAGGAAAAGGTAAGCCAGAGTTGGAGAAAATATGTGACTATGTGTGAGTGACAAAGGATAAGTATCCAAGTTATGTAAAGAGCTATGTAAAATGAGAACAAGAGAAGTGAACGATAGAATCAACAGATATCAGTGTAAAGAAAATCCAAGTTCATCAGCAATCGGGACAATGCAAACAACACCACAATGAGAACCACTTGAATGTCTAAAGTTCAAAGGTCTGCTAATACCAGGTATGGGGCCATGAAGCATGGGGATCTCTCTCACCACTGGCGAGACTACTCTAGGTTAGGCATTATCTACCAAAGTTCACGAGCCCACGACCACGTGCTTAACCAGCAAAACTCTTGCACATTCCTGCAGGAACAAGTGCAGGAAGACTTAAGAGTAACAGTGCTGGAGACAGCCCACTGCAGAGAAGCAGCGTCCACTGTGGAGATGTGGGTGGTGCCCACCCAACCCACTGGCCTGCCAACACCTGCAGCTGTGGCTGTGACAGCTCACACCTGGTGGGAGGGGGCCTCTCTCGGGGACCTGGGAAGTGACGTCCCTGAAGCCCTTTCTGTCTGTCATTAGAGGAACCTTTGCACAGTTCACACAGCTGCTGAAGAGGCACTTTGAAGTCTCCATCTCTGAACAGAAGCTGAGGCACAGGTAGAGGTTAGCTCCTGTGAGTCCCTCCTGAATGTGCATTGTCCGAACATCCATGCTTGTGCACACTCACGGTAGTAGCTCCAGTCCTGAAGCCTGAAGCCCTTGTAAGCACACCCGAGAACTATCCAGTCATTCCAAATTGTCACCCCTAGACCTTCTACCCCAGTACAGCGCCAGGAGGGCTGCATGGGGCTAAGGTTGCACCCACCCCTGTCGTCTGGGTGAAGAGGACACTGCCTTCCCTTCTCCCACACTCAGAGCCCCTCCTCCTCTCTGCCCTGAATCCTCCAGGACGAGTCCCTCCGTGTCTGTTATCTCCATCTCCACCCATTACAAGGGGCCAGACTCCTGGACCACCCTCATTTCACACAGTGCATATCCACCTGGTTCTGCTCACCCCATTCTCCCCCTCCTGACTCCTAAAGTCCTTCCACTGCTTCCAGACCATTTCTTCTCTTTGCCAAAAAACCCAGGTCATTGTATAACATCCTTTGCCAGGTCATTTCCCCCTCATTTCTCCAGGAGTTTGGCTTCTGGCTCAGTGTTACTCTCTCCACTTCATCCCTGTCTGAATTTTGTCACTGTTGAAATGCACATAGGCTCCTTCTTGAGCCCTTCCCCTCCAGGGGTCTGTCTTCTGCCCACCTGAACCCCTCACTTCCATGGTCACTCCCTAGACCTTGTCCTGCAAATCTCTGCACCCCTCCAACCCAACCACAAGCCTCCTACTCCCTGACCACCCAAAAGCAGGGACCTCCAGGCCACTGACCCTCAGACTTCCCTGCCCCCACGGACCCTCCCCCTAGTACAGTCACACCCTCACATTTCTCTGGATTCCTTCCATTTCGACTTCATCACCGTAGTACCCACTTGGCAAAGGCTCCTGTGTTTAAATCAATCCTGTGCCCTCCTGCTGCCTGCTTCCTTCTTCCTCCTGCCCACCACCTCCTGCAGGTGCACGCACAGCTGCAGCCCAGCTCAGGCCCCAGGCCAGCACCCTCTTCTCTCTTTGCTGAACGATCCCTACTGGCCTATAGATAAGCTGTGACTCCCTCCTATTTTAGAAGACAAACTTTCCTTCCCCCAGACCCTCCCACCCTGAGGAACCCACACTAGGTCTCCATTTGCTTATCCCACCTCCAAGGCTTGGCCTGGCTGTTTCCAAGCCTCTCCTCCGGAAGGAAAGGGTTGTCAGTGTCCTGGATGGTTTTGTGTGGCCCAGTCAGGGTGGCTTCCCAGGCTGTTCTCCCTCAGCCCTCCGTGGAGGTCTCCCAGGCCACTCCCTTTCATTCATCCTTTACGGTCAGATCCCTGTAGAGCTACTGGTCAGTGGTGAACACCTTCTCTGTGTGGTTCACATCCACTCCAGCTCTTGGATCCATAACTGTGGCCACACCCACACCCACCACTCCAGGCAGAGGTTCAGGCAGTACCAGGTGGCCCCCCGAGGTGCGGGTGGGCAGCCGAGAACTTGGAACAGTTGTTCAGGGTTCCCTGCCTTGGGCAGTCTCCACACCCCTTCGTATCCTGCAGCTCTAAAACCTGTTTCCGGAGAGCCTCTAGCCCCCTTGGAGCTTGCTGGTCACATTGCAAACGGAAGAAAAATCTGCCAAATCCAAATCTATCCTCAAATATCAGAACCCCTAGTTCTGCTCCACGAGGGAATTCTGTGGGCGCAACCATGCAGTTTGCACAGAAGCCTCAGGAAGCTGGCCGCTCAGGGTTCACAGACACCCTTCTGTTTCCTAAAAAGCCCCAGTTGTAATAGACAGTTAGACAGAAATGAGCAGCACAAGGACGATGGGCCAGGTACAGGGGGTCACCAGGACAGAAAGCTCCGGATGCCCAGCAAGGGGCAAAACAGGGAAAACAAGGACCTCGCCCCCAGGTTATCCCTAGCATATCACTGGTCATGCTTAGCCCCCTGACCTTTCCTCCCTAAGGATAACATCTGGGCCTCCGTTGTATTTCAGCTTCAGGCTCAGAAAAGCAGCAAAACCGGGCAAGTGATGCAGTAGCTGCCTCAGGACCAGTTGCACTGACTAATGACTCCCTGCCCTGGCACAGACCAATCAGTGGAGACCATAACCCTGAAAGAGCACACCTGGAAAGCTGATGAATATTCTATTGAGACCCTCCCCTGAGACCGCCTCTTAGATTTCCATCTGCAAGAGAGAGGTAAATACCCTCAGGATGAAGGATCCAGCACGCTTTCCCTCCAGGGAGCACGCCCATGCAATTCCCTTCCCTTTCTCCTTCCCCCACAGGCACACTTCTCCTAAACTCCGAGGGACCCCACAAACTCACAATGGGCAGCGCCAGTTCCTCCCAGGCTCACCCCCTGAACCTGTCTCCAAGGCCCCTTTCCTCTGAACTTCCCAGTGAGCCAAAGCAGCCCAGCCTAGGCTCTCCCGTTGCTTCTTCTATGGCCTTCCTATCCTAACTGCTTTTGCTGGGGCCATTCTTGCTTGCGTTGCTGTCCTTTGTCTCTAAATTGGAATCTTTCCTTCAAGAAGACAAGAAGCGAGGTCTGGTTGTCCAGCCGGTAACACTGACACCCGGAACTTCACTGGTACTGAAGTGGTTGAGCCTGTCCTGTTGCAGCCAGGGGGTATGCCTTTGCTGCTCAATGGATGAATTTTCCCGAAGGATGATGAGAAATCCCCCAACTCAGATTCCACTACTTAGGAACCTGAAACCATTTCCACGCTCCCTTTATGGACCCTTGGGAAAAGGGCTTTGGGATTCAGGCCTTTTTAGGATTTAGAAGTGAATGTTGTGCATCACTGTACATATGTGAGATGATGCCCCAGACAGCACGCAAATCAAACACGTTTGTGAATGTTCTCAGGGAGAAATAAGGAACATACTAGTATACATACAGTTCATGCCAGATTTTTCACCAAACTCAGAAAACTCCTAGTATCCAGTGCTGTCTGGGTTTCAGAATGGTGGGCAAGGGATGGGGGTCTGGAATTGGAAGTTCCCTGAACAGTGGATAAACTGCTCCCACTCCTCGGATATGGGTACCTGTGGAGCGTTCCCTTATGCCACAAGCCTGCTTTAGGCAGACAAATGTGGGGCTCCACCTAGGCCAGGCAGGCTCTTGCTGACTGGAAGCAGAGGGATGTTGCTGCACGTGTGTGTGTGTGTGTGTGTGTGTGTGTGTGTGTGGTTGCTGGGGTAAACTTCTGTCTGCTGATGGCCCTGCATGCTTGGCACAGCCTTCTTTGTAGGCATCTCTGCAATTAGCAAAGCACCTTCCCTTCATTTCCTCGTTGACCTGTGCCCTGGGTAGGACACTGCTACCAGAGGGTCAGCCAGTGGTGCCACTCTGGAAGGACACATGGCCATCGGCAGCAGGCAGGGCTGGGACCAGACCCTCAGCCTCCAGATCCCTTGCCCTGCCGGCTCCTGGCCAGCCACGGCGCACACACTCATGGTCCACCAGTCTGGTGCACAGACCAGGAAACGTTAGAGCCAAATCAATTCACTTTGTGAAGAGGGGGTCATTGGAATCAGACATAATTGCATATACTTTGTTTTTCTTCTTAATCTGGTCACATTTGATTTCATATAAAGCCCCAAACTTCAATTTACTCTTTCAGCTGAGTTATTTGTCCTGTGCAATCTTACCAAGAGGCTACATGCTTCATAAGGAGTTAACACTCATGAATCCGGACTCCGAAACTTGTGAAAATGGTGGTTGGCATGAATCTTTTCATATTCAATATAAAAAAATGCTAAACAAAGGTACCAAGAGTTGCAAGGGGTCAGTGGACTCCTGTGCAAGGGAGCAGGGCCTTCTCTGCTCACATTTGTGCAGAGATACATGGCAGCCAAGCAGCCAGGCCCTCCACCCACTGCCGCCGAGGGCTTCCTCGGACCGCGGCATAGGCCAGGACAGTGCCTGTGTGCGCTCAACTGAGCCATGAGCCATTCCACCTCCAAGAGGCTCTTGGAACCTCAGCAGGCTCCATGCCTTAGCCTTCTCCTCACCCTGCTGCGTAGGTGTGGGACTGAGCTGGCCAGAGAGGGTGTCGGGTCTCAGAGTGTGTGGGGGAGGGGGCAGTGAGTGACCAGTGCTCATCAGCACTCACTTGAGCCTGGAAGGCCCATTTGCTGCTCCAGAAGAACAGTGTTTACTTGCAGAATATTCACAAGGCACAGGAATCGTGAAACAAAACCAGAAAGGCCCTGGAGACCGAACAGCATGCAGATGCTTTAGAGGCTTGTTCTGCAAAAAGAGTGGAAACACTCAAACCGCACGGTGAGCTTACCCACAAGGGACAAAAGGGCCACAAGGGTCCACAGGGCGATGAGGAAGGGGCCTGCACGGAGAGCCACCGCGGGCTGGCCACCGGGACCCACTGCTGTCAGTGCTGGCCCTGGGCCCCAGCTAACGAGTGCCCATCAGCCAGGCCAGCAATGCGAAGGCGCATAGACAAGACCCCCAGCCCACATGCTGGGCATGAGGTGCCGAGCTCCCAACCAGTCTCTGAATACCCACCGTGGGTTTTCACAGTTGGGGGCGACCTGGTCAATGCAGCACCCTGGTCCCCCCCCACCACCACTTCCTTCCAGCCACCTCGTCCTAAAGCTGAGTCTGCTCTGCCCTCTATCTCCCTACTACCTTCTCTCTACTGACCAGCCGTGTGGTAGGCAGCTCCCTGACCCCCAGGTCATCTCCAGATAAGCTCCTGGTTCCTTCCTTGCTCATTCATTCTGGCCAGCCGGCCTTCCTTGGGACTGGCTCTCTCCCTACAGGAGTTCAAAGCCTTTGCCGGGATGGGGTGCCCATTTTCCTGTGTTGGGAAGATAAGGGGCTGCCCGTCCCCACGAGATTAAGTTCTGCCTGACACATAAAATAAAAGCAGATGAAGAAATGGGGTTTAATGGGTTCTTTATCAGGTATTTCAGCCTTTGTTTGGAATATTGCTGTGGGTTGGGGAAACCACCGGAAGGGATCATACCTGATAACATTACCTGCAAATGCAGCAGCAGCGGTGTCGTTCCCACATGGGGTCTGCAGCAAGCTGTGCGCCTCACAAAGCCCCCTCCAGCCTTCTCTGGAGCTCCTTGGCTTCAGAGCAACCCCAGGCCTTTGCTTTTGCCAGGCCCTCCCCCTCCAAGGCAGGCTCAGGCTTGTTGGGCCCTCATCCCAGCTGGCTCCTATTTACCTGCGCCCAGGTGAAGAGCCCCTGACCAGAGGTCTGAAGGTAGGGTGGGGCATCCTGCCTGGTCAAGCCTGAGCACACCGGGCAGATGGGGGTGGGGACAATGCCCTGGGCCGGTATGTGGTGTTGAAACCCAAGTATATAATTCTTTTTTTTTTCTTAAAGTATTACAAAGAGTATTACACATGTCTCCGTCCGCCCCCCCTTGACATTCCCTTGGCTTCCCCCACCCCCCAGTGTCTTGTGTCCATTAGTTATTCTCATATGCATGCATATAAGTCCTTTGGTTGATCTCCTACCCCCCCCAACCCTCCCCAGGGTTCCCACTGTAGTTTGACATTCTGCTCAATGCTGCTCTGCCTCTGTATCCATTTTTGTTCATCAGACTATAATGGTCCATATTATCCATAAATGAGTGAGTTCATGTGGTATTTTTCTCAGCTTCCCAGGGGCCATCTCAGCCTCACAGGGGCCGTTTCAACCTCACCGGGGCTGTTGCAACCCCACCGGGGCCGTCTCGACCTCACCGGGGCCGTCTCGACCTCACCAGTGCCAAGTATATAATTCTTGAACACAAAGGTTTTGTATCATGAAGATAAAAATGTAGCTGAGTAAGTCTATTGATTTAAGGTGATCCCAATAAAAATGCCAAAAGAATACTTTTAAGTATACTGGCTCTTTTTTTTAAGTTTAAATAAATGAAATAAAATATTTTGTGGCTAAATAAATAATAGCCAGTAAAATTCTGGAAGGGAATGAGCCATGTGGTGGGACTGGCTCTACCATGTTCTGGAGTTTATATTTTATTTTTTTAAAAATCTCTAAATATAAGTTTATTGATTTTAGAGAGAGAAATAAAAACATCAATCAGCTGCCTCTTGCATGCCCCCCACCAAGGATGAAGCCCACAACCTGGGCATGTGCCTGGACCAGGAATCAACCTCTTAGTGCATGGGATGATGCTCAACCAACTGAGCCTCACCAGCCAGGGCCATTTCTGGTGTTTACTTCTCTGCTATCTTCCCAGAATCCTCTCTTACCCACTTCTAAAAGAAGCATTTTCTCTTTCCATAACAGGTACTTCATTCTACCCAGCCTTAAATTGCCCTTATTTTCTCCTTCAAGAGGAGAGGTTGTTCCAATTCAGTTAGAAAACGGCCTCCAGAAATATTAGGTCAGCTGTATTTTAGATCTTGTGTTTTTGGTCTTGTGAACAGGCAGGGCATGTCTAAGTGATCTGATTCCTTTGCATATGGCATTGGAACATGAAGACCAAATCCTGAGGTCTGCTGGGTTTGCATGGAGTGGAGTTGGGGAAATCTGCCTTCCTCAGCTTCAGGGGTCCAGAGAGTCACCTCATGGGTCTTGGCCCTAAGATTACTCCAGTAGCACCCTTTGCCACTTGTATTTTATGGGAAACAAAAAGAAACCAGTTCTCAAGTGTCCCAGACGAAGAAAGATAGCTATGACTGGCTATCACGAGATTCCTAAAGGAAGATTCTGAGAGTAGCAAGAACACCTCCTCCTTCTGGGACAGATTATCTAGTTGTTCCCCCAAAGTTTAGCTCTAGGCTGTAGGAACACTCCTCTGTGCCTTCTCACCAGGAAGGCAAACACAATCAGGACCCAAACTGTTCAGTCCATTAAAAATCTTACCTTTGGCAGAAGGCAAGAGGGTGGGTGGGAACTCGTAAATTGCTCAGCATTGCCTTAGGGAATAAAGGGACAATGAACCTCTGTTGTCTTTCTTGTGGTGTCCTGATACTTGTCTCATTCCCAAATAGATCTAATGTAAGTTGAAATGTCATTCCTAATTGTGTCATGTCCTAAAACACTGCAATGTTTTCTTTGACTTTTTTTCCTACTAGTGACTTAGAAGGCATAACTTTCTTGATTGATGAATATATATAGGTGAGTAACTCTTTCCAGGAAGTGTGATATGGATGCAGCTTAGATACTTAGGTATCTGTGAAGAGCAAAGACTAGGTGAAAAAAATACTTAGGATCCAGAAGGCAAGTGAGTCTGAGAGGTTGTGTGGATGCATATAAGATGGTCCCGCACACCCACCAAGGGATGGCAACCAGAGACTACAGCAGACTTCTCATCCATAGCAATACATACCGGGAAACAATGGGGCATGGCTTCATTGTGTGAAGGGCAAGTAACAGTCACATTAATCCATCAGTTAAACTACCACTCAGAATGAGGGTAAAATAAAGGCAGTCTGGGACATATAAACACTAAAAAGAGAGGGTGGACTCACACACTCTCCCTGAAATAACCACTAAGTATATACTTCATTCAGAAGGAAGGAGTGAAATGAAAGAAGCAAAAGAAAAAAAACTGGTAAATCCCATTCATAAATGTAAATAAATGTCAATTATTTTAAAATTAAAATTGGGGGCATATAAAAATTGCACAAAAATTGTGCATTGTACTGTACATAGAGAACCCTAAAGACTCCATCAAAAACTTATTAGACTTAATAAATGAATTTGGCAATGTAGCAGGATACAAAATTAATACCAAGAAATCTATGGCATTTCTTTACACCAATAGTGAACTTACAGAAAGTGAGACTAAAAAAGCAATCCCATTTACCATTGCACACAAAAGATTAAGATACCTAGGAATAAATTTAACTAAGGAGGTAAAAGACTTATATGCAAAAAACTACAGGACACTGAAAAAAGAGATAGAGGAAGACATAAACAGATGGAAGAACATACCATGTTCATGGATTGGTAGAATCAACATCATCAAAATGTCCATACTACCCAAAGCAATCTATAGATTCAATGCAATCCCCATTAAATTACCAACAGCATATTTCACAGATCTAGAACGAACGTTCCAAAAATTCATCTGGAATAAAAAAAGACCTCGAATAGCTGCAGCAATCCTGAGAAAGAAGAACAAAGTAGGTGGGATCTCAATACCAGATATCAAACTGTATTACAAAGCCACTGTTCTTAAAACAGCTTGGTACTGGCACAAGAACAGACATATAGATCAATGGAATAGAATAGAGAGCCCAGAAATCGACCCAAAACACTATGCTCAATTAATATTCGACAAAGGAGGCAAGAGCCTACAATGGAGTCAAGACAGTCTCTTCAATAAATGGTGTTGGGAAAATTGGACAGATACATGCAAAAAGATGAAACTAGACCACCAACTCACACCATACACAAAAATAAACTCAAAATGGATAAAAGACTTAAACGTAAGACGGGAAACCATAAAAATACTAGAGGAATCCACAGGCAGC
>NW_005353967.1:6213534-6280154 GCF_000412655.1 Myotis brandtii | reverse complement strand
AAAAAACATTTGTAATACCTTAACTAATAAAGAATTTAAAGATTAAAAAATAAATAAATAAATAAAAATTTTTGTTAACTCTAAAAAAAAATTGTGCATTGTAAATGGCAGAGTAGCTTTTATCAGAGTAATTCTCCCATAGATGATAAGTATACATTTTGGAAAAAAATATAAAACACTAGTTGAAGATATTAGAGAGCAACTGAAAGGCAGAAACGTAAATACAGGCAACCCCTGAAAGAACAGAATTGCAACAGGGAAGATTCACGTGTACAGCTTTTTGCTGGAGGGCACCCCTGGTCAGGATGGCCTGGGGCTGCTATAACCCAGGCAGGAAGCTGCAGCTCTGCCTTGAAAGTCAGATGCCGAAAATGAAGGATAAAATCCCAAAAAGGGGGAAGCCGCAGACAACAAAGCCATCAAATCTGGGTAGCAATCCCCTCCAAATCTTTGGCTGACTCCTGACTGCATGCACGGGGGAAGGTGCCAAGGATCCCAGGGAAGAAAAGCAGCAGCTCGAGGCAGGAGGAGCTGAGCAGAGGTGGCAGCTCCTGTCCACTGCAGAAAGGAAGAGCGTGTGCTTGGGTTCATCCAGGTAAACAACCTGCTAGAACAAGACTGAGCACTCTTCAGAGGAAGACAACATCATCCAGAGTCTCTACAACGTACTGACAACAATGACTGCTATACAATAGCTTACAATGAAAAGTTACTAGCCACGCAAAGAAACAAGAAAATGTGACCCGGCTATAAAAAAAAAAAAAAAAGCAGTCAGAAACCAACCTCAGATAATGAAAGAGGGTGAAACTAGAAGACAATGACTTTAATATGTTCAGGGAATTCAAGAAAAAATATAGTCACAAGGAATAAACAGGGAATCTCAGAAAAGAAACAAAAATTACTTTTTAAAGAACCAAATGGAAATTCAACGTCAAAGCACTATGGCTCCCATGCTGGATCATAAAATAAGTCTTAACTATTTCCAATAAGTGAAATCTTAGGGAGTATATTTATTTTCTGATCACAGTGGACTTAAATTAGAACTCAAAACTAATTATACACAAATAGTTGCAAATGAAGTAACACACTTTTAAATAATCCATGAGTTCAAAAAAATCACAAGGGAAATTAGAAAATATTTCAAACTGAGTAATATATAACATATCAAATCTATAAGATGAGATTAAAGGGAAACTTGCAACTCTAAATGTTCACTTTAGAAAAAAATAAATTTTTCCAAGAAATGTCAAAGATTTCACCTCAAGAAGTTTAAAAAACAAGAGCAAATTAGATCCAAAATAAGTAGGAGGGAGAAAATGACAAAGATGAGAAAATAATAAGACAGAGAAGTCAGAAAAGACAAGGTATTTTTAGAAAAGATTAATAAAATTGATAAAACCTTAGCAAGACAGATCAAAGGAAAAATAATAATGAATTACCACTATCAGGAATATAAGAGAAGATATCAATATAAATTATATACATTTTCATAGTATAATATTGGAACATTATGAAAAATTTTATACCAATAAATTTGACAACTTATGTAATAAACAAATTATTTGGGAACTCAAGTTACCAAAACTGACACAAGGTGAAACAGAAAATTTGAACAGGCCTATATTTCCCCCCTAGGTGAGAACTTTAATGAACTGAACACTTTTGACATAACTATATTTTTTAAAGAAATTGAATTTGTTATAAAAAAAAAAACCTTTCCACAAAGAAAACTCCTGAGCTAGACAACTTCAAAAATAAATTCTATGAAATAATTAATGAAGATATAAAGTGAAAATTTCATAAATTATTCCCAAAACTAAGGCGAACAGAACCTTCTTGACTTATTATTATTATTATTATTATTATTATTATTAATCCTCACCTGAGGATATTTTTCCATTGATTTTTAGAGAGAGTGGAAGAGAGAGGACAAGACAGAGAGAAATATCAATGCGAGAGAAACACATGATTGGTTGCCTCCTGCAGGAGCCCTGACCAGGGCCCGGGCTGGGGAGGAGCCTGTAACTGAGATATGTGCCTTTGACCAGAATCAAACCCAGTATTTTTCTGTCCACAGACTGATGCTCTATCTACTGAGCCCAACCGGCTAGGGTCAGAACCTTCCTGACTTGTTGTATGAGGCCAGCTTAACTTTTACGTCAAAACTTGGCAAAGATGTTTTAAGATATGAAAATTAAAGACAAACATTTTCATAAAAAGATGCAAAAAATGTAAACAAAATACTATTAAATTGAACCCATAGATGTATAAAAAGAATGTTTTTTTTCCAGGAATGCAAGATTAGGCTAGTATTGGAAATCAAATCAATGGAATTCACAATGACAAAAATAAAGGAGAAAACCATATGAACATCACAATAGGAGCAGAAAGTGCCTTTACCAATATTCAAATTCATACAAGATAAAAACGCAAAGCAATCAGAGGCATTGATATAAAACCTCAGCTAACTTCTTCCTTATGGAAAATACTTAATGCTTCTTTAAGACCAGGAAGAAGGGAAGGAAGGCAGCTCTCTAACCATTTCTATTTCACATTTTCATAGAGGTCTTAGTGAAACAAAGCAAGAATGAAATAGAAGACGTAAGGATTGGTCTGGAAGAAGTAAAACCATATCTCTATTCACTGACAATACATCTTCAAGACACCTACTAGAATTAATAGGAGTTTATCTTTGCCTGGATATAAGATCAGACACCACCATTACTTATATGTCTATATAGTAGCAGCAAATAATTTGTAAATAAAACTTTTAACTTATTCAGTTTGTAATAGCATCAAAACTATAAAATCCTAAGGTCTAAATTTAACAAAAGATAAACAAGACATGCAGAACATGGCTGAAGAGAAATAAAGAAAACCTGAACAAATAGAGAATACCCTTCATGGATTGCAACATGCATTATTGCTAAAATGTCAAGTCTATCCAAGTCCAACTATAAATGCATCCCCAGCTATAATCCCAGCATGTCTGAGACTAATCTGAAGGTGAGGCCCAGAGTGCTGAGTGCAGGTGGGGAGTGGGGGATACCTGTATTTAAAAAATTAGTCTTCATTTGTTTACCTCCTTATGGTCAGCCTGGGATGCAGGAGCTGCTACTGTGGTCACCCTTACATAAGGAAGCAGAAGCACAGAGCGGTTGCTTGACCCGGCCAGAGACACACAGCTGAATGGAGACTAGGCTGGGACTTGATCTGACTGAGCCTTGAGCTCTTTCCTCATATGCTCAAGTGTTGTCCACTGTTGGCTGAGATGCTGGTTGGTTGTGGCCTGTGCCATTGGTGTAAGGAAATGAGATCTGGGAGGTGTTGTCTGTGGTAGTGTTGGAGATAGTCGAGCCCCCAAAGTGGGGTACCTAAAGGTCAGTGCCCAGGGCTCGGCTCAGAGCTGGGATGAGATCCTGGACACTCGAGTCCTCTTTCTAACTATGTGGGTTGGGTCCCAGCCTCCTGTGAGCTCTGACAAGACCCATCGTCTTGAGGACATCACGGTACTGGGCTGCAATGAGGACATTTGGCCTGATGACCCCAGATGCTTTACTGTGTTTGAATGAACCCTGCACCGCCTGTCACTCCCTGCTGACTGGAAAGTGCCTGCCTACCTCCTCTAGGCAGACCCACCTCCCCACCTAGAGATGTTGTCATGTTTGGCACGGTGCCTGGCACATAGTAGGTGTGCAACAGATGGCAGCTAGTGGTTGCATGAAGCAGTCACCCTTGCTTCCCTTTGCAAGATGAGGATTTTTGACCAAGCCTTGACCCACTAAGCAGGCAGCCAAGGATTCCACTGGCAGGCATGAGAGTGAGCACAGAGTTAATTGAGTATGTGCGCAAACATCGCATCCTTTTGTTGTAATCCTTAAATTGGTGGGCAGAGCTTCCTCCTCTGATAAGCTCTGCCTTGTTTTGAATTTCATCCAGTTTCATTATGTGTGTTTTAAAGATTCCTTTACATTTGTTCTGCCCTTCTAGGGCATTCACGTGACACCAAGCACAAGGTGTTCCCTTCTTTGCTCCTAATTCTTCAATTTCTGCAGATATTTGATATTTTCAATTCCTGAACCTTCACACGGGTATTATGCTCTTGTTTGCTACAGAATTAAAAGCAGGAAGAGAATAAACAAAGCAGTGCCTCTCGCAGGGTAGGCTTCCGTGGCTCTCGCCGCGGTGCTGCAGCCAGGGACGCTGCCTTGTGCCCAGGCCGCCGGAGCAGGTGTGGAAGGTGTACCACCTCCAGGCGTTTTGAAACCGTGTGAAGGAGCTGGGTGGATGGGTAAATGGATAGGATGTGAAGAAAATCAAACATGCACACCATTTATAATTGTAATTTTTAACATTTATATTTTACTTGTGTGTTTGCAAGATGTCAAAATAGAGATTCTTTCCTTCACCTGCTAAATCACTGAGGTGTCGAACGCATTTAAACCCAACCTGGGTGCCCAGGTGCACGGCATCCTCAATACAGCTTCTGGGAGCTTCTGGCCATAACAAAAGTAGGGAGTACATATGCCACAGGGGACCTGTTTGCTCCAGGAAATAGTTACACTGTCAAGAGAGCCACATGCTTCACGGCAGGCTTTTCATGCAGTAATAGTATTCAGATGCAACACATGGCATGAGGGCGTTTTATACTGGATATTGGATATTTCATATTTTCAAAGCAGAATTGCACACCCACTTGCACACACATGTGCACGGACATGCACATCTGTGTATAGACACTCTTATTCTGCTTGCAAGTCTGTTCCCACCTGGGACTGACCTGCTCTGACATTTTGTATTTTTCATTCCTTAACTTGCCTGTTGGAGATCACCCTCAGGTTTGTTGGTGCTGTGGGTTTGGTGACCATCAGCTGCCTCTGAGACTATCAGTCGATCGCACAGTGAACAGGTAGGAAAGGGAAGGTGTAACTTCCAAGGGGACCAAGGGCATGCCCTGCCCCAGTTTTCCCCCGTGAAGTGGACACTGTCCCACAGGTGGGAACCAGAAGTGGCTGAAGAGGCCCTCACAAAGATGCTGTATTAATCTCCATGTGATCCCAAATTTAGTACGTGTGCCTAATCACTGTTCTTGAAAAGAAGATATAAGCTGAAGAAAATTAAAGAAACTCACACAGTAGGTAACACATTGCTTGCTCTGTGCCAGGCAATGTTTCAAGTACTGGACACGTTCACTCCCTCGCTCCCCACAGAGCTTGGTTAAGTATAGGGGCCACACGAGACAAGCCACGGAGAGACAGACAACTGGGTGTGCAACACAAGACCGAGGGCCACACTGGACTATGACTGGATGCCATCCTCCCACTGGATCTGACCAACCGGGTCCACACCTGATCCCAAAGGCTTGGACCTTGCAACTGGCCCTGGATGGTCCTGGAAGTTGAAACCATTCCGGGGTCCCAGTGGGCCCCGATGTCTCTGATCTCCAAGAGTAAGAGTAAAAGAGTAAAAGTTGAAAGAAAAAAACAAAGTTAAAACATCCCCTCAACAGCTGCCCCAAACCCAGAAGCTCTTCTTCCCATCCGAGTTTTTCCATTCATCTCTTTCTTTATTCTTCCAACAGAGGGAAACTATTTGTACTTCTTCTTTTAACCTGGTGAATTCCAGTCTGGAAAGACAGAATCATTTCCATAGCAGCTGTTTCTCTAGCAATGAGTCAAGTTTTTCCTTCTGGAATTATGGTCATAGACATCTTGGGTGAGAAGTTCCACATCAGCTTGGTGTGGACTGAACAAAGCTATGTTTCTTGGCTGCAGGGCTTCTTGTCATGTGTGTTGCGTGTCTTTCCAGAAGGAGCCCTAGTGCTCAGTGTTTCCTAAGTACTGTGACCACAGAACCCTCCCGCCTTGTCTATTTTGTTTGGAGGATCCCATTGTCATCCTATCGATTTTGTGTACAAAGAGTGGAAAACAATACCATTGCTCTGTTACCTATTAACTTAAAAAATGCTGTGAAACCTTTATGGACATTAGATTTAAAAATAATGATGAGCCCTGGCCAATTTGGCTCAGTGGATAAGAGCGTCGGCCTGTGGACTGAAGGGTCCCAGGTTCGATTCCTGTCAAGGGCATTTGCCCGGGTTCCGGGCTCCATCCCCAGTAGGGAGCATGCAGGAGGCAGCCAATCAATGATTCTCTCTCATCATTGATGTTTCTATCTCTCTCTCCCTCTCCCTTTCTCTCTGAAATAAAAAAATAATAATAATGATGACGTTTTAAGTCTATAACCTTAAAATAAAAGAGGGCTGTGCAAGAGGCAGCTGATCGATCTCTCTAATCGATGTTTCTAACTCTCTATCCCTCTCCCTTCTTCTCTGTAAAAAAAATCAATAAAATATATAAAAAAAGAAAAAATAATAAAATAAAATATATATTTTTTTAAAGGCAATAGATAGACTCACTTAAGGTAAATGAATGTTTATGTTCAGACCATCCTATGTGGTTACTTTCAGTCTCTGAGTTTGAAAGGCCTGCTATGTGACTCCCCCTTCCCCGCCCAGAGATTGTCAGGTTTAGTATGTGACCCCTTTTGGTCCACAGTCTGGTATACCTTTTTCCATTCCCAATATGTGGGAATATGTGGAAATTAAACAGTACATTCCAGGTAACCCAGGTATTTAGGAGGGTGTCTCAGAAAATTGGAAATTATTTGAACTGAATGAAAATAAAGATATACTATATCAAAACTAAACAATGTTTAGAGGGACATTTATAGAATTGACCATTTATTATTATTATTTTTTAGAATTGATCATTTATAGTATAAACTAATTAGAAAGCATAAAGAAATGCTTGTATTTAAAACAAAAAAAAATCAACAATCAAAACATTCACCTTAAGAAATTGGAAAAGGGAGAGCAAATTAAACTGAAGGTAAGCAGAAGGAAAGAAATAACAAAGATAAGAGAAATCAATGAAATTAAAAACAGAAAGACAATAAAGAAAAAAATCAATGAAACTAAAAGCTGGGTCTTTGAAAAGATCAATAAAATTGATAAACCTTTAACCAGACTTATCAAAGAAAGAGAGATAGAAGATATAAATTACCAATATCTGTAATGAAAGAGGAGATATCATCATGTCCCCACAGACACTAAGAGAATCCTAAGGGAACATTATGAACTACTCAGTGTTCAGATTCTGGATTCCAAGTTCTGTATGTAGAATATTGAATCCAAAACCAGATACCAAATTCTAGATCTTAATTCCCAGCTCCCCTATCACTCTAGCTGTCTCAGCCTAGTTCTCATATGCAGAGTCAGCACAGCCAGACTCATGGCAAAGCCAAGCCCTGCCCAAGGAAGAATGGTCTTTACATTCTAAGTGGTTACATTTTAAATGGTTCTGGAAGGCCCTGCATAGTCCCTTTAGTTTGCCTCTTGGCCCACAAAGCCTAAATTCTTTCCCATCTCGCCCTTAGGGAATCACTGCTGACCATTGTGAGGTGAACCCTCAGCCAGGCTCTCGAGAACATGAGAACATTCACCGTGTGTGTCTGCAGCAATTCTGTCAACACTCTGGGGTCAGTTTGGCTGAATGTAAGTCCCTGGCCTACATTCTCTTCATCTGGAATATGTCACTACTGCCAAAAAGATGACCCTGATTTTCTTTACTTTTGTGTGAGCTGGTCTTTTTGTCTCCTGACCAAATAAGCTCTCTTTTTCTGTAAAGCCCACTTACTTTGTTAATAAATGCCTGGTGCCAGTCGTGTTGCGTTGCATGTGTTGGTTTTCCAAGACTTGATGCACTCGCTTTTTTTCTAATATATTTTTATTTATTTCACATAGGAACGGAAAAGGAGAGAGAGAGAGAAACATCAATGATGAGAGAGAATCGTTGATTGGCTGCCTCCTGCATGTCCCACATTGGAGATGGAGCTGGCAACCCAGGAATGTGCCCTGACCGGGAATCGAACTGTGACCTCCTGGTTCATAGGTTGACGCTCAACCACTGAGCCATGCCGGCTGGGCGATGCGCTTGCTTTCATATATATTTTCAAGAGGTTGTTCTTCCAGGAAGCTTTCTTGAATTACACTTATACTATTGGTCTGTGCTTTGTTCTCTTCCTCAGGGTCTCATGTATCCATGGGCTTCTTTGCCCATCTCTGGACCACTACCTCTTGAGTCCTTTCCTAGTCCTGCATTGTTTAGTTTGAAACATAGCCTTCATCTCTCTTATTTCTATTAAGGCAATATTCATTGTGCTTTTTCATTGGTGTGTTCCTTCTAGTTTAGTCTTCTCTAAGTTATAAAAGTATTTTAAATTCTTTCCTGAGTTTAGTCATTTGCCTTTTCAAATATTTACTTTCTCCAACCACTTCACTTTTAAGTTGTTCTAATCTTATTTTTCCCCAGATCATTTGTGTCACTTTTAAATCACTTTTTTGAGGTAAGTTGTTCTAATTCTAAATCACTAAGTTGTTCTTTCATAGCTTCAATCATTTTGTTTCTTTTTAGCCTCTTTCGAAATATTAAGTTATGGTTTTCATATGTTTTCTAGTGTATCTTTCTGATGTGCTACATGAATTTAATGACACATAGCTCTTAGTGCAGGTTAGAAATTAGCCAGTTCTAAGCTCACTTCAAGAAATAGAAAATAAACCACTTAAATGAATTCTATTAACATCACCAAAATAATCAACTTATGAATGTGCAAACACCAAAACTGAGGACTACTAGAAATTGAAAGATACCCGTTTACATATATCAATTATTTGTTGATTCTGCTTCTTTGGCTTTCTACTTTAAATATTTATTTATTTATTCCTATGGCTATTTCTGTTCAAGAGTATTACATGAACTATTTGTCTATCTAAGTAACTGATATGACATTTATTTAAACTAAATTAAATATATTTCCTGTAAGACCTGTCATTTGGTTTGGTATCCTGTCGATCTGTACAAACTAGAGAAAGAACAAAAGCACTATAAGATTAGTGGGACATGGATTCAGTGGCGGTCAGCAGAAACATAATCGCAGGCAAGAAGAAAACGCTGGAAGATATAGAAACAAACACTTCTTTGGCATTTTGGCTTCAAGAGGTGCTGACGCCAGTCGGTTCAGGCCAGCACTAGAGTGGGCAGGACTGCATGTCCCATTCACCCACCCTGTGGCTGGCCATGGTCACCAGCCCCTGACTCTGAGCACCTGTGTCAGGACCTCTCCTGCTCTTCCCCCAGATCCCTGGTGTGGACAGCAATGCCTCAGTTCCATGAGGTATCTACTCAAACAGCATCTCCCTGATCAGGCCTCTCCTGCCTGTGGAACTCGGAACCTGCCCAGTGCTGTCCCCTGGCCCTGCTCCCCTGACTTCTCTGTTTCCACGGCACGTCTCACCTTCGGGCGTGCTGCATCAGTTACCGATGCCCACACTCCTGCCTCCCTCACTGTGAATGAAGATCCGCTCTACACCCAGCACCTAAAGCAGGACCTGGGATAGGTAAGCACTCAATCCACACGTGCTGAATGAATAAACTTGTGCTGAAGGCTTCTTTTACAGAACTGAACAAGTCTTGGCCTCTCTCACCTGCCTTCCATTGGTACCAGCAGCCATGAAATAGGGAAAGAGATGTCAGGAAACAAGGCAAGTCGGGGCTTCATAAACAAGGCGGGTGAAGACCCCGGGCTGGCATTGCTGGGAGGAGCTGGCAAGAGCGCGGTTGTGTGAGGAGCTCCCGGGGGCAGACTTCCTGGCACTCTTTCCCAGATGTTTCCATCCCTTTATCTCTTGGGCATTTTCCCCTGCAGAGCATGTCATGGGGTTCCAAGAAGAAGGATATGTTAGCAGATGAAATGCCAATATCTAAACACCCGTGAAGTTGGTGAGAATCCAGGCATGTGTCTGTGGGTAGGACCGGGTCCCCTCGTGCGCCAGGTGTGGCCGCCTCCCATGGACTTCAAAGGCCGGGGAGGAAAGAGGCTGCAGACCTGCAAACAGGTGACTCAGTCCATTGTTCCTCGTATCTGAAAAATCAATTGGGTCCAAAGTAAAAATATTTATTTAATGAGCAAAAATGTGTGGCTAATTGGTTTTTAAAAGAATATTGCTTCCTGCTCCTTAAGACTGAAAAGGGGCCTTTGAAAAAAATATTTACAGGGATCGAGTTCTGAAAATGGTGGCTGGAGGTTAAATAAGTACAGAAAATGACATATAACCCACAGGAGGCAACTCAGTCTTTTCCGTGGGGAACTGAGGAAAGTGGACCCCCTCGGAGCAATACCATGCCAGCGGAGTGTACACTGCAAGAAAGTGCACACTGGAGGGCCAGACTGCTGCAGGCTGGTGGCAAGGTGACACCCCGCCCCCCGTCTCAGGGGTCCCAGGAGTCCCTCCATACCCTGCAGGCTTGCGTCTTATGGAAGGTGATCTCCATTAGTAAAGAGCTGATGTTTGATAGCAGAACTGGGTGTGGCTCATGTCAAGTTTCGTGGCTCCTTAAGCCCAGATCACTCCCCTGTAAAATGGACATGAGAGAATGGCATCCTTGTGACAACACCTGCAATGCACCTGCCATGGCTCAGCAAGGCTGAATCTGCTCCTGGCAGGGCCTGCTGCTCAGCCATGGAGATGAGGTTCTTCTCTTAGGGCACCTGCGGCCCATCCCACTGTCAGTCCTGCTGCCCGGTGTCCTGGGACTCGCCTCCAATGAGAGCTTCAGTGTAAAGCAAAGACACAGCCCTGGACTCCCTCAGGCCACAGCGGCCACCCCAAAGCCTGTCCCATGAGCTGACGGAGCTCACGCGATGCCTTGCTGTTCTAGACAAGGCAGAGGAAGCAGGACTCAAGCTCTGTGTTACGATTACTAGTTGTGGGTAAAGATGTTGTCATGCTCCCAGCCCATTCTCGAGAGTCTTTACCTTAAAGCGGCACAGAAAGGGCCTGGCACCCCAGCTCATTCACACTTCAGAGAGAAGTTATTTGGCAAAATGCACACTGACTATTCACAAATATTGATGTTGATTTTTTACTGTTAGAAATGTAGTGAGGAAAAGGGCTCTTTTGTTCAACACTTATGAATGAATGAGCACAAGGGGAAGTATACCACTGCAAAGCTGTCCTTGATCATATGCTTCCCATGAAAAAGCTTTGATGGGGGAACGGGAGGTGGGGAAGGGCCTGCTCCCTGGGCCCTAGAGACTAGAGACTTGGAAGCAGCACGGTCCACAGGCACATCAATGAGGAGTCTTTTAGGTGCATCTGCTCAGTATCCACTTCGTCCAGGGTCGGGGCAAGCCAACAGAGCAATCCGGCTCAACAGTGCCTCACAGGTGACCAAGGGCAGTTCCCGCCATCTGGCTGGTAAAGACCCACTGGCTGTGTGCTGGCTCTGGAGGTCTGTGTGCAAGTGTGCATTTGGGTATCTGGCTGAGAGCCTGCCTGAGAGTGTGTAGTGGTGTTAGTGAGTGCAGGAATATGCATGTGTGTGAGCTGGCAGTGGACACGGGAGATGTGGGTGTGTGGGTTCATCTTCAGGCTCATGGGAGCTCCTATATGACATTGATTTTCAGTCAAATTGAGCCCAGTTGGCCAGTTTCCTTGTTGGTGAAATAGTGCTGGCTTTTGTCACCATGCAGAGATGACAACTCATAGCAGCTCACACACATTTCAGGAGCACATAGGTTCCCCTCAGCCGCTCTGGCTCTGAAGACCTGGAATAAGCTCCTGAGTCTCGGGGAAGGTGGAAAACCGCCCCATTTTACACCCCCGGCTCGCTCAGAGCATCTCAAGAGGAACTTCTAAACAACACCCGACTAGATTTATCACCATAAAAAAAAAGTGGAAACAGGTTAAATAAATCTGGGTTTAGTTCATGATCTAATGTGACCATTAAAAATGATGTTCAATAAGTGATGCTGAAGAATATTTAGTAACTGTTTATAAAAAGCAAAAAAAAAAAAAGCATCTATGAGAATGCTCAGCATAATCTCACCACTGCTAAATACACACAGGCAGGGAAGGCATCCCTGAAGGATACACGTGAAAGTGTTAACACTGGTCATCTCTGTGTGGTGAAATGTTTAATCTTCGTTTTCTCCTGAAATTTTTTGTCTTTTCTACAACGAATATGCAACACTTCAGTAACAGAAAACATGATTCTCAAAGTAGTTCTTGGCACTTCCAATACATTAGAAAGGCTGTGTGGTGCCGTCCCACAGGACATGTGCAGAGGTCTGTTCGCCACAACTCAGCCCCGAAGACTGGGCCACCTGACCTGAAGTGACCGTGCAGGAGGAAGCAGCCGGTGTTTGGAGTGTGGGCTGTGCCTGACAAGCTACTTGTCTTGGGTTGGGGCCGACAGAAGCCTTTTGTCTGCCTTTGTTTGCTTCTGAAAAGCAAAGACATTTGTTCACTTTCCTGGCTGCACCAAGTTCCACTCAGCCGAAACCTGGTGTGGTGAGCACGGCTGGCCTGGGATGTGCTGGAATCCCTCCAGTCCTGCAGCATCGGGACATACTGTGTTACAGGACAATCCTGACCCAGTGTTACTGAGTGTTCGCCAGTCGCAATAAATCACTCGCACAGGTGCCCAAGGAGCCTGTGTGCCAGGTTTGAAGTTCTGTTCTGCCTAGGACGGGGCACCCTGCATAACCCACCCTGCACCCCACTACCTGGGCTGTGACATGCCAGAGGACGTTACCAACAAGCTGTTTAAAACTGGGGTGAGGGGTAGCAAGGGCGCCCCCATATACCAGGAGGGGGGTAGGAAGGGGCACTGAGGGCGCAGGTTGGGTGGGGCAGACTCAGACCCGGAATGGGTTCGTCCCTAAATCCTGCAAATCTCAAAAGTTCCTCGTGACACCCCATAAGGACCCAGAGGGACAGACACGAATGAGCTTTCCGGGCAGCAGGTGACGGGCTAGATCCGACCCCAGAGATCGCCGGGAAGTTGAGGACAGAGACGGAGGAGGACTGGCCGCCACCGAGTGGCTACGGAGGGAGAGACCTACGATTCCAGGTGCGGGGGTTCCGCCCAGGACGCCGGCGCGGCTGGGAACACGCAGAGTCCTGAGGTGGGCGGAGTCTCCAGGTGGGGCGGAGTCTCCAGGTGGGGCGGAGTCTTCAGGTGGGCGGGTCTCCGGGTGGGGCGGGTCCCTACGAGAAGAGGTCTCCTCTCCTCCCAGAGGCCCAGCCATTCCCTCCACCCCCTTTGGTCCTTGGCCACCCCTTCCCGCAGGGTTCCAGCTCCTAACCACGCCCACTAGGAGGCCCCGCCCATCCCATCCTGACCACGCCCCATGCCACCCCTTGGGGCCCTCAGCGGCCCAACTGCGGGGGAGGTGGTTGGGAGGGGTCGGGGGGCCTAACTGTAATTGTAGATTTCTCTGTTTCTCCTTTCACTCCGTGTGTGTTGAAGCCGTGCTATTTGTTGCAGACTATTGAGGATTTGTATGTCTTCTTGTTGGAGTGACTCTTGTAGTTAATACTTTGTTGAGACATCGTGCCCCGATAATTTTCTTTGTTGAGACATCCACTTTATCTGATGTTAGTGTAGCCACTCCAGCTGTACTTTGGTGTTTGCGGGGCATATCTTTCCCCATCTATTTACTATTTTATCTTTTAACCTTCCTATATCGTTTTGTTTTAAATTAGTTTCTTGTAGATAGTGAACAGTTCATTCATTTTAATGCACTCTGACAATCTCTGTCTTTTATTGTGTGTTTAGACCATTTACACTTAATGTAATTATCAAGAGAGTAGGGCTTACCTATGCCATTTTATTATTTGTTTTCTGTTTGTTCTCTTTGTTTTTCTTGTGTTGTTTCCCTTTTCCTGCTTTCCCTGTGGTTTACTTGAATAGTTTTAGTTTTCTATTTTGATTTGTCTTTTATATTTCTGAGCATATCTTTTTTTAAATATTTTTTTTATTGATTTCAGAGAGGAAGGGAGAGGGAGGGAGTGATAGAAACATCTCTGGTGAGAGAGAGAGAATCATTGGTGAGAGAGGATCATTGATCTGCTGTCTCCTGCTCGCCTCACACTGGGGATCGAGCCTGAAACAGGGTGTGTGCCCTGTCGGGAATCTAACTGTGACCTCCTGGTTCCTGGTTCAGAGGGTGATGCTCACCCACTGAGCTATGCCAGCCGGGCTGAGCATATCTTTCTGTGTAGCGTTTTTAGTGGAGAACATAAGCTGAAACTTTATATGCAATTCTTGTTTTTGAGATTATGGTATCTCGCTTTTATGATGATTTATTTTCAATTAAAAAAATAATGTTAAAATCTCACAATTTTCTTTTCTTAGCTGAACTTCAGTCATTATCTATTCCTGGAACTTACCAAGAAAAGATTACTCACCTAGGAAATTCTTTGATGAGTTTAACAGGTCTAAAATCTTTAGATCTCTCACGCAACTCCTTGGTTAGTCTGGAGGTAAGTTTTAGGTTTGTGTCGTCTTTTTTTTTTTTTTTTTTTTTTTTTTTTTTAAGGAGGGGGAAGGAGAGAGAGAGAAAAAGAAACATCGATGTGAAAGAGAAACATTGGTCAGTTGCCCTCCGTATGCTCCCGGACTGGGGATCAAACCTGCAATCCAGGTATTTGCTTTGACCGGGAATCGAACCGGCAACCTTTCGGTGCATGGGATGATGTTAAACCATCTGAGCCACTCTAGTGGGGCTAACTTTGTTTTTTAAAGGAAAATTTATTCCTATTAATAGCAGTGGAAACTATAATTAAAAATGCAATGTTTTATAAATATGTCTATAATACTTGTAAACTGTATACTTAACAATGATTTAAGTGTGCGGTTGTTTTTCTTGTGTTTACTATGAACTATATTTCTTATGCATTGCATTACTACTTTGCCAGCCAAAAGTTGTAACTCTCTGATGAAGACCGTTGTATCTTTAAAGGAATAAAATAAAGCCCAAAAGACTTATGTGTGTGTGCCCATCCCTCTCCATCCCTCTATCAGCTGTGTTTTTCTTCAGCCACTTTCTGCACTGCACCTCTGTTTATAGTCTGCCTCTCGGTGGCTGCAGGCCTTTGAATGGCAGGGCCACTAGTGCAGTCTCGCTGCAGGGGGTCTGACCTAGCAGGGGCTCATTCCTGATGAGTGAGTGAGAAGTTACCCAGGTGATGGCAAATGGTGTATATAGAGAGGGGTTCTTGCCTGAAAGAAAGGCAGGACATCACTGCCCTGGATCATGGTACTTTTAGCGCCCCTGACATGGGGGTCAGGAGTCTGCTCAGAGTCAGGCAAGTTATAATCCAGTTTGCACCCAGTGCTGGCTCATCTCTCAGCCTCCAATCCTCAGTTTTCTAATCTGTGAAATGGGAGCAGTAGTAGGGCTTACCCTGTAGGGTTGTGTGCAATGGGATGAAGTTATTTGTGTAAATCACTTAGCGTGGTACCTGCCAGCTGTCCTTAGTAGTCACAACTGTTGCGAACCTCCCTGAACAGTCCTATCACTGTGTGCAGGACAGAAATTGATAGACAAGAACACATTTCATCTTTATGCTCTTTCTATAAATTATAAGTGCATTTGTTAAGTTCGTTGATCACTTCCTACTGGTGGCCCGTTTTTCTATGTGTTTATTTTTAAAAAGCATAAACTCATTCAACACTGTGTCCTGTTAACAGGGCATTCAGTACCTGGTTGCATTGGAAAGCCTCAATCTCTACTACAACTGCATTTCCTCGCTAGCAGAAGTGTTCCGGCTCCACTGCTTGACTGAGCTCACGGACGTGGACTTCCGACTGAACCCGGTGGTGAAGAATGAGTCTGATTACCGCCTCTTTGTTGTGCACATGCTCCCGAAGCTCAGGCAGCTGGGTAGGTGTGGTGTGCTCACACCCTTGCTCAGTAGAGCCCTGACTGGTGTTTGGTACTGTCAGATCCATCGCACTGTTGATCTCCCTGAAAAGGGAAGTTACTTTCTACTCTGATGGCATGAGTCCCTGTATTACAAGATGGGTCTTGTAGGAGAGCCACCTGGGAAGGTGCCAGGGAGCCCCATGGCCAGAGAAAATTGCCGGGACACCAGGAGCACCGGCATGGGCTGTACTGCTCAGACTCATTCTGGCTTCGCTGTCTAGCTGTTTGACTTGGGCCTGTTCCTGAACTTCTGGTGCCCTGTTTCCATGCATGGCCCCTGGGCATCGTCTCAGGCCCAGGTGGACAGCTGGATTCTACTGGCTTTGCATCTACCTGGAGAAATCCAGGACTAGAAGTTCATTGTGCCACACCCTCCCCCAGGTGACCGGGATGAGAGAGGGTGTTCTGTTGGCAGGTACTGCTACCATTTAGGCTTATTAACCCATGTCTCTTAAAAAATGGATCTCTGTGACAGCCTCACAGGCAGAGCTTGCAGGTTGCCAACTGGACAAGTCCATTTGGGAGGATCACACCCAGGGAAGCCACATCAATGCCTTCCCACCTGCCTCACCACCTACCAGGAGGGGTCTTTGCCCTGAGCAGTGAGGCCACTGGCGCTTCCGATGCTCCCTCGCGTTGCACTTCAAGGGGGGAGAGCTGGAGCATGAGTCCAGGATGCACTGACATGCAGGTCACGGGGAAGGGAGGGAGGGGGCCTCAGACCCTTAGTCTCTTGTGTGAAGGGCGGTGGTAAGTGGTGGGTAGCTGTGGTGCAGGAATATCTGATTGAAGGGTGTGGTCATGTGCCCCAGTGATCACAGCATGTCCTCAATCTGCAGGCCCATTCACTTCTCGGCGAGGCTGGGCATGCATTTGAGGCATCTCCATCTCCTGTGTTCTGACCTAAGGACACCAAAGTGAGACCCACATCAGGCCAGCATTTGTCAGGGAAGACATTGCTCTACCACTATCCCTGTGGTAAATACTGAGCTGCAGGCAGACCACTGCCACTGTCCTGTCACTTCCAACCAGTGTTTGTAGAAACCCATGTTCTGCATCTCTTGGCTGTGAGTGAATGTATGCACATCTCAACAGCGCATGCGTGTCAGCTTATCCCCTAGTCCCCTCTCTGCACGGCCTGGGCCTGGGAGCAGGGCTGGGCTGTGGGTATGAATGACCCCCAAAGGGTCAAACCTACTTAGAATTTCAATGTTTCATTTTAGTTTTTAGATATTTTGGAGGAATAAGTGCTTCTGTTCTAACTTTTGACTTTAAGTAACTTATAAATAGTTGAATTTGGCTCTTTTTCAGAAGCATTACAATTCTTATGGGAAATTTTTGCAATCTTCAGTCTTAAATCATTTGTCATAAAAGTTTTAGGTTCAGAATTGTCTAATGTTAGTATAGAGAAGGGAAATGAGAGTCTTGCCATGTGGGAAAGATATTTTCAGACATGAAAAAGGATCATAATTGAAACTCAAAGTCATCGCAGGCCTGGGAGTGGCTGAGCAGAGGCCTCCGGCCAGAGCACACATGTGGGGACAGTTTACACTTATCTCTGTCTCCCAGTCCTGAGGATCCACACACACAGCTAGGCCGTCTCCTCTCCAGTGTGTTCAGAAACCTCACACCAGAGATTCTTAGTGTGCTCCGTGTGGTTCGAGAACCTCATGCAGCACCCAAAATGTACCTTGATGGGAGGGAGCCCAGAAGGATGTGCATGTGTGAACTTGGTTGTGTATTTCTTTTCCTGCGGCAGTAGCCTGCCTCCAAAGCAGTGTCTGAGGAGTGAGCTTTGTGGGAGCAGGGCAGCCCTCTTGGAATCAGCACCCAGCATCCCTGAGAAGCCGCCTGTAGCCACCAGAGCCCAGCATCCCTTTCCTGGGTCTACTCAGGGCTTATGGGGGACGCTGTGGCGGGGTCAGAAGGCCCGGAACAAGTCGGGGCAGCCCCGTCATGTGTGGTGCGCTGCAGGGCGGGATGGGGTGCCGGCAGGTGCACCTGCTTCATGGTGGTGCTTGCTGATTTCTCTGGCATTTCTCTCTAGATGACCGTCCCGTGAGAGAGAGTGAGCGGAAGGCATCCCAGTTGCATTTTGCTTCAGAGGAATCACTCGACTCCACACAAAGCCTCCCAGCTGTTTGCAGAAGTGGAAGGTATGGACACGAGTGGTGATCAGGCTTATCTATTCATAGAATGACTGACTAAAGGATATAAAGCTGTGTATTAACTCACACATGTAAATGTTTTTGTGCTCTGATCGCCACTTAAAGGGCAGACATGCAGGAAAAGGAAAAATGCCCGGATACCAGCTGGGACTCAAGGAGACAGTGGGACGGAGTCTCTCTCTCTGTTGTCCACATTTTCTATACATTATTTTTTAATGTTGAAATGTTTATTAAACTAATACATGTAAAATAAATAGCACAGAAGACTTGTGATGAGAAGCAACAGTCCCCTTTCCCCACTGCCCGGCCCACTCCTCAGAGCAGCCACTTCATTCACTTCTGTGATTGTCTCTGCTTCCTTCCTCGTCCCCGGACAATACACATTAGTTGCCATTTTTGGGTGTGCACACTTGAAGCAGGACCTGACAGCTGCCATAGCCCCTCCCCACCCCGTGGTGACAGTTTGTGGACTATGCCCTCCTGTATTCTCTGCTCAGTGCCCTGTGGCCAGTGCTCAAGGCTCTGCTCTGGTGGGGCTGTGGGAGCACGTGCCCATTTGTGCCCGTCTGTGCCTTCCCGCTCCTGCCATCTGCATCTTTATGTTTAATTTTAGATTGTCAGGGTCGATAGTATTTAAATGTTCTAAAGCCATAAAGAGTCTTCATGCTTTGTGTATGGTTGATTCTAAAGGCAAAAGTCAATAAACTGTTTATGTTTCTTATAATGTGCTAGGATTATTCACTCCTTGTACACCATTTTGTTTTGTCTGAAGTTTTTAATAGGTTTTTTTTCTTCTTGCATTTTATGCCTTAGCTTATTTATAAATCCCTTATATGTAGAGGTCAGCCAACTTTTTTTGTAAAGAGCTGGAGAGTTAATATTTTTATTTAATTAAATTAATTTATTTGAAAGTAATTTATTAAATTTTTTTTCTATTTCCAACTTTTAGGGGAAGAGTCAAATGATCTCTCCACCCCAACAAAAAGAATTCTTGCTTATTTATTTCCTTTTTTTTCCTAACACTTTATCATTTTTTATTACTGTTGATCTACATTATTATTTTAGTTTCAGGTATACATCCCAATGATTAGACATTACATAACTTACTGAGTGATCGTCCCAATAAATCTCACACACATCTGACACCATACTTTTGTTCTTGAACAAACCCTAGTGGGACTCTGCACATGCTGGATGGTGTGATGACATCACACACCCTTGCTTTCCATCACCAGTTGTCCTGCTGGGTCCCTCCTCGACCTCACTTTAGTAGAGGCACAAGAGCCATTTCCCGCAGATACACCACCTGCTCTTCCCAAGAGCTCTTCACACTCGTGTCCCCGCACAGGGTCTGCTCGGGTTGGAGCGACAGCACTGAGGTGGCTTTTCTTTGCAGGCTGCACCACTCCAGAGTTAAGTGCACTGACCCCTCAGCCAAGAAGTGCTTAGTCATGGATGCGGATGACGAGGCCGTCCTGAACCTCATTGCCGAGTGTGAGTGGGACTTGAGCAACCCTCCTAGGAGTACAAGTTCCAGCCAGAAGGAGCAAGAGGATGACTTCCATAGTTCCCAAGGTACACTGCTCCACCCGAAGGCCCAGCGGGTCCAGCTTGCTCTGGGCACAGTTGTACTTTTTAGGAAGCTTACCTTTAAATGTATAACCTTCATGAAGTCCTGCGAACTTGTAAATATCAGTAATTTGGATTACAGAATTATAAAAGAAAAAAGTCATGTATTTAAGTCGAGTATAGTCATATACTACATGGTGGTTTAAATTGTATTCTTCCTCAGATCAATTCCAATTGTAGGGAGGAGGTAAAATGTCCAAGTGGGCAAGAAGATAGCATGTCCTGTGGCTAGGGGAACGGGCGTCTGTGTCAGTCACAAGGGGGTGTTCACTTAGCGTCAGGGAGCACTTAGAGCTCGGGCTGACGGCTTAGAACTTTAAACCTGGCAAGCTCATTGTGAAGCCTTCCAGTGCATGTGTGAATGTCATTACTGTGCCAGGGACTCTTTCCCACTTGGACTTTTGTATAAGCTTTAGCACCATTTCTTCCTCCATTATGAGTTTCTGAGAGCTTTTCATGAAGACGACAACAGGCTGAGGTGTAAGTTTGGGCTGAAATCCCAGGATTCACCTGCTGGCACAAAGACATCTGCTCTTTGGGTATCCTTGCCAGCTCTTAGATTTTCAGTCTTTTTTATTCTGGTTGTTCTTTTGAGTAAATATTAATATTTAATTGTGGTTTTAATTTGTATTTCAATAAAGTCCAGTTTATCAGTTTTTTCTTTATATGATTTGTGCTTTTTTTGTGCCCTGAAAAAAAAAATCTTTGTCTGTCCCATGCTCGTGAAGATTTTCTCCTGTGGACGTGTAGATGTCCTCAGGTTCCAGTGTTCAGGTCTGTGCTCCTCCACGCTTAGAGTGGATTTGTGACCGTGGTGAGCGATGGGTCAGGTTGTCTCCCCCTCACCCCCACCCCATATATCCAGTTGTGCTAGTGCCATTTGTTGAAAATGCTGTCTTTTGTCTCATTTAATAACTCTGACACATTTGTTAATTCCGTTAACCTGAGTCTCTCTCTGGGTTCTGGATGCTGTTTTATCTGTCATCATGTCTGTCTTTGTATCGATGCCGCACTGTCTTGACTCCTGTTAGCAATGTTTGCAGTGACTGCTAGACTCACTACAGGTTTGGTGGTTGCATTATTAACCCTCTCAGTCATCTTTTTCTTATTTAATTGATACACTTAATAGATATAATACACTGCCAGAAGCTTAAAATGTAATTTTTAATGAACTAAAACTTTTAAAATGTTCTTTAATAAAATAGAATCCAGACATCTATTGAGTCCTCACTTAGTCCAGCACCAGTGTGGGGACTCCATAAAGAAGGGCCATGAGAAGAGAAAAGGCAGCTCCAGAGGATGTTGTCCAGAAAAGAGGCTTCAGAAGCAGTACTGTGGAGAGCTCCCACCCCAGCAGGGAGACCAGCCCGAGGCCTGCTGCTCCTTCGGACATCATGTGCACTTCCTCCCACACCCAGGTAATTTCACGCAACAACCGCCGTTGACTCCTTCTTAATCATGTCTATTTCTCCTATTCTCTTTCTTTATTTGTTTGTGGAACTTTCTAAAATGTCTTAGGAAAGAACCTTATACATTGAAATTTAGAATACAACCACCTTGGCCGGATGGTTCAGTTGGTTGGAGCGTCCCCTCCTACGATTCCCCATCAGGGTGCATGTGAGAGACAACTGATCGATGTTTCTTGCATCAATGTTTCCCCTTCCTTCCCCTTCTCTCTCTCTCTCCCTTCCTTCTCTAAAAATCAATGGAAACATATCCTTGGGTAAGGATAAAAAAATTTAGAATATTCATATTTCAGATTCCTAGTTTGTGAGTTCTTTGTTGCTTTTCTCTACACACACACACACCATACACACATACTTTTTCTCCCTCTCCCTCTCTCTCATTCACACACGTACAGTTTCTTATAACTGCAAGGGCCCAAGTTATGACAATAGCTGTATTTTAAAAATTAATGATGAAGAAAATTAATAAGTTAATTGAGAGTGTTGTGTGCACACATGTGACAAAAATGTCAGAAAACTTCCCAATATGAGTGAACCTAGCACCTTCCTGAGGCTTGTTGAGGTGAGTTCTTCAGAGTTGGGGTGGGTTGTGGTGATGACCTGCCCAGGTTGCCTGTGGCCACTGCAGAGCAGGGTGTAGTGCTGAGTCCAGGTAACACACACCCTATTATATTCTCTACTTTCATTGTCCTGGTTGCTTTTACACTATATCCTGAGGCTTCATAATGATGCTGTGGTGTATGGGTGCACAGGACCTCCATTTCTGTTGATGGTCAGAATTCATCATTTCACCTTGTTCACAAGGCGCATGTGCTTGACCTTTAGACCTCTTTATTGACCTGTAGTCCTTGTGAATTCCCAGAGTGAACACAGAAAGGCTGCCACGGCAGAATAAGGAAGTTTCATATCTACATCATCCAGACCCCCAAAGTCAGCACTGACCCATTTGCTCTGTTGTACGCTTGCCCCGCCCTGTGTACGTGTGTATGTGCATGTTTCTGTGTGTGCATGTACATGTGTGCATGTATAGATGCATGTGTGTCCTTATGTATGTACGCACACACTCTCTTTGTCAGCAGATGTGGGGCCATGTCCCCTGAGGTAGGGAGGGTCCCAGGTACTAAAGTTAACAGAATCTCCTAAAGGAACAAATTGTTGAGTCCTCTTCTAATTTCCAAAATTTTAGGTTTTTACTCATCTTTGTTATACATAATTTTGGCAAGAAAACATATAATCATCAGTCAATTAATTTGTTAAAGTTATTACTTCAGTCTTGTCACTCTGATGGATTTTCCATATGTGCACACATGCACACACACAGTGCGTGCACAGGTACCCTTGTGCCCAGAGAACTTGGTCTGATGAAGGTTGTGTTCTCCCCTCTGTTATAGACTGCATAGACGTTGAGAACTCAACCTCCACTTCTCAGACGACTAGTTTGTCAACACAAAAGGTGTTAAATCCTTTGCCTGGTCTTGAAAAGTACAGGAAGCGGAGAATGCCTGGAGGGAGATTCCAGGCGCCTGCAGACCAGGAATGTCTCAGCTGCCTGGAGGAGAGTCTGAGCAGGCAGAACGGCTCTGAGAGCAGGAGCGAGAGGACCTGTTCTCACCTGGAGGCGTCTGAGTCTGAAGAGCAGAGGCCCCACAGCACGAGTGGCGCCAGGGAGGTGAGCAGAGAGCTGAGGGTGACTGGATGTTCTAGTTGAGGGGCTGCTGTCTTTGGTAACACCATGTCTTCTATTTTCAGCATTAACTGTGATCCCAAGATAAATACAGCTCTTAAATGCACTTTTCCTTGGTGTTTGTCACCTCTCTATTTTGCTAGAAATGTGCTTCCATGCACTGGGACCCAGACATGGCAGGCTGGCTTCCCGGCTGGTCACTGCAGGCTGTGGGTCAGAGTGTGCTTTTACAGAGGGCCTGCTGTCATCCATTCTTACATGCAGTCTCTCACTGTCCGGGTTGAGGGAAGGAAGGAAAATGGGATGTGTTCAGGCCTTTCCTGTCTGCCAGGGGACAGCACCAGGGGCAGAGCTGCGTCGCAGACTTGGGTACTCGCTGTGGAGCTGGGACTTTATAGGAGGGGGTGCTGTCCAGGGCTCCCTCTCCTCTCGGCTGAGCTATGACCTCATGGTGGTCTTCCTTATGGAAAGGGCACAGCCCGTGCTCCTCATGTGTGTGACTGCACTGTGTCCACCCTGAAGACCTTGGCTCTGTACTCATGCCTGTCACCCTGGCCCAGTGTCTGAATTCAGCTTCTGATGGAGGGGTTTGTGCCGAACACTCACTGGGCTGGTCTCAGCCTCAGTTCTAGGCAGCAAGGTGCCAGGCCTTAGTGCTACCATGCTGACCAGTTATAGGATACTAGAGGTCTGGTGCATGAATTCATGCACAGGTGGGGTCCCTTGGCCTGGCCGGCAATCGAGGCCTATTGGGGGGACAGCCAGCTGGGGGGAGGGACCTTGGGAGATTGGCTGACCGGCCCCCCAATTGGGGCCTATCAGGAGGGCCCGCTGGCCAGGGGGAAGGGCCGTGGGAGTTGGCTGGCCACAGGAGGTTGGCTGTGGGAGCTCACTGACCACCAGGGGGCAGCTCCTGTGTTGAGCATCTGCCCCCTGGTGGTCAGTGCATGTCATAGCGACTGGTCATTCCGGTTGTTCTGGTCGTTCCGGTCATTCCGGTCATTCAGTCTTAACAGTCACTTAGGCTTTTATATATAGAGATGGGCTGTCCCGCCCCTGGTGTGAACTTGGGCCGAGCAGTGCTCCCTTGGCATATGGTGTTAGGAGCCTTGTGTTTCAGGAACTGAAATCCTGTGTCATGGTTTTGTTTCCATTGCAGGTGTCTCCCAAACTCCTCTCAGCTGTGCCACCTGGGAAGGCCATCCTGGGGGTGGCACTCCTAGAATCACTCCTCGACCTGGTGGACAGGTACTGGAGTGGCTGCAAGTCCCTGCATAGCAACGAGGTGTTCCTGGGTGAGTTGGGAAGGGACAGTCAGCTCATTGGTTCAGAGCCACGTGCAGGCCCACCCTTTGGGTAGCATTGTGTTAGTGGGTACTTGCTCTCCCATGGGGTTCTGGGTTCCTCACATGCTGCACCCTCCTCATCAGCTGTCACTGTGGCTGCTGCACTGCAGGGAGCACCCTGACAGTGTCCTCTCAGTAACTGGGGGCTCCCATAAGGTGTAGCTTTTGGTTTTCCCAGCCACTGGCTCTGGTGTTTGGGCAGATGCCTCGTTGCCTGGTTTTGTTGGAAGTGCCATTCGCAGGTATTTGGTTCTCATGGCTTTGTTTTCACGTGGGGATTTGGAGAGGTTAAAAAGCTGCTACTGTCTTCTTTGAACTGGTATTTGCCAAGATTTTGATGGAAATTAAATTTTTATGGGAATGACTGAGGTCCAGGAGGGTGGCCCCTCCCCTGAGAGGACTTTGGTTTGCTTCCATCTGATGCCTGGGTGCAAGAGCACATTGGGGACCCGTCACCCAGAGTCAGAATGTGAACCAGGGTGCTGCATCCCCAGTGAGACACCTCTTTCCTCCTCAGTCTGCGGTGCAATGTTCAGTGTCCCAATGGGAGTGGGGACCTGCCAGCTCTCTCCTTTCAGAGAGACCCTGGGCCCTGCTTGAAGCTGCCATCCTAGCCACACCAGAGACTTGTGAGCATTTCAGAATCCCCTGGGCCCTGCTTGAAGCTGCCATCCTAGCCACACCTCCCGTGAGCATTTCAGAATTAGGATGCCCCAAGAATGCTGATCCCATAAATCTATACCCTCTCGGGGTAGCAGCAGGGCTGTTGAAGGGAGTGTGGTGGGCTGCTAGGGCATTCAGCCCAACCATCCTAGTGGTAGCCTTCTCCTGAGGGGTACCTTTTCTCAAGAACAAAACTTTTTTCTGCTCTTTTCTGCCTCTCATGCTTGACTGGATGTAAAACAGCCTGAGTGAAGGTAATGTCAGTGGTACCTTCGTCCCTTTGCCAGTCGCCATGCCTATCTGTGTTTTTAAGGCATGTAGTGTGTGTTATTCAAAATGTATTGACCATATTTTGTTTACACATTCTTTTGGCATAAATGCAATAATAATACTTGATTTTTACTTCTAGCTCAGGCAAGACATGTTTTGTCATCTGTTCAAGATTTTACAGCAACTCAGGACAGTTCGACAACTGCGAGTGAAGAAATTAACTACCTGACTCTTGAAAATAAATCTTTACAAAATCACCTTGTTGAACAACAGCAGCAATATAGTGAGAAGATGAGTGAGGTTGTGTCGGAGCTCAATAATACTCGGAAAGAGATGGTGAGCCACACCCCTTGCGTTTCCTTTTCACAGATGGGGTAAAAACATTGTTTTGACTTCACAGAATGAGGGGAGATTCTCCATTCTGCACTTCCCCTTAGCTGCTGCCGGGCTACAGCACTGGGGCTCCTCTTCCCTTCCAGGATCACAAACCTTCCCCACAGGCTTTCCCCACCTGGGGGGACTCTGGCCTGACTTTGTATCACTCCCAGACCCCACAGCAACAGCAATTTGCAGATGGAAGCATCGCCACTTCTCCCAGCTCTACCTCTTTTGACTGGTTGCCTTCTCTTCTGAGAGAGGGTGAGTGGGAGAGACAAGAGAAGATGAAGCTGGGCTTAAAGTGGGGGTTTTGTGGCCCCATGTTCCCTGGCCCAGGTGCCCCAGACCTCTGAGGAGAGAGGTTCCAGTTAGCTGTGTGATCCTAGGGTTCCTGCTCCTGTCCTGCTTGCAATAGTCATAGGACCCCAGGTGTCCTGTTGGACTTGAGGGAATTTCCACCACCAGGTGGCACCAAAGGGCAACAGAGCCAGCACAGCTGGGCCTACTAGCTGAGCCTAAGACTCCTGGCGGTTAGGGATGCCCTTGTCCTTTGTAACCTCACCATAAGACCATCACACTTAAATGTCTACATTAAAAAAGAAGAAAGATCTCAAATTTACAACCTAAATTTAAACCTTTTAGAACTAGAAAAAGAAAAACAAAGTAAACCCAAAGTTGACAGAAGGAAGAAAATAATAAAGATCAGAGCAGAAATAGAAAATAGAAAAGCAATAGAAAAAATCAACAAAACTGAGTTGGGTTTTTGAAAAAATATATATACAAAATCAACAAACCCTTAGCTAGACTAAGAAAAGTAAGAGAGAAGAATCAAAATCAGAAATGAAAGAGGAGACATTACAATATATGCCTCAGAAATAAGTAAAAATCAGAAAGGACTATTATGAATGATTATATGCAAACACATTAGGTAACCTAGAAGAAATGGATAAATTCCTAGAAACATGCAACCTACCACGATTATATCAAGAAGAAATAAAACCTGAACAGACCAATAACAAATAAGGAGACTGAGCAGTAATCAAAAAGCTCCCAAAGAAGAAAAGCCCTGGACCAGATGGCCTCACGGCTGAGTTCTACCAAACATTGAAAGGAGAATTAATACTGAATCTTCTTAAACTCTTCCAAAAAATAGAAGTAGAGCTAATACTCTCAAACTCATTTTATGAAGCAGCATCACCTGATTTCAAAGCTAGACAGACACCACAAGAAAGAAAACGACAGGCCAATATGTTTGATGAACACAAGTGTAAAACCCTCAATAAAATACTAGAGAACTGAATTCAGCATTACATCAAGAAGATTATTCACCATGATCAAATGGGATTTTCCCCTGGAATGCAAGGCTGGTTCAACATATGCAAATTAGCACACCCCTCACATTAACAGACTGAAGGATAAAAACCACACAATCATCTCAATGGGTGTAGAAAAAGCATTTGACAAAGTTCAACGTTAATTCATGATTAAGAAAAATAACTTCTCAACAAAATAGGTAGATAAAGAACATATGTATATACAACATGAATTCAGCCTTTTTTTAAAAAGGAAATCCTGCCATTTGCAACAACATGGATGGACCTCAGGTTAAGTAAAGTAAGTCAGGCAGAGCAAACTGCATGATCTCACTTCTATATGGGATATTAAAAAGTTGGAGGGAGGCTACCTGCCCAGGTGGACCATAAAGGCCTGGGTTCTGCCTGTACTTTTGCTGTGGTGACCATGGGCCTTCTTGGAGGAGGTAGGGTTTGAGTAGCCAGCCACTACATCTGTTCCCCTCAGCACCAGCGCTGTGGCTCCTGTTGAAGCACACCCCTCCCCAGGGAACATGGGAAGCACACCCCTCACCAGGGAACATGGGAAGGTGGGTGCTCCATTGTAAGCTGGACTACCCCTTTTCCTGTCCTCTCTGAAGGACACAGGCCTCAGCCTGCTGACAGGGAAGATGCATGCTTACAGTCATGTGCCACACAACGACATTTCAGTCAATGCCAGGCTGCACATATGACAGTGATTCCATAAGATTATAATGAAGCTGAAAAGTTCCTATCACCTAGTGATGTCATGGCTGCCCTGATATCATAGCACAAAAGTTGTAAAAATCACCAGGGCTGTGGTGATATGGGCAATGGCTTTTACCAGGGTGTGCCTATGGATGACATTGGGGAGCTCCTAAAGGTGGTGCTGTGGGACCGACTACTGAGGAGTTGTTGGAACAGGAACAGGAATGCATAGCTGAAGAAGAAGCAAGAGAAAAGGAAGCTGCAGAAGATGAAGAAGAACCCCCAAGAAAATTCACAGTGCAGGGTTAAGCAGAAGCTTTTGCAGACCTCAGCAAGCTCCTTAAAAGGTTAGAAAACATGGGCCTCAACACCAAAACTTTTTCATTAATAGAGAGAATGCCCATGGTGCATTGTCTGCTTACAAGCAAATTATGACGGAAAAAGGAAGCAGGCTGAGCAAACCACCATGGTCATACTTCTACAAAGAGTGATGTCCTCAAGTAGAGCCTCAGGCAGGTCCTTCAGGAGGTGTTCCAGAAGAAGGCATTGTTATCGTAGGACATGACAGCTCCATGCCTGTTATTTCCCTGCAGACCTTGTGGGACAAGATGTGGAGGTGGACAACAGTGATACTGGTGATCCTGACCCTGTGTGGGCCTAATGTGTGAGTTTGTGTCGCAGTTTTTAACAAAAAAGATTAATAAATAAAAAAACAAAACATTTTTTGCAAAAAGGTCTATAGAATAAGGATATAAAGAAAAAACATTTTTGTACAGCTGTATAGTGTGTTTGTGTTTTAAGCTAAGTGTTATTACAAGAGTAAGAAAGTTTTAAAAAATTTAAGTTTATAAAGTAAAAAAGTTATAGTAAGTTAAGGTTAATATACTATTGAAGGAAAAGTATTTTTTGTAAATTAGTGTAGCCTAATGTACTGTGTTTATAAAGTCTACAGTTGTGTACAATAATGTCTTAGGCCATCACTAACCACTCACTCACTGACTCACCACAGCAACTTCCAGTCCTGCAGGCTCGGTTCATGGTAAGTGCCCTACACATGCATACCATGTTTTCTCTTTTTTTAAAATATATTTTTATTGATTTCAAAGAGGCAGGGAGAGAGAGAGAGAGAGATAGACTGATTTCAGAGAGGCAGGGAGAGGGAGAGAAAGATAGACACATTGATGATAAGAGAGACTCATTGATTGGCTGCCTCCTGCATGCCCCCCACTGGGGATTGAACCTACAACCCTGGGCATGTGCCCTTGACCGGAATCGAACCTGGGACCCTTTGGTGCACCGGCTGCCTCCTGCATGCCCCCCACTGGGGATCGAACCTACAACCCTTGACTGGAATCGAACCTGGGACCCTTTGGTGCACTGAGCCAAACCAGCTAGGGCCCATGTTTTCTCTTTTATACCATATTTTACTGGACCTTTTTTGTGTTTAGGTATGTTTAGACCCACAAATACTTACCATATGTTACAGTTGCCTGCATTATCCAGTACAGTAACATGCTGTACAGGCTTGTAGCCAGTGTACAGTGGGCTGTACCATCTAGGTTTGTGTACACAAAATGATGAAATAACGCATTTCTCAGAACATATCTCTGTTGTTATGTGACAAGTGACTGTACAGCTTTTCACACTGTGATTCAGATTTCTGATACGTAAAAGGAAACTACTATCTGGTTATTTCAAAGGATTTTATTTAATTTTCTATGTGCATCTTGTTGAAATTGATTTGTCATTTTAAAATGTATTGTTCTGTGACCTTAGGATGACTTGAGGCAACATTTAGACAGATCTTTGGAGGAGAATAGTAGCTTAAAGTCTCTCTTGTGCAGCATGAAAAGAGAAGTAAAAAATGCAGATGCTTCAGCTGCGTTAAACTTGCAGATCACTGGTGAGTTTATGATCTGTTTGGGACCACTACTTGGTGAAATGTACGTGTTCAAACACTCATGAGGCTTATTTTAAATTATTACCAGAATTAAGAAACAGCAGATAATGTAAAATGGGTATTGGAGCCCACACCCTTGGTTAGTCTGAGTTGCCTTGGCTCATGAATGATGTGCATGCTTGCCCATGGCACGCTCAGGTGTATTGGGAAGGAGAGCTGTGCCTGAGGGAGAGGCGCCTCCCCCGTGGGCTCCGACAGGTCCTCACTGCTCCAGTCCTTTGACTCCTTAGGAGCTCAGGGATCATCCCATGGCTGTGGCGCCATGGACCGTGGTGCCAGCCTGTCTGCCCCTGGCGTGTGCAGGGTATAGCCTTCTGCTCAGCCTTGTCTGTCCCCAGCAGGCGCAGTGGCCTTTCTCCTTGATCACTGTACCTTCCAGACCCAGATCATTTTCATTTTCCTCTCTCCACTTCTTTGATTCTGTTTTGCCATTTTACAAAAAAAAGCCCACTCTCAGTATCTCAGGTTCAGATACTGGGCTTTAGAATGAGGAGGTGTTGGTGGTATGTTTTCCATGGTAACCGTCTCTGGGTGAAATGGGGTCTCTTGAAAGTTTTAATTTCACTGAAGAAGGACAGGTTGAGCATCTTTTCCCATTCTCACCTCTCAGGGATCCAAAAGCTTTTATTTAAAGATCCAGATAGTAGCTATTTCAAGGCCTTACATGTGGCCTCTGTCCCAAGTACTTACTGTGGCCTTTGTCACATGAATGCAGCCACAGAGAGTTGCCCTGGTCTGTCCTTGCCCATTGTGTTTACTGGGCTAGTTTATTGAGTGGTAAGAGTTGTTCACAGACTTCTCTTTTTTTAATTCTTTTTAAAGAATAGTTTCTTGATTTTTAGAGAGAGAGGGAGAGGGAGAGAAACATCAATGCAAGAGCACAATATGGATCAGCTGCCTCTTGCACGCCCCCCATCAGGGATAGAGCCCACAATCCTGGCATGTGCCCTTGACCAGGAATCTAACCAGCAGCCTCCTGGTGCACTGGACGATGCCCAACTAACTGAGCCACACTGACTAGGGCTGAATTTTTATTTTAAACCTTCCCCCTTTGTACCCTCTGTTTCTTTGAGATGTCATTGGCATGTTCACTGCTCTTGGGTTCCTTCTAGTTCAGTCTTCATTTTGCCTTCTTGCCTGAGCTCAGCCACCCCCTTTCTAACGTTGTCTGATTCTGACTTTAGTTCATTCTGAAACCGTTGTGGTTTTGATCTGTTCTGGGTGTGGCTTTTGTTGTGCTCATACCATAACTTTTGTGGGGTTTGACCTCAGTACGTCTCTATTGTTCATGGTAAAGTGAAGTCTGTTCTGAATTTCTAGAAGGAGCAGGGCAGACAGCTTCTCTAACTTCACAGATAAATGTAGTGGCCTCCTTTGCCCTGGACCCCTCACCATCTGTTTCTCTGCAGAATGGCCCTGTTCTAGGAGGGACTAGGCAGGTCAGCCCCAAGGGGTCATAGGTTGCTCCAGCCCCTTCAGACCACACAGGACACCTCCCACTCCACCCCGGGTTCATCTCATTAGAGGAGGCTGAACCCCTCATGCCAGCCCTGTTCCGTAGTTAGCCTACGAGGATTTCCCAGGAAAACGGGACACTTGGAGGTGCTCCATCCTCAGGTCAGCTGCCCCACTGCTAAGTGCACCCACACAGACGTGGATACCATGCAGGGCCGTGGCTGCCTCGTTAGGGGTCTTGAGGCTACCTGGTCACAAGGTGCTATAGTGCTGTCTGTGGGGTTCTGTCTTGTCATCTAGTTACTCTTGGTGTCAACTAGTGTAGGGTACTGAGCTCTGGCTCATGCCACCACTGCCCTCTTCCCAGAGGCTCAGCATGCCCTCCAGGGAGGTTTGGGTGGACACAGATTCTGAGTAAGGTTTTCTTGTCCAAGTGCAGGAGGACGCCCTCCATCGCTGGGGTGATCTTTGTGAGAAGGACCCGCTGTCAGTGTTGGCATCCCTTTGCCCATTACCTTCCCGCACTGGCTTTCTCAGTGTCAGTCGTGTGGTTTGGCAGTGGCATGTCTACATGTGGAGTTATTTGTATCCTGGTTATCCTCGGTTTGGATTTAGGAGCCAATAAATAGTAAATTTCTCCCCCGCACCCTCCTGCCTTGAGAAGGAAACCCAAAGAGAGGCAACACCCTATAGATGGAATACAGGCACATGCTCTGTCATGGCTGGACATGGGACCAGAGACCTGTGGCCACACTGGGCTTCCAATGGCTGGCAGTTGCTTCTCCTGAAAGCCTCAGGTCCTCCCCTTGCCAGAGCTTGATGCTCTGTGGAAAAGAGGCTCTGAGGCCCACCTCTGTCATCACTCGGCCCTCCACACAGGGGTGGGTTCCTCAGGGATATCTGCAGGGCAGATCCCCGCAGCTTCAGCCCCCGGGAGGGAGCCAGAACTGGGTCCTGGGGTAGACATGGCTGGATGTGTTCACCCCTGCCTTTGAGTTCCTTACAAAAATTGATCTTTTCTAAGCTGTATTCTTTTTCTTGTGTCCCAGGTCCAGTTTAAACTCTAGAATTGTTTTAATGTTCCAAATGTCTAAATGAATTTCACTAAATAGTACTACCTATTTTCTTTATCAGGGCTTCAAACAAATGTGAAGAGGCTCTCGGGTGAAATTGTGGAGTTGAAGCAGCACCTTGAACATTACGACAAGGTCCAGGAGCTCACGCAGATGCTGCAGGAGAGCCACAGGTGCGGGCGGGGAGGGGAGTGAGGCGTGGAGCCGAGGCAAGGGAGGGTCCAGGAGCTCACGCAGATGCTGCAGGAGAGCCACAGGTGCGGGCGGGGAGAGGAGTGAGGCATGGAGCCGAGGCAAGGGAGGGTCCAGGAACTCACGCAGATGTTGCAGGAGAGCCACAGGTTCCGGGGTGGGGTGGGGGTGGGGGCTGTGGAGCTGAGCAGTGGAGGGTGCAGGAGCAGCAGCTGCTGGTGGCCAGTGTTCTGGGCCCGCATGTGTTGCTGTGCGACTTGGCACTTCCATGAGCTTTTCTTTCTGCTGCAGTATTCTGAGAGGTGAGGGGCATGTGAGTGATGATGAGTGATGATGCGGGTCTGTGTTCCCTGGGAGGTGGGACTAAACTGAGACTAGATGGAGCAGCAGAAGGAAGGAAATGAGACACAGTCACGGTACAGGGAAGTGGCAGGCAAGGCAAGATCACTCCCTGGAGCCCTACGGCCCATCTGTGGCAGGTCACAAGGTATTGGCACCGTGGGATTAATGTGGACAAGGCAGGGTGCAGAGCCTCTAAGTGCAGTGGAGTGGGGTTCACCAGGAGGTGTCCACTCTGAGCCTCCGCCTGGTCAGTGGCTGTTTCTGTGGTCCAAGCAAACAGGGCTGCCACCTGCATGGGGGGTTGTCAGTGGGGAGACCTGTGTGGAGGAAATGGCCCTGCTTTCGCCCATTTCTTGTGATGCCACAAATGTGCTTGAGTCATTGCTGACCAAGTGAGTAGCGCACTTTGGCAAAATACAACACCACTTTCTTTCTGAAGTCCCCTCTATAATTAAAAATGGTTAACAATATTTAAAAATGAGGACTTTTCAATTGCACTATTACACTGTTACAATGTCAGGATTTTTTAAAGGGTCCTTTATATTTGACTGGGAATTAGAAATACTTCAGTGTGGAGTCTTTTCTAGAATTAGAACATTGTTTTGCTGGCCATAGACTATGACAAGTCTTTTCAGTAAACCATGCATGGCCAGAGCATTGAGGGATCCATCTATTCATGCTGAGTTGGATCCATTTCATGGATGCCGCCAGTGCTTGCAGGGCAGGTGATGGCTGAGGGGTTGAGTCAGACCCCCCCCCCCCCCCCCCCCCACTCTGGAGGCAAGGGGCAGATGGGTAGTCGCCAGGAGAGATCAGGAGGGGACAAGTTCGTGGACCTGGGCATGGCTGGGGCATGTGGGGTCAACAGGCAGGCTTGGCCAGGTGAGAGAGGATGCTGCTGGAGAGGACAGCAGCAGAGCCGGGACATGGCTGCCCTGTGTTCTCTCCAGTTCCCTGGTCAGCACCAATGAGCACCTCCTGCAGGAGCTGGGCCAGGTGCGGGCTCAGCACAGGGCGGAGGTGGAGCAGCTACACTGGAGCTACAAGGAGCTCAAGAAGACCATGGCCCTGTTCCCAGTCAGCAGCACCCGCCTCAGTGGCTGCTCCTAAACCTGACCTTCCTAGTGTGGCGTGCACGTGTGTTTTCTTTACCTGGTGTATTTGTTGATGAGAGTTGTTTCTTCTGTTTGCAGTTATTTTGTGATTTCTGAAATGTAATCAGGGCCCACAGTTCAGTTTGCTAAAACATTCTAAAAAGACAGGATTAATCCAGGCCCTTCACATGTTTTGAGACAAAACACTGACATATTTTAAGACAGTTTGTTAATTTTTCATCAAATGTCTTAAGATTAAAAAAAATCTTGTGTTTTTTTGCCTAATGTAAAAGAGAACTATGTATGATGATTAAAGAAAATAATTTATTGTATAATAAGCAGTTCTTATTTAATAAATGAATACATTGTTCTAAAAAGTGGCTCTTCATAAATTATAACTGATTTTATCATTGAATTCTTTTATAATACAAGCTATGTACCATGGTTGGTGAGCAGAAAAAAGTAAGTTCCAGGACTTAATAAAAGTAATATTTATAGTGTGGGAAACATAAAAAATAAAAACGTTTTGTGATATTAACATCCTACAGTACAAATATCTACCCATGCTCTGGCTCTCTTGCTTACAGTGTATTTCTGAAAATTATGTCATAACAAGGCATAAAATTAGATTTTTTAGTTTGAAAACTTTATATCTTATGTAATATTCGCTTTCTTTGATAAAACAAAGTAATTTTTTAGAACAATGTTTAATTGATTGAGGAAGAAGAACGGGCCTCGGAGAAGATGCTGTGTGTAGCTGTGTGGGTCAGGACTCTGGGGAAGTCAGGGGGGCATCGAGTCTCCCCCATAGAGGGGTCTCTGGGCTTCAGGTGTCCTTCCATTCACCTGTCTGGTCACGGTTGTGTCCAGAAGCACCAGTTTTTATACTTAGCCAGAAAATGTGTTATACCAAAAATATGTGGGTGGAATTTCTTGTCATCAGATCATTTTTAAGCTTATTTATTGTTAATGTGGTTAATTACAAAATTTGCTAATGTAAAAATCTCTGACATAGCACAGGGTTGAGTCAGTGGTCACCTAAGTGAGGAGTGAAAGGCTCTCTCTTGGGTGAGGGACAGCAGGCTCTCTGCCCTGGAAGTCATGGCTCTGCACCCCCTCCCAGGACCCCTCCCAGGGCCTGTCCCATGTTAGAAGTTGGTGCCCATGTTATTGCCGGTCCAGACCATACACTTTGAGGATAAGAGATCCACCATTTAACACTTTATTTATCACTTTTGACAACAATGTTAACAACAGCGAACACATGAGGAGCATTGTGCAGACAGACATTAGCTGTTTCACTAAAGGTTTGCAGGCCAGGCCTTGACAGCACCCCCATAGGTGACCCCGAGCCTCGCACTCCGAGGGAGGGGGAGCAGGGCCCTCCCAACCCCACTGATGTTCCTGCTGAATGCCATTTAGACTTTCTGAGGCAGAACACCCATGACATTGACGTTACTGTACCCATCACTCTGATAAAGTGATACACTCAGTACTCCCTAACAATAAGATGGTGTAAAAATATATTGCATGTATATATAAATTTTATTTCCCTTTCCTGAAAAAACTTAGTACAAACTAGTAGTATATGATCACTTTCAAGTTTATTTTAAGTTGTGCAGGTTTCCTTTGTTTGGCTTGGTTTGGTTTTTCAAAAGTCTAAAGGAAGAGAGAGAGTTAACTAAAGCATCTCCAAGCACAGTGACCACTGCCTGGCACGCCACCACCCGGCCATGCTCTCCACGTGCCCACAGACAAAGGCCAGGCCCCTGGACCACCAGATTTCATAGAGTGTCCAGTGGTAAATCAGTGGAAGGAAACTACTCAGGGTAATCATTTCACAGTACAGCTAAATTGTCACCCTGTACTGTATTGGACAGGTGACAACGGTGCCCCCATAGGGTGTGTGCTGCCGGACAGGGAGTAGCCAGCTTGTGTATAAATACCCAGGAGGGAATGAGCACAAGTGGGTCCTCAAGGGCTCACCTGTCAAGGGCCAGATGGTGAATATTTTAGGTTTCATGGGTCATGGCATCCGTGTCAACTCCCCAAGTGCCAATGTCGCTGCAAAAGCAGCCACAGACAGTATATAAGCACACGGGCGTGGCCTGTGCCGTTAAAACTATTCACAGAAATAGGCGATTGTACTGGCCCAGGGGGTTGGTGAGCCTCTGCCTGCTGCCATAGTCTCTGTCCACTCAGACGGTCAGACGGCCACTGGCCTGCCCGGAGCTCTCAGCCACTGGGACACAGCGGCGAGGAGCACAGACAGGCAGCGAGCCATGCCAGTGGAAGGCCTCCGCGGACCTTTCCCCGACGGGTCAGCATCTGCTATAATTTTCATCTGTCTCAAAACTCAAGCCCGAGAATATTAAAGGTGTAAAAATACTCCAGTATAAATATATATCTTACTATAATATTTTAAAATTATGTAATTTGAACTTCAGTTTTGGTAAAGCTAACTCTATTCCTGACTACTGCCCAGTTGTGTTAAATAGAAATAAATAAGTATTCCGGTATAATCAGTGTTCTCAAACGCACTCCTTCTGTTCTCTGCTGATGTTCAGACACCGTCGCACTGGATTCCGGTATAATCAGTGTTCTCAAACGCACTCCTTCTCTTCTCTGCTGATGTTCAGACACCATCGCACTGGCCTCCCCTGGGAACGCATCCGGTCTCCCGGGTGTCCTCCCCTCGGAACTCGGCCTGTCTCCTGGGGTGTCCTCCCCTCGGGAACGCATCCCGTCTCCCGGTGTCCTCCCCTCGGAACGCGGCCTGTCTCCTGGGGTGTCCTCCCCTCAACTCGGCCTGTCTCCTGGGGTGTCCTCCCCTCGGAACGCATCCCGTCTCCTGGGTGTCCTCCCCTCGGAACGCGGCCTGTCTCCTGGGTGCCTGCTGTGCAGTTTCTTTTGTTCACAGATAGATATTTAAATTCTAAGTGACCATGGTTAGAAGCTGACTGGCATTGCATAAGAACGTGCAGCACAGACACACACTGCCTACGTATTCACAATACTCAGAACCCGGTGGAGGGACATGCATGTGTGTCGGTTTTGTGCAGTGAAGTTGGAGGTGAGAAGCTACACACAGACGCAATGATGCACTCACCAGGCGATTAAAGGGGCAGAACGGTGAATACTGAGTCCGCATGACTTAGCCCTTCTTCCTCCTTCTCTGACAGAGAGGGGTGGGTGGGTTTTCAAAGCTCTACTTTGACTGGAGAACAATGTGTCCTGGCTTGTGTGTGAGCCTGACGCAGCCTGGGGACGGGCAGGGGACGCAGGGCAACCGCAGCGCCTGTGTGGCCAGCGGGACCGCGGAGCTGTGGACAGACTCCCGGCCCGGGCGTGTGGGAAGTCGGGCCCAGGGTGTGGGGCTCTCCCCTGAGCTTGGGTGGGCGGGGATGGGGAGGGCCACTGACAGGAGCAGCTGTGTGCACTTGATTTCATTCAGAAAACCCAAAAAGAAGCTGCTGCTATCAGGGTGAGCAGAGCATTCTGACGTTTTCCTCAGAAGTGGGCCAAGGGTTTCCTGTCAAGTAGCTCCCCTCCACCAGCCTGAGGGGGTGGGTTGGTGCTCCGCAGCCAGGGCTGCCGCACAGGCCTGGGGGGTCCAGTTCTGAGGCGGCACCGTGGGAGAAAGCACGGGCTGCCACGGGGTCGGAGGACAGACGCACGTTGTTTCTTTTGCTCAGACCCCATTTCCTAGGGTGCTCTGGCAGCTGGCCCTCGACGGAGGCTGGAACCTTCGTGTGGAGCTGTTCTTGCCTGAAGACAATGCTCTGGGACAGGAGACCTGTCCTGGTGCTGGCACCTCTCTCCGGGGTCCAGCAGGCAAGGAAGGGCTGAGAAGGGCCTGCACCCATGGCAGGCCCAGGTGACATCTGCCTCTGTGGGCTGTGGTGTGGGCAGCCTTTGCCAGCGTGCATGTGGCCGAGGTCCTGCCGATTCCAGTGTCTGTGACGAGGGGAACGGGGCTGCCCAGGGGCAGGAGAAAAGCAGCCTGACCAGGAGCCCACGGCATGCCCCCGTGGCAGTGCCGCCAGGCATGGGGGGAAATGTGGCCACGGAAGGAAACCTCGCCAGCGCTGGAACACGAGGGCTGTGGTTTGTGATCAGCTTATTGTCAAGAAACACTGCACGTTCAGTTGTCTTCAGACACGTTTTCCACAGGTTATTCTTGCCTTTGGGTTTCCCCTAAAGGTCCAGCCTGGGGGAGGAGGGAGGCACAGGGTGGGGACTGGCATCCTGCCTGCCTTTGCCCAGCCCCTGGTCCTCAGTCTCCTCACTGTAGAGTAGCCTTGCTGGCAGCTTAGGATCCCCAAGTTAGAAACTTTCGAGACAATGGTGAGATTAGCCCTAGAAGTGGCCCTCGGAGCCTGCGCTCCATCCCCTGGGTTCCAATGCCACACGCTGTGAGCTCCCAGGACCTCCGAATGAAGCTGTCCACAGAGGCGGACGGGGATGGTGAGGGGAGGCTGGTGTGTGAGGGGTCTGGTGGAGACACAGCTGGAGATGCTGGCCCTGAGCCTTCCCCAGCCCCAGCAGTGACCAGCCCGTGTGCCGTGGCGGTGCTGGTCCCTGCTTCAGCCGCCCGTGCTGGGCCAGGCCGTGACCAGGAAGAAGTGCAGAGCAGACACTGGCTGTGGAAGCATCTTCTGAGACTGCCGTGGGCTTTTCCCAGGATCGGCTCCAGGACCACATAGCCAGAAGGTGACGCACCAGGCTGTGGCTGCATGTATGCAAATGGAGTGTTGCCTTGTGGCCACTGTGAAAGCGCCTGCCAACCCCAGCATATGTGTGGGCCTTTAGGGGAGGCCCTCCCTGGCCTGGTCTTGTTGTGCAGTTTCCTGCACTCCCAGGTCAAGAGAGTTCAGAGAGGCAAGAATTAACTGCAGAGGCTGGAGCCGCAGAGATTTGTGCTGCACTGTGAGCAAAGGGAGTAGCCACGGTGACTGCTGCCTCGAGGCCCTGATTTCAGAACAGGGACGGGCAGAAGATGCCCCATCACACACCTGTCTGTGGGGGAGCCTCAGGGCCAACAGGGAGAGAGAGTCACAGACACAGGATATTCTGATTCTTCCCTGATCCGCTCTGGGAATAAACACACAGTCACTGTTTCTTCTGATTTCTTCTTTTCTTTAAAAAGCAAAATGAAATGACCTGTCCTTAGTGTCCATTTTAAAAACTTCTAACTTCACACTTCAGATCACTTTCCTTTGGTCTCCTGTGGAGCATTCTTTCACGGGCTCACCTTCCTTCGCACACCAGCCTTCACTCACATGACCGTCCTCAGCACAGACCTGGTTGGTGGGCGTGTGTGTGTAAGCATGTGTGTGTGAGTGGATGTGGGGGGGCATGAGCATGTGTAAGCATGTGTCCATGAGTGCGTGAGTGTGTGCGTGTGTAAGCATGCACCTATGTGTCGCACATCTGAACGGAGCCCTCAGAGACGTCCCTGTGTCCTGTTCGAGGTTCACGTAGTCTCCCTGGTGCTGCTGGTTAGTGCATTAGTGCATGTTGCCCTCATGGTTCCTGGGCAGGTCTGCTGGTCAGGAGGTCAGCATCACCTCTGGCAGGGTCTGTCCCACCTGCTCCTTCAAAACACCCCTTTCACCTGCAAACCAGGTGGCCTGTGTGGTCTGGATCCAGGAAACACTTTGGAAATGACCATCCGTTGACTTCCCAACGTGGGATGAGGCAGGTGCATTAGAGGAAGGTCAGTGAGTTCAGGGGCTGCACCTGGGGTAGGAGAGGAGCGTGCCGGGGCTCCAGGCAGGAGGAGGTCTGGGAGTCACCCACAGCCCCTCCACCCCAGCGTCTGAGTTCTGCCCCAGTGAGCCCAGGAATGTAAAGAAGTGTGAGGTGATGTGGGGCCAGCAAAGGAGGAAGGCCCTGTCCCTGGGGGACTGGCTACTTGCCCCCCTGCACCTTCTGGTCGTAGGTGCCCGCGTGCTTGTAGCCTGGCACGTAGCCCGACTCGTCCACCAGGTCCACGCGGCCGGCCTTGCCCTTGCCCCTGCCTGATGGGTCGAAGCGCTCCTTGTGGGAGCCTGTGAACTTGGTGGTGTCCGTGAGCCGTGACACGGTGGGCGAGGAGATGGCTTTCTGCAGGAGAGCAGGGAGAGAGGTTAACTGCCATCACGCCTCAGGAGAAAGAATGGGTTTGTCAGGGAGCCAGAGAGGGAAACCAAAGGGGCTAGGTCCGACCACAAGGGGTGCTAATGCTCCTGGAATCCACTCTCAACTTAGCCCGGGGAGGTGGCCTGGGCCGGCCCACACTGGGGATTAAGGCTCTCACCCCGTCTTTAGGCCACTGCCATCTGTCCCCACGACCCCATGGACCCTATTTCCCAAGGGACCCACCCAGTGGCCCTGCTCACCGTCACTCCTGAGATGATGGGGGCCTTGCCCTCAATGAGCCTGTGCACCTCTCGCACGGCCTCCTCGCTGCTCTTGTCCTTGAATCTCTTCTTGGAGAGCTCCTCCAGCGCCTCCTTGAACTGCTCAAACGTGATGGTCCGACAGGACTTGCCCCTGCAGGGAGAGGGGACTTGGGCACCGGACCCAGGACCCAGTGACCTTGGGGAACCCTAACCCTGCCTGGGCATCCACTGACATCGGGGGACCCACACCAGAAAGTGAGTCTAACATTAAAACACAGAACATGCCCTTCCCCCTGCAGTGTTTACCCCCAACAGTCAGTCGCCATTGGCAACAGCAGCAAATATAAATTGTCTTGGAAAAAAGCTTAAAGGAAGCACATCCTTTATGAACAACTGGACATTAAAACAGAGCCGTTGTCTGGTTCTAAATGGGGCATGTGTGTGGCCTCCACTTGGGAGGACTTTCAAAGAAAAGTTAGGGTGAGAAGCCCGTCAGATCTGAACAACAGGGAAGAGGCCTTGGTCCTGGCTGGCAGGCAGTCTTGGGTCATGGTTACCACCCAGGGACAAGAGCGGGGCACTCCCAGGATACCCGGCAAGGTGTGCCCAGGGCCCGCACATCAGGCCCACCACCCAGGACCCTGCTGCCCCCTGCCCAGAGGCCACACAGCCTGACCAGGGCCAGTCCAGATGAGCAGCACAGTGAGCCACAGGGCTGGGCAGGGGCTGCGTGCAACCCTTCATCCAGACGCACCGGTGACAGCTCAGAGTTTCCCAAGGGAGGTCAGTCCAATGCTCTAAACTGGCTTTTCACCTTTTATCATTTTAACTAAAAAGGCATTTTTGCCATTTTGACTGGATCTTCCCCAGTTCAAAATGGCAAACATGTTTTCCACAAAAGAGCAAAGGCTATTCAACGGAGCAAGGATCACCTTTCACTAACTGGACATCCGCGTAAAATAATGAGCTTCAATCTGTGCCTCACACCATATACCAAGGCTAACTCAACGTGGGTCAGTCTAAACTTATTATAAACCTAAAACTATAGAACTTCTGGAACAACATCTAAGAAAATACTTATGACCTTGGTTAGACAGAGATGTCTTAGAAATGAGACCAGAAAACAGTCCATCCAAAAAAAAAGGATGAATTTTATAACTATTCAAAAGTCAATCTGTGCCTCACACCATATACCAAGGCTAACTCAACGTGGGTCAGTCTAAACTTATTATAAACCTAAAACTATAGAACTTCTGGAACAACATCTAAGAAAATACTTATGACCTTGGTTAGACAGAGATGTCTTAGAAATGAGACCAGAAAACAGTCCATCCAAAAAAAAAGGATGAATTTTATAACTATTTTATAACTATTCAAAAAACACTGTAATGCAAAGACAAGCCACAGACTGGGAGAAATACTCGCACAACATGTCTGATAAAGGACTGTATTGGAAATATATGAAGAACTCTGAAAACGCAACAAGAAGAAGAAATCCAGTGTAAACAATTGGACAAAATATTTGAACCAGACACTTCACCAAGATTGGTGGGTGGCAAACAAGCACATGGAGAGACCACGTTGTCAGTTCCAGGGGAGACGCCGTACAACCACAGGGGGCCCCAGTGACTAGAGGACTGTGGCGACATCCCCAGTGCTGGGGAGATGCGGGGCTCTGGGGTCCGTCCGACGCAGCCGGTGGGGACACAGCGTAGCAGCCACTGTGGAAGGCTGCCTGGCAGTTTCTTAAAGGTCACACCTATGGCATGACCCCAAGACCCACTCCTGAGTTCTCACTCAAGAGCAATGAAGACAAGCTCATGCATTATTGCCTCCCTACTCACAGTTCTGCTCATAGTCACCAAGACCCAGAAACAGCCCCTGCCCTTCAGCAACGGATGGACAAGCATGCCCCCAGCAAGCACAGGGGTTCCCTCCCACGTTCGTTACACATGTGTCTGAAGACCTGGTCCATGCTGATTGACAGGCCCATGGGCAGGAGACTGCTGATTGGAGGTTGCAGCCCAACCTCACCCTCAGGGAGACCATTCAGGCAGGAGGGATGGGCCCTCAGGCACATTCAGAGCCACCTGACCCGAGGGCGTTTGCATGGACAAGGACCACAGGGCAGGGGCTGGGTAACGTGCTGGATTGGGGTTTCCTTAGACCCACAGTGTTTGGTGGTGGGTTCTGCCCCTCAAAGCTCTCAGACAGCATCCACAAATGCACGAAGTCTGTGGGCATGGAGGGCATTCCAGGGAAGCTGCCCTCAGCCTGAGGTGCCTGGAATGGTGTAAACACAGACTCTTGTCTTACTCCTGACCCTGCTGGTGGGTAACCTCTGGGGCCCGAGGGGGCCTGTTTGTCCTGGGCTGTCACAGGCACTCCTGTCTCCTATTCACGGCCTGCCCAGGCTGGCATGTGGACACCAGGCCTGACGGCTGGCCCGGTGACCAGCCGCTAGAGCGCACAGCCCTCTCTGGGCACTGCGGCACCAGGCGCCACCAGGGTGAGTCACTCCGGCCAGGGTGGGGGGTGGCCCACAGGGACTCCCGTCAAAGGGCGCATTCAGATTGGGCTGACACACTGGCCCAGGTCCCTGACTTGGCCGCTCCACCTGGCCGGGCCAGGTGTCCCCCAGGATCCCTCTGTGGCCGGTGGGTGGGTCTTGGAGCCCTCCCCAGGGGACCTGGTGCCCTCCTGCTGAGAGAGTCCCCAGGGAGTTCTACGGTGACAATGCCAGGCGCTTCCCTGGGGATGGGATCACATCACGCTGCAGTCCACACAGAGCGAGCCTGTTCCCAAGTGCACACAGAGGTGTCCCCACAGCCCTCCACCCCCACAGCCCTACTCAGAGGCTGTTGTTCTGCTGGAAAGCCAGACGCGAGGCCCCTGCGTCCCCTGGGCCTCCAGGCCCAACTCAGGGCAAGCAAGGAGGGGCTGGGCGGGCTGCTCCTGAAGGCCACCCAGGGACACTCGGGCCAGTTCAGCCCTCCCAGGACAGACCCAGGCTTGTGTGTCTCCAGGGCCAACACCCAGGATGCGCCCAGGATGGAGCACCCACCATGACCCCCATGCCCTCCTTGCCAGCACCGAGTATCAGAGCGAACTGCACTCTCCCAGGCCCCTCTCTGAGGGGCAGCGTCCAGCCTACTGGGCCATTGAGGGTGGAGGGGTGGGAGTGCCGGAAAAAGTGCTGGTTCTCCCAGGCTCCCCTGACCAGCAGCAGCTGGGACCTGGCGCCCTGTCCAGAGAGCAGCCAGGATGCCACTGTGGGCAGGAAGTGGGGTGTCGAGGGGGAGATCTAAGGCACTGATGAAGGTCAGAGAGCTGGGAGCCTCGGTAGCATTCCCATCATCCCCTGGGCCAGCGAGATGTGGGGGCACCTGGAGGAGCTGTCTGGGGGGGACGCACCCCTCGGGGAGCCCTGCCTGGAGGATTGCTTGCTATGCTCGGGGAGGGCTCTCCTGGCAGACACTCGCCCTCACCCCTGGCCAGAGCCACTCCCTCCACTGACCACCTTGCCTGCCTGGGCCCCAGCAGGTGCAGAGCCGAGTGCAGACCCAGCTGATAGCCACTCAAATCGTAGGTCTGGTTGCAGATGGCCCCGACCTGCCTGAAGGGACAGCTGTGACCTGCCCACCCCTCCTGCCCACCACATTCAGTTACTTCCCCTAAGGAGGAGAAAACACCCTCAGGGTTCTTCCTAACCCTAACTTCGTTGTTTGCCTGGTCCAAGCCTGAGGTGGCTTGGACTTACCCGGGGAGGGGCAGGGCCCAGAGGCCCGGTGGACGCCTTGCACTGCTGCCAGTGGTCACCAGAGGGCCCCACAGAGAAGCACTCCCACCACAGCCACCCTGACACTGGGAGACCCCAACACGAAGCTGAAAGCACAGGGGGGAGGGGGGACTGGGTGCACCAACCCCAATGCCCCAACCACACCGCCAGCCTGGAGGGAGGGGCAGGGGCTGCCCTTCCTCCCGGAGTGTGGCCATATCAGCTCTCGGTGACACCCCACCCCACACTCGAGCCTTGCTGGGGCTCCTACTATGGGCTCAGCCTGCTCTGGGCTCTGGACACCACTGGATGGCATCTAGGCCCCAGGCCTGTGCTTCTATGCTGAGCCTCTGGGGTGCACACCCATGGCCCAGGAGCCCCTGCTTCAGACAATTTCCATGTGTCCTGGCTTTGACTGTAGCGTGTGTGGCAAGAATGGGGCAGCTTTCCAAGTCTTCAGTGACAGGGAGCCCCGCCCACCTGCTTCCTTCTAACCTGAGACCCAGATGCCAGACACAGGGGCTGAGCTGTCTCCCTGCACCAGTGTCACGAGAAACAGGTTGTTTTCTCTGCATGCACACAGCACCGACCAGACAGGCATGTGCATGGGTCAGGAGAGGCTGCAGCAGAGACCCCGCCCTCCTCTGCCCCCTTGGTCTGTCCTCTCCACCTGCAGGGTGGGAACCGCATGCCTGACCCCACACATGCAGACAGGACAGAAGGGGATGGTGCCGTCCATGGCCCCCCAAATGGGACTGTCAGGGTGACCCTCCCGCTTGTGCATATGAGGTCCTGACTAATTAATCTTTCAGACTGACCATCATCTGTCCTTTGGGGCGTGGAGGATGTCGGAGTCTTTGTCTAGGTAACAATAGTCTTCCATCTAGACCTGGTATAGAGCTGCAAGAAATTTGTTTAAAATTTAACACATAGTAACATCAAAACAAACAGGCACTGCCATGGCGACAGGACCTAAACAAAGGCTGCAGATACCCTGGCTGGCGTCACCGCCCAGAGCCCTGGCAACCACCCCCAAACAGAAGAGCTGCTCTTCTCTACCAAGTCAGCAACTTTGAGGTCTCGGCCCGTCCTGCAGGATCCTGTGACCCTACCCAGGGCACTGTCCACCTCTCCCACCCAGGGACAAGGGCGTGAGTCCCTCCTACTGTAACCTGTGGTATCCAGCAAGCCACCCAGGCAGGGGGTTCCCTGATCCCTTCTGGGGGCCCCTGTAGCCACTACAAACTGGTCTTCACTGTGTAGTGGCCACAACCCCTCACCGGGCCAGGCCACAGTTACCCGTTCTCCCATTCCGTGTCCCCTAAAGTGACCTGAGGCAGGGATACCAGGGGACCACGAATAGTCCTGGGATCTGCAATGGGGGGCCCACCATGCCCAGGAGCTGAGGTCCACACCTCAGTCCTGAATCCAAGCAGCTGTCATCCTGCCTCCCAGGATCGACATGGGGAGCAGATGGAGTCCTTCCTGGTGCCCACTCACTCCTTGAAGCCAGTGCCCCCCATGTGGGTAATGGGGTGCACATGCCTCCTGCATACAGGGTTTCTGGGCTTGTCCAGGGCAGCTGTCTTCTGAACGAGCCACCACCACACTTGCCACTTCTCCCCCTGCAAGGATATGGGCAGCCTGAGTTCTACCTGTGTGCACCTGCATGTATTGTTCATATGTGTGTGTGTGTGTATGTGTGCACGCGCACTGTGAGCTCATGTGCACAGGCAGGTCTGTGTACACATATGTGAGCTCCTGTGTGCACATGTGTGTACATGCCTGCATGCAATAGCTTAAAGGCAATTCACTGCAGAAGGAATTAAGAGCGAGGAAAGAAGAATTGTCCCCACCTGCCCCAACACTTTGCATGTCTAGGCCGGTGCCAAGGGTGTGGGAACCTGTGGCACTCCTTGGTGGGGTGACCTGTCCCTGGACACAACACTCATCTCACCTGCCTCCAGCCCTTCCGTAACACCCCCCACAGACACAGCTCTCGGGGTTCCTTTGCTCCTGGGTCTGTCCCTCTTTCTCTCCTGGACACACTGGGTTTACAAAGACCAATGCTAAAGGCCTGGAGAACCTGCCCAGGAATTGGACAGAGGGCCCATGCTGGGCCTCATCCCAGGCCCTGCCACAGCTCCTCCTCCTCACCTGGCCCAGCTCCTGCTCCACCTCACAGGTTCCCACTTCCTCTTCCCCTCCACACCTGTGCCCTCCTCCTCCTCCTCACCTGCATCCCACCTCCTTACCGGCAACCACCCCTTCCTTCAATTCCTGGCCCCACACCCTTCTCTAACCCTAGGCCTTGAGAAGGCACAGGCTCACAGGAAATGGAGCATCCACCAGGATCCCATACCCTGTGCTATTGTGTCGTTGGGGCTCTGGCCCGACTGTAGTAAATCTGCAATGTTCCTCCATCTGTTCAGGTGAGACTGAGAGGCCGAGTCCCTCTACCTGGCGAATGCCAGTCTCCTGTGCTGGTGGTGACTGGGTCCTGATGGCTGGCCCTCAGGGACCACTTGTGGGGCCACCTCTACCCTGCCCCAGCCAGGCCACCCCGTGCAACCTCCCACTTGGTGGGAATGAGCCAACCCCAGGAGGGCTGGCCCGTGGCTCCATGGTGACTGGCCCATCGCCTGGCGTGGTTGTGTGGATGGTATGTCAGGCTGGGGAGTTGGGGAGACCTCACCATGATGGAGATACACCAAACATTTCCACAAGCAAAGTGGGGTCATGAAGTCATAGGCTCTGGGGGTGCAAAGAAAAACTCTTTTTCACTGCCTCTGTGCTCAGAGGAGGACGGAGGGAGGGAGGAGCCAGGCCATCAGCAGGGAGGGCGTGGGGGCATCTGAGATGAAAGATGGCAAGGTCACAGCAACATATAACTAAAGGATCACACCAGCCTCGATGGACACAGGCCAAAAATAAATTGAAATAAAGCCATTTTCTGGCAACAAGTATGACCTGGATAGAGAGGGCTGGACGCTTGATGGCCTTGGGGGTGCTGTTCATTTCCCCACGTGTGCTCATGGGTGCAGAGGGCAGGAGAATATTTTCATGCTCCAGAGATGCCCAGTGGAAAGGGAAGCAGGTGTGTGTAACCTTTCCTGGATACGCTCCCAATGTCCAGCAGAAAGGGTGTGTGCAGGAGCACATGTACATGCACACACACACGTGTCTTCACAGATGCACAGGAACATACACCTGCATGCACACAGATGTATGTGCATACGAGGAAGCACACGAGCACACTGCTCACAGTCACTGGGCCACAGCTGAAGACTCAGGTGCTAACTGCTCTGTCACCCACACTCTTCTTCAGGTGCCATCACTCCCAAAGGAAAGGGGAGCCCCACAGAGGGGCCGCGGGCAGGGGCAGGCGAGATGCAGGTCAGACCTGGGGGACAGGCTTCAGAGCGGCACCTCTCAGGCTCAGCCCACAGTGGGCCAGGAGCTCTGCCACTGAGACCCCTCCAAGCTCCTGAGGGCAGGGCAGTGCCCCCCTCCCCCGGTCCCAGCTCACCCCAAGGCAGCCTGCCCTGGTTCCAATCCCTGGGCATCTGATTCTGGGAAGGGAAGGATCCTGAAGCATCACACTTCCTCACAGCCCGTTAAGATACCAAATCCACCAGCAGACCCCGGATTGTGGCCTGGCTGACCACAGGCCTTCGGGAAGCTGGCTCTGTGGTGAGAGAGCCCGGCTCACTTACTTGATTTTGCTGAATACGATGTCCACGTCGGTGACAGTCACGTTCTTCCCGTCGATCACCTGGCAGTCCTTGCACAGTTTCGACCAGTTCTTGCCGTGCATCTCCTTCCCGGTGGCTCTGGTGTCCCCATGCACCGCGAACCGCCGGAAGGCCTCCTCCAGGGCACTGAGCTCCTGGGCCGAGGCGGCCGCCCCCTCGTTGGCACCTTCTGACTCCAGTGACAGCCTCTTAGCTGCTTTGTCCTTTGCAGAGTCCGCTGGGGATTTGGGGGGTGTCTTGTTGGCAGCCTTGGTGGGCTTGGCCTTGCTGTCGGCCATGTTTCTGGTGGAGAAAGGAGAGAAGAAAGGGGTTATTCTGTTTCTTCGGGGCCGCTGCCCAAGGCTCCTCCAGCTCACTCACAGGACAGGAGGCTGGCAGGCACCCGGGATGTAGCAGGGCCCCTGGGGCCCCTTGGAGCCGAGCCCTGGGCATGAGGAGGCAGAACCCCCACCCAGAGGCCACAGCAGGATGGTGAGCATTTGTCCTGCTGCTGAACACAACACTGCCCCTCAAGCACCAGCACCCTGCCAGCCATTGCTGGGTTAAGGACCCCAAATAGTCAAAGCCATCCACAATTGGCAGGGCCATGGGTAGTGCACCCAGCTCAGACACCTGGGGCTCAGGGCCCCTTCCTTGTCACTCCCCCATCAAAGTCTCCTCCCTGGGCCACACCTGCTGGGTGACTCCCCAGAAAGACGTCCTTCCTGGGGTCCATAGAGTGATGCCATCCTTGAGGAGGGGGTATCTAGAATCGGCTGCTACCCTCACCTCAGGGCTGAGCCTGCTGCCCCCCTGCGAGTGGGAGAGGGACACCCCAGGGTGTCAGCCAGGCGCAGGGGGGTGGGGGACTGCATGCACTGGGGGAAAGCCACCACTGAGGGTCCTGTGTGGGGAGATGGGGAGTCTGCACTGACCTGCCCGTGAGGCTCTGCCTCTGTGAGGTGCCAGATCCCCAAAGCTGGGCTGGGTCCCCGGGGGCTCAGAAGATAGGAGCCCGTGCTGCCTCTAGCGGGTTTCATGAGCACAGGACGCAATGCAGCCATGCAGCCTCCCACTGCATCAGGCCACGGCCAGGGCAAGACCCCGAGATGCCCAGCCACATGTAAGATCCCCATGGGTCCCTGAGGAGTGGCTCATCTCTGTCTGCCTCCCTGAGAAAGGTCACTGCTGGGGCTCAATGAGAGGACAGAACTCGGGACCCACTGGCACACAACACACAATCCAGGGGCAGTCTGTGCAAGCTTGCTCACAGCTCTGCCATTCACTGAACATCCCCAATCTATCTTCTCACCACCCTTTAGGACAGAGGAAGATGGGCGACTGGGCATTGTGGGGGGGGTGGGTCCTGGTGGCCCTGCTGAACTCAAGATCCTACAGATTCCCAACAGGAAGAAGTCAAATGCCCTCCACCATTGGACTGGATGTTCTCAGGGGCCTCGGGGCCTGTGGTCCCACTCTGTCCCCCATCCTCTGTGATGGCGCAAAAAGTGCACCTGCTGCTGAGAGAGATCCTGGACCCCCGGTGATGGAGCACAGCCTGCTCTGGGTGTGAGTGAGAGCTGGACAGCACTTCCGGCTTCCCACAGGGCTCAGGGGCGGGGCAGGAGCGCTATCCCTCCAAGGAATCCAGTGCCAAGGTAAGGAGTCAGGAGGCGGCAGAATCGCTTCCAGGTTTATTGCTGACACTATTTCTCTGTCTGAAACAGGAGCTTCTTGAGGGGTCGGCTGAGCATCTCTTCAGCACTCGGTGCCCAGGAAGGAAACATGGCTCAGCAGTTACTAGAAGCATGAGTTGACTTGTGGGAATGTGCACGTGCATTCAACTTGGTCAAAAAGGAAGAAACCTCCTGTGATGCTTCCAGCTCAGTGCATGGTCCAGGAAGTGCCGTATCGTGAGAAGAAAGCACCCCTGTGTGCTTTGGGGATCGCTGGCTCTGGTGGAACTGTGGACATTCTTCTTGTGCTTTTCTGTATTTTGCAGCTTTCTTAGCAGCACTATTTTATAGCAAGAACCTGGATGGGGGAAGCCAGGGCTCCTCCCCAAAGCCCCTCCCCCCCCCCCCCCCCCCCCCCCACACACACACACACACACACACACACACACACACACTCACACGCACATGCACACACACATGTGCACACACACACACACACTGGGGCTGAGCCAGCCCTCCAGGGAAACAACAGCAAGAGGCGGGACTGGGCACCCCACCAATGACAAGAACAAAACGAATCCCTGTGAAGTGCTCTGAGCACATGCTGAACAGATACATTGATCCTGGAACGCAGAGTGGGCTCTCTGAGAGCCTCAGCCCCCAGGGATCCCGCGGATAAAGGACACCAGGGGCGGCCGGGAGGGGGTGAACACCAACCTGCTCAGGCACCGCACATCCCTCGGCCCAACTCGTGCTGGGCATGGGGCTTTAACGAGTCCATGAAAAAGTGAGAGGGATGGAATAAGATGTGAAAAAGTTCTGCTGTCGTAGCTTTACTTTCCAGCTGGATACGGGCAATAAAGAGGTAAACAAACATAAATGGTATGACATCAGGTAGTGACAGGTGCACCGAGGAGAATGAAGGCAGGTAAGAGGGCAATGGTGAGTGTGATTTTAGACGAATTGGAGGGGGAGCCTGAGTGGAGGCTGGATGCGCAGGAAGGCGCCGGCACGTGGCTGCTATGCACGAAGCGTCTGCCACGGATGCTGCCCTGAATCCCACCGGACAGTTGAGGTTGCTCCCATACTGAAGACCCCACCTGGTCTCCATCTGCCACCCTGGGCAGCAGAAGAAAGGGGTCCATGCTTTAAAGGTGCTGAAGAAAAAAGCCCTTTCAGACCACGGCCCCTGGGGTGAGGGGCCGGACGGCTGCGCACAGATGAGCTGGGTGCTCTGTCACACTTGTCAAGCAGGCTGTTGGTGGCAATCAGTGCAGCGAGAATCCACGGCTAACCCTGAGGAGGGTGCAGGAGGCCCGCCCAGAGTGGGCAGGCAGCACTGGGAGGGGCACCTGGGGGAGAGTTTGGGAAGAGCAGACAGACAGGGTCAAGGAGGCCAGGAAAGTCCAGGAAATGAACAGGAGCCTCTAACCTCAGCCCTGGGGGCGGCAGGCCCAGGGCCTTTCTCACCAGGTGGCGGGCGGCTTCAACCTGCCATGCTTCCTTCTGGAGCTGTGGCTGCAGGCGGTGTGCCTCTGCCTTCAATGCCATTTTAGGACTGTGTCTGTGTGTGTTGATGGGTTGTCACTTAGGATCAGCTCAGAGACGTTTGAAGTGATGGTAGACAGAAGGGGCCTGGAGCAATGACCCAAGTGGGAGGTGGGTGGAGCAGGGCACCTCCCCACCCCTGCCACACCCTCGCTGCCCCTGCTGCCCTCACCCTTGCCAACCGTTCAGTCTGTGACATTGAAGCTGCAGAGGTAACTCGGCCACAAGACCCAGAACACAGCTCTCTGTTCTGGGTTTCCGCTTTGTTTTACTATGAAAATGCATGATCATAGTAAAATATTTTAAAAATTACTTTAACAAAAATAACAGGAGTTAGCCCCTATGTGTGGTGGGGGAAGATCTCCAAGACTATTGTTTGTTGTATGGAGATGCAGGGCATGGGAGAGCAGAAATCACGCACCCCACTCTGGGAAAGCCAACCATGGGGACTAGAGAGAGAAGCATTGGAGCTGCTAGAAAGACTGAGGGAGGCTGGGGTGGAGGGAAGGGGTCACATCCTTCTGTTTGAATTGCCCCAGTAAATCCATGTGCTAGTTCCACAACGATCTACACTAATAAAAGAGAAAGATGCAAATTGACCACACCTTCGCAACACCCATCAGCCAATCAGGAGTGAATATGCAAATTAACACAATAAAGATGGTGGGTTAATTTGCATATGCAGGCACTGAGCAGGAGTTCTGCACCACCCCAGCTGCTCTGGGCCTCTAGGCAGCGTGGGAAGGCGGAAAGACGGCTCCAGAGCGAAGGCGGTGCTGGCAGCTAGGGGAAGGAAGGCCCATTCTTGCACGAATCTTCGTGCATCGGGCCTCTAGTGTAATAATAATTAATTTAATTTAAAAAGAAGCCGAGGGCTCCAGCAGAGGTCTACTGGGATACAGGGGTGTCCAGAGAGCCCTTCTGTACCAGTGATGACAGCCTGCATGCAGGGGCCTCCCTCCAAGGGCCAGCCTCCAGCACCCCACCTACCTGGCTCCTCTCCTCCCTCCCCCTTTCCCATGGAGGCTGTGGTTCCCCTCTGCTTTCCTGCGCCCACGGTTTCTGGGGAGTGAGGTGAGTCTGAACCCAGGGTGGCCTTCCATGCCCATTCCCACCTGTGCCATCCACTTTCCACATAATGAAAACTAAAGTCACTTAGAGGAAGAGGCTGCCAGGAAGTCAAAATGCCAACCCACCAAATAAAGCATTCTCTGAGGTGTGGCCTGTATTCTCAGGTGGGTACTGTGTTTCCAGGTGTGTACTCTGCACCCCCCAGGTGAGTATCCTGCATCTCCAGGTGTGTGTCCTGTATGCCCAGATGTGTGCCCTGTATGCCCAGGTAGGTGTCCTGTGTTGCCAGATGTGTGTCCTGCATTACCAGGGGAGCTGACCCCTCCCTGGCCAATATTCCCCTTACAGGCACAAGGCAGTGTAGGTAGAAGTGGAGACTGATCAGGTATCACTCTGACTGGCCACAGACATGGCAGCCTGGATGCCCAGCAGGCTCTGTTCCTGTTTCTTCAATGTAAGGATTTTCCAACAACTCAGGAAAGCCCCAGTGAGTCAAGGTCTGTTTTATTTCATGGTCCATGGCCCCTGGCTCCAGGTGAAAACCCAGTCTCTCTCCTGGGCCTCTCTCATCTGCTTCCCTGGAAAGACCTCCAACTCTTAGGGATGTTATGTGTGCTTGGGGGGTGGAAAGGGAGGAGGAGGAATGCACAGAGGGGCAGGGAGGCAGACGGGAGGTGGGACCTACTTTCCCAGCCAAGAGCTGGGCTCCCTTGGGACCCCTCTCCTGCTGGCCTCAGGGGTCCCTGGGCAGGAGAATGAGAGCTGTGTCCCTCCCCAACCCTGGGCCTTTGACCAAGCAGCCCCAACAGGATCCCTCCTGGCAGGGACCACACCAGCAAGCCCCTCAGCAGCTCTGGGCTCTGATGGTGTCAAACAGGACAGCAAGGGACAGGGAGAAGAGTAGGTGGGAGGCAGGTAAGGTGTGGGGAGCCAGTACGTCCAGTTCTGGGGGAGCCATTAGCCTTCCCCAGGTCCTGCTTGAGGCGGGGCAGGCGATGTCCTAGAGGGATCAAGAGGGAACTGATACACTGGGTGTGGGGCAGACTGTGTTACCGGATTTGCATTTTTAAAGGAGGCTTAGAGAGGGCAGGGCAGTCAAAAGGTTGAATTACAGACCGGAGCAGCATGAGATACAGGGGCAGGCGCTGGGTACCCAGAAGGCAACCACCCGGGGAAATAGTCAAACAGAAGCTCCTGGCCAGGTGACCCATCTGAACCTGGGAACACCTGCCCCTGGCTGACCACCAGGCTCCAGGGGCTGCCTCACCACTGGGTGGGCTGTCTCTCAGATATCACATGGTCTCCCTGGCCCCCCACCCCCTCACAGGGTATAGATGCTCCAAAGATGGCCATGACAAGGTCCCAATTTCCAGAATAAACTAGGCCCCATTTCAGAATGACTCTTCCTGAACATGCTTGAGACTTGACAGCCTGAGGCAAAACCTATAGAAAAGGTGACACAGGACACACCCACAACAGGTGATAGTCACAGTTGCCACATAACATTAGCACACAGCACCCCAAACAGGAGGAATGAAAATTTGTGTTAGTGACATGCCTGCCAAAGGACCCAGTGTTTGTGAGCAGGACCAGGTGTGCCTGTGAGCAGGGCCAGGTGTGCCTGTGTCAGAGGCTAAGACCAACAAGTAGTTAGCATAATTATGCAAGAAGTCCACTGGAAGGCTAATGGACTTTGATATTCAGCAAGGACTGAAAATCAGCATAATATTGCCCTGTTTTGGCCAAATGGCTGAAGGCAATCCCCTAACCCAGTGGTCGGCAAACCGCGGCTTGGCAAACCGTGGCTCACGAGCCACATGCGGCTCTTTGGCCCCTTGAGTGTGGCTCTTCCACAAAATACCGACTTCTTCGCATGGGCCACGAAGTTGTGGCTCGCGAGCCGCGGTTTGCCGACCACAGCCCTAACCTGATATTGTTTACCAAACTTTACCATTGATATGCCTGTTTGCTTTGCTAAAGGGCAAACGTGTATTCTAGTAAATAAAAGCAAAGGGGACTGAGAAGTCAGAGAGCCTCTCAGCTAGAGAGTAAAGTCTCCACCTGGCTCCCCATGCCTTCTAAATTTATATTTCTTGTCTAGTGTATCCGTTTGTGTGCAGCCCCTTCTCCAGACCTTGAACCCTAGCTGCAAATGAATGAATAGTTCACATGTCTGTGTGCAAGGTCAGCTTTGTCTGTGAGCAGGGCCAGGTGTGTCTGTGTGCAGGGCCAGGTGTGTCTGTGAGCAGGGCCAGGTGTGTCTGAGAGCAGGGCCAGGTGTGTCTGTGAGCAGGGCCAGGTTCTTCTGTGAGCAGGGCCAGGTGTGTCTGTGAGCAGGGCCAGGTATGTCTGAGAGCAGGGCCAGGGGTGTCTGTGAGCAGGGCGTGTGTCTGTGAGCAGGGCCAGGTGTGTCTGTGAGCAGGGCCAGATGTGTCTGTGAGCAGGGCCAGGTGTGGTTTTAAAGGGTGGCAGCAACAGCAGCTCTGTGCTCTCCTGGTTCCCTTCCTGGACAGAACATGGTTGTGCCCTGAATGTAAAGATAGGTGAGAATCATCTCCACTCTCACTCCCCCAAGCACATGCCCAGCAACTCATTGCTGATGCCCCACGAGCTCCCTTGTCCTGTCCCCAATCTACACCTTCAGCTGCTGGCAGTTCCTACAATCTGACCTGGCCGGTGGAGCTGACCATCTTGCCTTATAAGCAGGTGCCTTCTGGCTCCCAAGGCCCCTCACAGCCTGTAGCTCCCTCCTACCTCCCCTCCGTCCTCGGGTGCCACTGTCTGTGGCATGCTGGGCATTACCAGGCCAACTGACACACTATCCTCCCCCAGTAGGAGCTGGGTGCACCCAAATGGCTGACCCTTACTGGAGTGAGGGCCTGGGCAAGCTGCATGAACACTGGGTGAGCAACCAGAGAGCGTGCGGAGTGGGGCAGGGGCAGGCCAGCAGCATGCATGGGGCTGGGGACTGGCGCCTGCCGTAGGGTTCCCAGAGCTCACACAGGACCATCACACCACCTCAAACTCCCTACCTGGGGACTGACGTGCAAGACCCTCCTGATGGCCCCTTTGCCCAGGGAGCCTCTGCCTCACAGACAGCCTCCCTGGGGCCGCTTCTGGGAAATGCTGGGCCTGACCAGCCTCTCCTCCCCAGGAGCAGCATCCTGTGCCCGAGGCCTGCTCTGGGCCCTGCTCTCAGACTCTCAAGGGGGAGCCTACAGAGAGAGCCCTGTGGCCCCAGCCCTGCCCAGGAGCATGTCCGCAGCAGCAGCCACTGTTCTCAGGCTCTATTCTGCCCGACTCAGCCAAACTGCTGGAAACTCAGTCCCACCCTTGAGAGGGACAAAACCCCGCCCCCACCACTAATCTTCCTGAGCTCGGAGCACGTGACAGAATGAAGACACCTGTGCACTAAGAACCCACTCTGCGGAGAAACGTCCTGCAGCCAGGGCCACCTGATTCCACCATGAACACAAGAGAAACGTTCTCTGCCAAATCACCAGGTGTAGGTGTCTAACTCTGGTGAGACATCACACAATCCGAAGTCCGGAACCTTCTGGTGTAACCAGAGTTATGCAGAAATCCCACTGGAGAAGTCCCCTTTTCAAGAGAACAGGACCCTTGTGATTCAGACGCCTGTGGGCCTGGATGGGAAGCCGCACCTGCTGAGCTCCTGGCGAGGCAGCCGGCCTCCGAGGAGGCTGCTTCCTGGCAGTGGCTCTGCTGTCTAAATGCAGGATCTCGGCTTGGGTTCTTGACATTAACCTCTTCCTCTAACGGCACAGCGCCAACCGCCTCGGGTGGGCTGAGTTTCCTGGGATGCACATGTTGCAAGCTCGATTGGGAAATGAGTGGACGGGCCCCACCCGCTGTGCTCTGCGGGAATGGGTGTGTCTCTGAGGCTGGTGACAGATACTGCCACAAGCCCTGCAGGTAGGAAAGGGCTCCCAGGAGAGTGGGCATCAGAAGGAAGCCGCCCAAGCTCCCTGAGCTCCTGCCTGGGCGTCACTGGTCCTCCACCCCATGGACTTCTGAGGGGTGGGTGTGGTGCCACCCAAATCCTCCGAATCTTTTTATGGGTTCTTTCTTTCTTTCTTTCTTTCTTTCTTTCCTTCTTTCTTTCTTTCTTTCTCTCTCCTTCCTTCCTTCCTTCTTTCCTTCCTTCCTTCCTTCCTTCCTTCCTTCCTTCCTTCCTTCCTTCCTTCCTTCCTTCCTTCCTTCCTTCCTTCCTTCCTTCCTTCCTTCCTTCCTTCCTTCCTTCCTTCCTTCCTTTCTTCCTTCCTTCTTTTGTTAATCCTCACCTGAGGATATTTTCCCATTGATTTTTAGGGAGAGTGTTAGAGAGAGGGAAAGGGAGAGATAAACATCAATGTGAGAGAAACACATATATTGGTTGCCTCCTTCACAAGCCCCGACCAGGGCCTGGGCCGGGGAGGAGCCTGCAACCAAAGTACGTGGCCTTGATCGGAAATGAGCCTTTGACCCTTTGATCTGCAGGTTGACCCTCTATCCACTGAGCCAAACAGGTTAGGGCTGAATCTCTATACCCACTGGGGGTCTGAGGTACCTCTCACCACCAGCCCTTGGATCGTCACTGGGACCACTGCTGGGATCCCCAAGGCCCAGGGTCTGTGTGAGAAGCCCCACAGGCCCTGGAAATGCAAGCATTCCTGAGGGTCTGATAAACTGACTCCCGAGCAGACCTCGATGGAGGGCCTGACACTTGCAGGGTTGACCGGCAGCCAGGGAGCAGCTCTGGTGATGGAGCTGAGCTGAGGGCACCTATGGGGAGGCTGTGGGCGCAGGAAGAGCCTTGCCACATGCCGCTGGACTCTCAAAGGCAACCAGGGAGCTCCAAACAAAGTGTGCAGAAGGAGAAAAAGAAAAAGTAGAGAGAGCCTGTGCCTCCCTCTCCTCAGAGACCTCCACAGCAGGTGATCCTGGGACCCAGGCGCCAAGGACCCAGGAAGGCCCTCCCAGGAGTGCTTCATGGGCACCATTAGGGCCTGGTCCCAGGACACTGATCTGGAGGGAGGGGGTGTTGGGGGGATAATGTCAAGAGCCCCCAGGTAAATGCCAAGCACAACTACCCCAGAGGCACCAAGGGAGGCTGAGGCCTGGCCAGCAGGTCTAGGGAGATCTGCTCCTCACAGAGGCAATCTGCCAGGTTCCCACAGGCCTTGACCTCCTGGGTATTCAGATATGTGTGTGTGAGGCCCTCAGCAAAGGCAAGGTCAGGATGGGACAGTACATTCAAAAGGCCATAGGGACCTGAAGCCGGAGGCAGCTGGTGTCTGTTCACCTCCCCCTTCTCACTTCCATCCCACCAGAGGCTCAGGCCCCCAGTGTCCAGGTCTAGGAGTGTCAGTGCTGCCCCATGGACAGGGCACCCCCTCCAGTAAACAGCTCAGGGGAACAAAGGCCATCAGAATCCTGTGGACCCGCCCAGGGCCAGCCCAGCCCTGCCCCCACCATCTTCAGCTCTTTATTTGAGTCCATTTGAGTACAACACGGCCCTTTGGCAATTGTTCACATTGCTAATCATAACATGGCCACCCACCCCGCGGTGCCCCGGACACTCGATGTCAATGGCCACTCGTCTCACCCGAGGGCCGTCCCAGGCAGCGGGAGCCTCCAGGAGCTGCACAAAGCCGCCTTTCTGAGTCCACAGGCGCCCGCCAAGTGCCTGGGGATGGTCTCAGAGCCCCAGCTCAGCGTGGAGAGCAGCCCCGCAACCCAGCTCCCTGCCCTTCACAGTCCTGGTGTTGAGCAGCCCGACAGGCTGGGCTGGCTGGACTATGGCTGTGTGAGTGGGATGCAGCTCATGTCCTGTCATGTAGCCTCAGGCTGCTGCCCAGAAGGCCCAAGGGTCCAAGAAGCGTGAGAACGAAATCACACCCTTGCTGTTCCCTGTTCACAGGGCAAAGGTAATTTCTCCTGGACACAAGAGAAGAAAGAGCAGAGGAGGCAAGCTTCCCCAGGCCACCCAGCCACCCGAGGGCCGGGGCCCATCCTGCCACTGTGTCCTCACTCTGGGCCCCCAAAGGACCTGGGCAGGACAGGGCTGGGCGGAATGGGGCAGCCCCAGGACAGGCTGTGAGCTCTCCAAAAGGAGGCTCACGGGCCAGGAAAACTGAGGAAGGTGGAGTTGTCCTCCCCTAAGGCTCAGAAAAATTGGTGTCCGCAGCAGAAGCTTCTCCAGCACCATGGGGTTGGTGGTTTCAGGGGGACCCACCTCCCAGGAGCCACACTTTGCTGCAGCCCCCAGAGCCACCCTGGTATCCGTCAGCAAGTTTCCTGTGAAACCCAAGCACACAGCTGGCCAGCAGTAGCCAAGGGGAGCACTAGGCACAGGGAGCTAAGAAAATGAGGGTCTCACATGTTAGGGAGAGCCCTCCAGGGCGATGTAGCCACCCCACTCTGAGAGGGGCCCCTCAGGGCCCAGGACCGCAGAGCAGCTGGAAGGAAGGCCCCCAAGAACCAACAGGAACAGAAAAGCAAGGAGCTTGCTGCTGCCTGCCCAACTCAGGGACCCAAGAAGTCCTTAGAGTGGCCCCCAAACAAGCATGGGTACCGGGCTCCAAGATGCCTGCCCAGTGCCCCATGAATTAAATTCCATTCCTGTCACGAGACGTTCTGCCAACAGAGCACCCAGCAGGAGCTGTGCCATGAAATGGGGGAGAAAGAAGGCCCGGGAGCACAGGTACACGTAGGGCAGACGGGATGGAGAACTGGCAGATACTTCACGTCAATAAACAGGCATCCACCACGCGGGGGTGACACTCACCCTCTCACCAGAAGTGCCCTGAGGGTTAGATGAGGACACACATAGAAAATTCTAGTGCCTGATCCCTTCCTCAGTCAATCAGCACAAGCCCCCAGCCCCACAAGGGACCAGCGGAGATAGAGGGGTGTCTCGTCCTACAGCCAACCTGGGGTCAGGAGGGCTCCCTAAGCAGGGGGCTAGTATACTGGTGGCCCCGCATTAGGTGTGTCCTGTCCTCACCCTAGAACCTGAAAATGAGATCTTGTTTGGGAAAAGGTTCTTTGCAGATGTGATCAAGCCAAAGGCGCTGAGATGAGCTCGGCCTGGGTCACCGGGCAGCCCTGAGTTCAGTGAGAGTGTCCTTATGAGACAGAAGAGGAGAGACACGGACACATGAGGGAGGCCACACAACGACAGAGGATGAGACTGGAGTGCCGGGTGCTGGAAGAGGTGGGAAGGACCCTCCCTTAGAGGTTCCGGAGGGAGTATGCCCTGGACACCTGGATCTCAGGCTTCTGGCCACAGAGACGAGTGTGTGAAAGGCCCGGAGAAGGCAATACTGTCGGGCGTGGCACAGAGAACCCAGGGGCAAGACCCAGCAGAAGGTCCCCGTGCAGTGGATTCCAGAGGCCCTTGGAGGTCACTCCGAGCCAGGATGAGCTCTAAGTAGGGGACTGCCAAAGGACACCTGTCCTCTAAGATACCCACTCTGGCTTCAGGTTGGAGGTATTTGGGCAGAAAATAAAGGTGGGTACACATTCAGGGCGAGGAAAAATACTGGTGAAGCACATGAGACCAGGACAGGAAACGTTTAAAATCGGGGCAAAAAAAAAAAAATCGGGGCAAAGCTAAACATGTGCGCCTGCGGCTGGCCCCTGCCAGGTGGGGCCCTTCCTGAGGGATGAGCTGGGGCAGGAGTTGCTCCCCAGGGCTTCTCCTGCTTTGGAGCTGCCCCAGGCCAAACCAACAAGGATGGCAGGCAACTGAGGGCAGGTCAGAAAGAACTGGGGTTCGCTCAGGCCAGCGCAGGGACAACAGGAAGGCGCCCAGAAAGGACAGAGGACCTGCAGGAAAGGGCTGCTGACCAGGTCTGCCTGGTTCTCAGTGTGTCAGTACCTTTAAGCCTCAAAGATCTCCTGCCCCCAAAAGCAGCCAATGTGGGAAGAGACTGACAGAGCACTGTAGTCAGAAAGGAAGAATGGAGGACTGAGCAGGGCCCACCTGAGGGTGAGACGCTGAGGAACCTGGCGCAGCTGTGAAGTGCAGCACGCCTTAAAGAGAAGTGTGAGTGGGCGTGTTTCCTGCAAACACCGTCTTCACCTGGCCAGGCACTGTTCAGCCCAGACAGCACATGGGCCACGGTGAAGGGGTTTTCAGCCAGGCCACCGCTCAGAGTCAGCTGGGAACTTTGAAAATATGAATGCTGCACTCCTACTTCCTGAGATGGAGCCAGGCCTTCCAGCCCACAGGGCAGCGAGGAAGAGTGGACAATGAGAAAACCCTTCTTCCTCAATACACCCATGTGCTAACAGGAGAGAGAAAAGTAAGCAGCCAGGACCCAGGAAGAGGGAACCCTGGACAGGCCAGCCGTGCACTCAGCCGTTTCTCTGTGGGCACTGGCTGGTGCTGGAGAGCTGAGCACACTGTTCACAGCTGTTCCTGGAGGGACGTGCCGGGTGAGCTGGCAGGAGACCGAATCAGCTCAGCTTCTCAACCCACAACTTGGATTCAGGAGACTCTGGATTGCTAATGCCTTGACATGCCAACAGGACACACATAAAAACTCTCTAGAGAAAGAGATTGCCATCGAGACCATAGAATATTTCTATGAACATATTTTGATTACAGTATCTAGTACACAGTAAAAAAAAAATAAAAAATAACCAGGCATGTGAGGGGGGAAAGTGCAGAACAAAGGCAATAGGAACAATCTAGAGGTTCCAATTATTGGCACTTGATCAGATACTGGGGTTGAAGTAACTATGCATGCCATGTGCAAAGATGGAAAGTTCCAGCAAAAACTGGGAGCTCTAAAAATGTAGATAGCAACTTTGAAAGAGAATATGTTAGAAATTCTAGCACTAAAAAACACAATAACTAAAATTGAGAACTCGGTGGATATGTTTAACAGCAGAGCAGATTCAACACAGCATTAACGAGAACTCATGAATTGGAAATACCCAAGAGAAAACACCAGGTGTGATGTAAATGTTTGTGTGTGTGTGTGTGTGTGTGTGTGTGTGTACAGACATGCACATAAGGACAAAAACAACAGAAATAATAAAGATAAGCAAAAATTTAATAAATTAGGAAATAAATATACACTACAGAGGTCCAACAATATAAAAAGGTTGTGCCTTAAAAGAAAACTCCAGTCATGGCTGTCTTTGTTAGCAGATTCTACCTTATATTGAAAGAAGAAGTAATGTCAATCTTACACAAATTCTTCCAAAGAAGAGTACAAGATAGGACACTCCCAATCATCTTATAAGACTAAAATAATCCTGCTACCAAAACTTAATAAGGCTGTTACAAGTAAAGAATAATGTATGGCCCTGGCCGGGTGGCTCAGTTGGTTGGAGCATCATTCATGCACCAAAAAGGTTGTGGGTTAGATTCCCAGTCAAAGCACATGCCTACGTTTTGGGTTTGATCCCTGGTCGGGGCTCGTACAGGAGGCAACCAAATAATGTTTATGTCTCACATCAATGTCTCTCTCTCTCTTTCTCTTCTCTCTTTCTCCCTCTTTCCCTCCCTCCCTTTCTCTCTCTCTAAAAAATCAATAAACATATCCTCGGTTGAGAATTTTTTAAAAAGAATAATTTGTGTCAATCTCACTTATGAATGTAAATGCAAAAATTCTAAACAAATATTAACAAACTGAAGCCAGTAATAAATAAAAAGAATCAATACCTTACAATCAGGTCAGGTTTATGCCAGGAATGCAAGGTTGGTTTAACATTAACATCAATCAATATCATTCATCACACTAACAGAATAGAGGATAAAAATTATATTATCTTCTTAATAAATGCAGGAAAAGCATTCAATGGAGTTCAGCATTTATTAACCATAAAAATTCTTAGCAAATTAGAAAAAAAAAAGGAAATTCCTTAATTTGATACAAACCATCACACTTAACAATAGTGGTCCTGACACAAGGAGAAAAATGAACTGATAAGACAGAATAAAGCCCCAATAGACCCAAGCATATATTGACACATTCAGAATGACAAAGGTGGCCCTGCAGGGAGAAAAAAAAAGGGAAAAGAATGATTTTAGTCAGTGGAGATGGGCTGATTGAATGGACACATGAAAAAAAAGCACACTGGGTCCTGACACCACCAGCTCAGGCCCATGGCAGATTGAAGCAGGGAAGGCAGGGTAATGAGGCTGCAAGAAGATAATGCACAAGAGCATCTGATGTCCTCAGGGCAGGGGAAGATTCCTTACCCAGGACACAAGCATCGCTACCCCCAAAGGAAAAGCTTATCAAATGGCACCAAGTTAAAATTAAGAACTTCTATTCATCAAAAAATATTATGGAGGGAGTGAAAAAGCAAGCTACAGGGAAGGAGGAATCAGCTATTAATCATGAACATAGGCTCCTCTCAGTCTATGAGGATCCCTGTTCATCAACAGGAGAGAGACAAGCGCCTCTAGGACAAGGGCAAGGACTTGGCCCGGCATTCAGTGAGAGCACACCCGATACCCAATACACGGGGAAAGTGCAAAAAAACCCAAGGCAGATACCACCACACCCTCCAGAATGGCGGACGACTGAAATGGCCGTGATGCCAAGTGCTGGGGGATGAGGAGCAACAGGGAACTGTGGGGCACATGGTTCCAGCTGCCTTGGCCACGTGGACTGCAGCGGGCCATCAGGATAAACGAGGGCCTCCACTTGTCAGCATTCACCAACAGAAACGCTCGCACATGTGCTCCAGAGAGCATCACAGAAGGTCAGGCAGCTTCATTCACAACGGCCAAAAAACAGAAGTGCCCCGCACCCATCAGCCACACCGTGGGTAAATGACGGTGGTGGGCTCCCAGCACGGCACATACACACTGGACACGTGAGACCACACGAGAGAGCCGCTCACACAGCACTGACAGAAATAAGCCAGCACCAAAGAATGTGTTCTCCGTGGCTCCCTAGATATAAAGGTTGAACACAACTACAATGGAAGGTGGTAAAACCACAGCAAAGGCACAGGGGCCTCCAGGAACAAAAGAGCAGCCACCACATCCGGCCTGGGGACAGCTGGGTGCCAGCATCCCAGGGAAGGCAGGGCAGTGATGGGAGGATCAGATGACCTCCTTCATCCTCCAGCGCCATTCTGTCCACAGCCTGCCCCCCACACAGGCACAGGGGCTTGAGGCCAACCCTGCGCCAGAGGCAGGTGGGACATCCGGCACATGGAGCACCATGGTGGCCACAGACAGACGCCATCACTGTCTTAACTCCTGGTTTGGGATGGGTTGTGGAACAGCATTAGAAAACCAGGGCGGGGTGGGGGGCAGGGAGGGGCCGAGGGTCATCAAGTGGACAGTGGTGAGAACCCTGAGGCACGCATGGTGTGTAAAGCACGCTTCCTTAGGGGCAGCGCACCACCCTGCAGGCTCCTGGGAGCTCACTCCAGTCAGATGTGAGGGGGCATCTGAGTTAACACTGACTCTGGGGCCAGACTCCTGGGTGTGAGGCCCAAATGCACACACCCCCCAGGGAAGCTCAACCTGCCCGCCTGGCTCATCCCTTGCCAAGAGGAGATGAGACAGTGGGGAGTGTGAGGCCTAAATGAGGTCACCTAGAGGACGCTGGCTGTTTTGTGACATTCCAGCTAGAGTGAGAGCTCCCCAGGGTGGAGGCCACGCTGGCTCACCTGGCACCTGGCAGGTGCTCAGACATCTGCTGAACAAAAGGGTGCAGCAAGGTTACAGGATGAGATCTCGAGAAAAGTGGCCCAGGGCGGGGGAGATCACGCGGAGCCCACACGGGATGCCCCACTTAGCATGCCAAGAAAATTAGAGACTTGGGACCGATGGAGACAAGCTGGGGACATGTGGAGACACTGAGCCACAGGAGAAGAGGGCATAAAGGACTCCAGGTGGGTAAGGACGTTACACAAATCTAATTTAAAAGAGAAAAAGTCACCCAGCTGGTGTGGCGCAGTGGTTGACTGTCGACCTATGACCCAGGAGGCAGCCACGGTTCAATTCCCAGTTAGGGCACCTGACAGGGTTGTGGGCTTGATCCTCAGTGGGGGGTGTGCAGGAGGCAGTCAATCAATGATTCTCTCATCATTGATTTCTCTCTCCCTCTCCCTTCCTCATATAATTTTTTTTTAAATCAGCGTGAATGTGGTCTTATTAGGATGAGCTCACAGTGCCCACAGCTAAGAAGTTCAGGTCTCTGAGCGTATGGGCGGTTGCAGAAGACATTTTAGTGTGGTGCAAAAGTCAGAAAGCCATCATTTTCTTATACTTTGTGAAAGATTTTTTACATTTGCTCTCCAGAGAAGGTCCTGCATTTGGACGTTTAGAGAGTCAATCACAGTCACAACTGAGCTGCCATTGTAAGTCTTTGTACAGTAAAGGGAAAATATGGAAGTGAAAACCAGTCTTAATTCCTCTATCAGGAACCGAGATTTGGACACAGTTCCTGGATTTGGATGCTGGGTTCCTGTGGGGAGCTGCCCTTCCTCCATATGCAGTTCCTGGGGGCTGCCAACGGGTCACAGACCCTGTGCCCTCCCCCGGTGACCCCAGCAGGGCCAAGTAAAGCCAGTGCCAGGAACTGGCACTTGAAAGCTGCCCAGGAGGCTCTGCGGAGGTGAGATGCCATGGTTAGGGATGGCGTGGATTATGACACTGTGGCTACCTCCCCACCCAAAGAGGAAGCTGGTCTCCCAGGAGGGGACTGAATAGTGGTGAGGGCTCACACGGGATTTGGAGACCCAGGTAGTGTGGGCCCCACCCAGGCAGCCCCGCTCCTTCCTTCCCACGTGTTACTTAAGCAGTAGGATCTAGGTGGGTGTCCGTTCTCCTGCCTAGTCCCAGCATCTGCCTGGTCCTGGGTTTGTAGGCTCAGGTGGACTTGGCACCATGCCCAAACCACCCTCAGTCCAGAGGACATGTGGAGACACTGCCACAGGAGAAGAGTTTCTGGACAGGAGCTCAGGGCCTGGATCTCACAGCCCGAGGAGGACCTGATACTTCAAGGTGCCGCAGGGCCCCTTGCTCAAGATCCCCAGATGGCATCTCTGTGCATGCTCCTCCAGCCTCACCAGCAACATCACCAGCTAAATATAGGCCTGGCTCCAAGTCAGCATAGCCTCTCCCCAGGAAGCCTTTCCTTAAAAAAAAAATCTTTCAATTACAATTTACTTTCATTATTGTTTTGTTTTGGTTTCACGTGTACAGCAGAGTGGCTGGACAATCAATATACTTTACAGAGTGTTCCCCTCGCTACTTCCAGGGTTTCTCAGCCTCTTCCACAGGGAGCAGCTCTGCTGCCTCCCGGGAGGGAAGCCATGAGGACTCGACGTCCCTGAGGACAGTCTGGCTGCTCAAAGGTTTCTCTTAAACCTCCATCAGCGTTGAGTAGTTTTAATTTTCTTTATCAAATGTGCGCATTTCCCACCATTAGCATTTATAACCATGTACATAGTTATTTGTTGCAACTTTAAAGGATCCAGGAAGATCAGCCAAACAACGCAGGAGAGAGAAGAATGCAGCACAGCTTCCTCTAATCTCCATCACCTCATCACTCCGTAGAGATGCAGATACTTTTTTTTTTTATTATAGCCCTTAAATTGTGGTACCTTTCTGAGTCAGACCCCTTTGGAAACCATGCCTACAGAACCCTCACTGGCATGCATTTGCAGACGCTCCCAGCTCCCAGGAAGTTCCCCAGCACCACCTCCCCCCACCACCTCCCATCACTGAGCCCTGTGATTCCCACTGTGTGATGGGAACAGGGGCTGGTACCAGAGACAGGACCTTGGAATCCAGTTTAAGACATTGGGAAGCCTTGAGGCCTGATTCACCGCCCCCTACACACACCCCATTTCCTGCCTGTTTGCAGCTCTCCCTCCCCAGCCCCATCACTTCATCCCCGGATGTGATCCCAGTGCACTCAGAGTTCAGGTCAGTTTACTGCTCACTTCCTAGAGGCCAGGGGCTGGTCTAGGCTCTGGGGACAACCCCCGCTCCCGCTCCCGCTTGTGCTCTCGGAGAGGGTGGCCATGGGGAGGGCCTGGAGGCGGTGGCGGCCAGGGTTGCTGGGTCCTTTTATCAGCGTCCCCTAGGGACGCCGCAAGTATCTAATAAATGTCAGGGGAATCAGCCAATGAAATGCGCAGGTGGATGACAGCATAGCCGGCTCGTCCCAAAAGGTGTCGGATCCTCGGAGAACACACAACGCCTATCAAAATAGCAGTCCCAACAGGGAAGCGCGAATTAATTTTCCCCCCACCGCGTCGCAAGGCTTCAGTACAAAACCGAAACCGCAGAATAAAGGGTTTCTCAGGACTCACTCTCAAAGGCGGGCACTGGCCCCAGAGGTGCGTGGGAAATGCACCGGCAGCAACCTCTTTATCCTGCGGGTTCGGTACTCACAGGCGATCAGAAGACGGAATACCCCTTGGGAGGCTTCGATTTGCAGACTGTAGGCCTGACACTTGGCCCGGGAAAGGTGACGTTTGTGCCGGACCCATTGGGCTGGGACCCTGAGAGGGGCAGCGCAGCCCTTGCCCAGAATCACGTTCATTCTGGGCCCCTGGACACAAACGGCCGTTCCGTGCTGTAGGGCAGTGGCTTCATTTCAAACCCGTTTAGTCCTAATTTCCCACTGTCTCGTGGGAAGCGGCACCCCAGGCCCGGGCGTCGCTAAACAGCGCTCCTGCAGCTGGACGTGAAGGGCGGGGAGATACACGGCCGCGCGGCGCAGAAAAGAAGGCGCAAGAGGCACCTCCGCGAAGAAAGGCCAAGGGCCTCGCTTGGGGCCCAATTATAAACCTCCTGTGCTGTGCACCGCCAGTCCCTCCCGCCCCCTCCCGTGCCTCCCTTCCCTCACCCCACACAG